>NC_133159.1:39337727-39640757 GCF_040802235.1 Manis javanica
CACATCAGTAGAACAAAAAGCATCCTATAGTACGGGAGAATATATTTGTAAATGACATATCTGACAAGGAGTTAACATCCAAAATATATAAAGAACTCACAAGCCTCAACACCCAAAAAGCAAATAACCTGATTAAAAAATGGGTGGATATGAACAGACACTCCTCCAAAGAAGAAATTCAGATGGCCAACAGGCACATGAAAAGTTGTTCCACATTGCTAATTATCTGGGAAATGCAAATTAAAACCACAATGAAATATCACCTCACACCAGTTAGGATGGCTCACATAGACAAGACTGGGAACAACAAATGCTGGGGAGGATGTGGAGAAAGGGGAACCCTCCTACACTGCTGGTAGGAATGTAAATTAGTTCAACCATTGTGGAAAGCAATAGGGGGGCTCCTCAAAATACTAAAATTACAAATACCATTTGGCTCAGGAATTCCACTCCTAGGATTTTACGCAAAGAAAACAACTTCTCAGATTCAAAAAGACATAATCACCCCTATGTTTATCGCAGCACTATTTACAATAACCAAGAAATGGAAGCAACCTAAGTGTCCATCAGTAGATAAATGGATAAAGAAGAGGAGGTACATATACACAATGGAATATTATTCAGCCATAAAAAGAAAACAAATCCTACTATTTGCAACAACATGGATGGAGCTAAAGGGTATTATGCTCAGTTAAATAATCCAGATGGAGAAAGACAAGTAGCAAATGATTTCCCTCATTTGTGGACTATAGCAACGAAGCAAAACTGAAGGAACAAAAGAGCAGCAGACTCACAGACTCCAAGATGGGATTACAAAAGGGGATGGGTTGGGAGGGAGAAGGGAATTGAGGGTTATTGGTACACATGGTGTGTGGGGGGTCACAGGGAAGACAGTGTAGCACAGAAAAGATAGGTAGTGACTCTGTGACATCTTACTACACCGAGGAACAGTGACTTCAATGGGGTATGGAGGGGACTTGATAATATGTGTGAATGTAGTAACCACAATGTTTTTCATGCAAAAATTTCATAAGAATGTATATCAGTGATACCTTAATAAAAAAAAACATGTTTGGGTGAGTAAAAATGTAGAGTTTTGAGTTTTGGAATGTATTCAAATTTAAACTGCTAGCAACTTAAAATGGTTTCAAATACATAGGATGATATATGTGAACCTCATGGTAAACAAAAAGCAAAAATTTGTTGAAAATCCACAAAAGAAAATGATAAAGGAAACTAAAAATAACACTTAAAAGTCATCAAACAAAATTGAAAATATAAATAGACAAAAGGAAGACAGAAACTACAAAATCAGCCAGAAAAGTATTAACAAACTGGCAATATGTACATACCCATAAATAATTACTTTAATTGTATATGGACTAATTCTTCAATCAAAAGATACAATATGACTAAAAGGATAAAAAAACAAGAAACATCTATAGACTGCCTGCAAGAGACTCACAAGGACACAAACAGACTGCAAGTGAAGAGCTGGGAAAAGATATTCCATGCAAATGGAAATGAAAAAGAAAGTTTATGTTGCTATATTCATATCAGGCAAAATAAACTTTAAAAGGCTGGAACAAAAGGCAAAAAGATATCACATAATAAGGAGTCAATGCAGCAAGAAGTTACAATATTTATAAATATATATGTATATAACATAGGAGCACCTAAATATATAAAGCAAATATTAACAGACCTAAAGGGAGAAATTAAGAATACCATAAAAGCAGGGGATTTTAACACTCCACTTATATCAATGTTAGAATGTCCAGACAGAAAATCAATAAAGAAACAATGAGAGAAGGAAGCCCAGGATGACAGCATAGAAAACCCTGAACTCATCTCCTCTAACATACAAAATTTGTACCTTCATATAAAGTATTTAATTACTCCTGAAGTAGAACTGAGGGCTGATTTAATACTTCTGAACAATTATGGGATAGAGAGACCACATATGGAAAGACAGGAGAGACGAAGACATGGTAACAGGAACTCCAACCCCAGTGCAAGGAACTGCAATGGGGGAGGAATATCACTGTGGGACCCATGCATAGATTTGCCTGTCCTCAGGCACAGGAAAAAAAAATAGGGTTTAAAGGGCATAAGTAAAGGAAGCCTATTTATTAACATTAGAGCACCTGCCAAACAGTGGGGGACTCACTGGGACTCTCTCCAGGATTAGAGGTGCTAGCAAACGTGATTGCTTATGTTCCCCCTCCACTTTGATAATACACACAGCACCAGGGTCCAGGCACACTAGCCAACCTGCTACTTCAGTGAGCCCAAGGCCCCTAGTCCACACCATCTACAGATGTTCCACCAAAGTGGCCTCACCACCCACCCATTTCCACCCAAGTTAGACCAGTTCCACCAAGGCAGCACCAGTGCATCCAACACCAGGACAACCCCAACCCACTCCTGCTTTAGCTCCAATTGTCCCACCATGCAGTGCAGAGTTCTCAGGGATCCCTGGCCTGTACCTGATACAACTTCAGTCAGCCAGCCAAAGGCACCAGAAACACACAGTCTACACAGGGTACATTCCTAAAAAAATCCCACTACATCCAGATTGGAAAGGTAAGTGTTCTGCCTAATACATAGAAGCAAACACAAAAAGTTAAATTACAAGACAGAGGAATATGCTCAAACAAACAAAAAAAACAAAACTTCAAAAAGAGCTGAATGAAATTAAGTTAAACAATCTATTTGAGAAATAATTCAAAGTTATGGTTATAAAGATAGTCACCAGACTTAAAAGAAGAGTAGGTGAACTCCGGAAGAACTTCAAAAAAGAGAGAAAATATTTAAAAGAACCAATCAGGGATGAAGAATATAACTGGAATGAAAAAACACCAGAGGGAATAGACAGCAGATTAGAGGATGCACAAGAATGGATCAGCTGTGTAGGAGACAGGGTAATGGATATCATTCCAAGCTTAACAACAAAAAGAAATAAGAATCTTAAAAATGAGGATAGCTAAGAGATCTCTAGTACAACATCAAGCATACTAACATTCACATTGGGGTCCCAAAAGGAGAAAAGAGAAGGAGCACAAAACATACTTAAATGAGTAATAGATGAAAATTTTTATAACCTGGGGTGGTAAACAGACAGCCATGTCCAGGAATCACAGAGAATCCCAAAGAAGATGAACCCAAATAGTTCCACAACAAGACAAATAATAATTAAAATGTCTAAGATTAAAGTTAAAGAGAATCTTAACAACAGCAAGAGAAAAACAAGTAGTTAAGAATAAAGGAAATTCCTAAAGTTGTCAGCTTATTGTTCAAAAGAAACTTTGCAGGCCAAAAAGGAGTGGCATGATATAATAAAAGTACTGAAAAGAAAAACGTCCTACAAAGAATACTCTACTTGGTAAGGTTATCATTCATGAATTAAGGAGATGCAAAGTTTCCCAGACAAACAAATGTTAAAGGAGGTCTGCATCACTAAACTGGCCTTATAAAAAATTTAAGCAAAAAGAAAAGGCCATAACTAGGAGAGAATTAGAAAAGTAAAAATTTCACTGAAAGACATATAGTAAAGGTAGTAGATCAATCACTTAAAAGCAAGTATGAAGTATACAGACAAAAATAGTAAAATCAATTAAATCTAAAAAATTATTTAAGGGAATCACAAAAAATGTATATAAAATATGAATCATGTACATGAAATATGGGGGAGAATAATAAAAGGGTAGTGCTTTTAGAATGTGTTCAAACTTAAGCAATAATCAACCTAATACAGAGAATTATATATATATATATGATGCTATATATGAATCTCATGGTAACAACAAACCAAACACCTATAATAGACAAAAATTTTTAAAAAGTGAATCAAGTCATAACATTAAAGAAAATAATCAAATCACAAGAGAAAGAGAAAGATAAGAACTACAAAATCAGCCAGAAAAGAATTAACAAAATGTCAATAAGCACATACCTATCAGCAATTACTTTAAGTGTAAATGGACTAAATGCTTCAATCAAAAGTCATAGGTAGCTAAATGGATAAAAAAGAAGACCCATTTATATGCTGCCTACAACAGACTCACTTGAGATGTAGACACACATAGATTGAAAGTAAAGAGATGGAATAAGATATTTCATACAAATAGAAGAAGCAAAAAAATAACTGGAATACCAGTATTTATATCAGACAAAAAAGACTTTAAAACAAAGAATGTAACAAGAGATGAGGGCACTTCATAATGATATAGGGATCAGTGTAAAAAGAGGATATAACAATTGTAATTATCTACAAAACCATCATAGAAGCACCTAAATATATAAGGCAAAAGCAGACATAAAGGGAGGAACTGACACAATATAATAATAGTAGGGGACTTCAATACCACATTACATCAATAGGTAGATCATCCAGAAAGAAAGCCAATAAGAAAACAGTGTCAAAGAACAACACATTAGACCAGTTGCACTTAGTAGAGATATACAGAACATTCCATCCAAAAATAACAGAATGCACATTCTTCTCAAGTGCACATGGAACATTCCCCAGGATAGAGTACATGTTAGGCCTCAAGACAAATCTCAATAATGTCAAGAATATCAAAATTGTATCAAGCACCCTTTCTGACCGCAAAGGTATGAAACTTGAAATCACATGAAAAAAAATAGAAAAAAACAAAAACATATGTAGCTTAAAAAACATACTACTAAAAAAGAAATGGATCAATGAACAAATTAAAGAGGAAACACAGAAAAACAGAAGGACAGCATTCAAAATCTGTGGGATACAGCAAAAGAAGTTCTAAGAGAGACATTCATAGAGATACAGGTCCTACCTCAAGACACAGACATATCAAATAAACAATCTAACCTTACAAAAGTAAACTAACTAGAAAAAGAACAAAGCAAACTGATAGTAATAGAAGGAAGGACATAATAAAGATCAGAGGGGAAATATATGAAAGAGACACTAAGAAAGCAATAGAAAAAGAATCAGCGAAACTAAGAGATGGTTCTTCAAAAAGATAAACAAAATTGACAAACTTTTAACCAGACTCATCAAGAAAAAAGAGAAAGAACTACAATAAACAAAATCAGCAATGCAAGAGACATTACAACTGACCCACAAAAATTCAAAGGCTCATAACAGAATTCTGTGAAAAATTATATGTCATTAAATGGAATAATCTACAAGAAATGGATAAATTCCTAGAAACATACAATATTCTAAGACTGAACCAAGGAGAAATAGAAAATCTCAACAGATCAATTACTACCAATGATATCAAATCAGTAATCAAAATACTCCATGCAAACAAAATTCCAGGACCAGAGTGCTTCACTGAAGAATTTTACTGAAGATTTAAGAAAGAATTAGTAGCTATCCTTCTTAAACAAATCACAAAAAATGGGAAAGGAAGGAATTCTCCCAAATTCATTCCACAAAGCCAGAATTACCTTGATAAAGATGAGACAAAGATACCACAGAAAAAAAGATTACAGACCAAAATCCCTAATGAACATAGATGCAAAAATCTTCAATGTAATATTAGCAAACCAAATTCAAAAATAACATTACAAGAATTACTCACCACAATCAAGTGGAATTTATTCCAGAGACGAAAAGATGGTTCAATATCCACAGCTCAATTAATGTGGTACATCACATTGACAAAAATAAACACAAAAACCATATGATCATCTCAATAGATGCTGAAAAAACATTTGACAAAAATTTAACATCCTTTCAGGATAAAAATTCTCAACATAGTGAGTATGCATACATATGTTGAGGAAACATACCTCAACCTAATGAAGTCCATATATGACAAACAAAACAAATAATGTACTCAGTGATGAAAATCTGAAAGTATTTCTTCTAAAATAAAGAAGACAGAGACGTTCACTCTCACCATTTTTATTCAACATAGTACTAGAAGTCCTAGTCATAGCAATCAGACATGAAAAAGAAATAAATGTCACCCAAATTGGTAAGGAAGAAGTAAAATTGTCATTATTTGCAGATGACATGATACTATACACAGAAAACTCAAAAAACTACACCTAAATTTATTAGAAATCCTAAATGAATTCAGTAAAGTAACAGGATACAAAATCAATATACAGAAATCTGTTGTGTGTGTTTCTATATACAAGTAACAAAAGAGGAGAAAGAGAAAATAAGAAAACAATTCCATTTACAAGTGCATCAATACCTTGGCATAAATTTAACCAAGGAGGTGAAAGACGTGTACTCGGAAAATGACAAAACATTGATGAAAGAAAATGAAAAAAACACAAAAACATGGAAAGGTATTCCATGCTCATGGAATGGAATAATTAATATTGGTAAAATGGCCATACTACCCAAAGGAATCTACAGATTCAATGCAATCACTATCAGAATAACAATGGTATTTTTCACAGAACTAGAGCAAATAATCCTAATATTTGCATGAAACAATAATACATCTCAAATAGCCAAGGCATCTTGAGAAAGAATAAAGCAGGAGATACCACTGTCCCTTATTTCAAGCTCTACTACACAACTATGTAATCAAAACAAATGGTACTAGCATAAAAATAGACACATAGATCAATGGAACTAGAGAGCCCAGAAATAAACCATGCATATACGGTCAATTAATGTATGACAAAAGAATAAGAATATATAATGAAGAAAAAAGCAATCTCTCAATAAATGGTGTTGGAAAAACTGGACTTCATGGAAAGAATTAAATTATATCACTATCTTATACCATATACAAAAATTAACTTAACATGGATCAAAGACAAGAATGAAAGACCTGAATCCATAAAACTCCTAGAAGAAAATATAGGCGGTAAGCTCCTTCACATCAGTCTTGGCAATGTTTTTTTTTGATCTGACTCCAAGGCAAAGGAAATTAAATCAAAAATAAACAAATGGGAATACATCAAATTAAAAAGCTTTTGCCCAGCAAAGGAAACAATCGACAAAATGAAAACACAACCTACTGAATGAGAGAATATATTTGCAAATGATATCTCCAGTAAAGGGTTAATATATCCAAACTATATAAAGAATTCATACAGCTCAACAACAAGAAAATGACCTGATTAAAAAATGAGCAGAGTATTTGAATAAATGTTTTTTTCAAAGAAGACGTAAGGACGACCAACAGGCACACTCAGCATCATTACTCATCAGGGAAATGCAAATCAAAACCACAATGAGATATCACCTTACACCCACCCATAAGAATGGCTATTATCAAAGACAAGAAATAACAAGTGTTGGCAAGGATATGGAGAAAAGAGAACTCTCGTGCACTGTTGATGGGAATGTAAATTGGCAAAGCGACTATGGAAAACAGCATATATGTTCCTCAAAAAATTTTAACAAAAATCTATAATATGTTCCAGTAATTCCACTGCTGGGTATCTATCCAAAGTAAATAAAACATATATATCTGAAAGAATATATATATATATATATAAAACCCTACATTCCCTGAAGCATCAATCATGGTAGCCAAGATATGAAAACAACCTAAGTGTCCAGTGACAGATGAATGGATAAAGATATAGTATATATACAATACAATCCTACTCTGCTACAACAACAAAAAACAGTGAAACGTTGCCATTTGAAAAACATTGATGGACTTGAAAATAGTAAGATAACTGAAATGTCAGATAGACAAAGATAAATATGAAATTATTTCACTTATATGTGGAATCTAAAAAGAAAAACAAAACAAAACTCAGACTCATAGAAACAGAGAACAGACTGGTCATTGCCAAGGGGAGGGGCTTTATAAGAAGGGGCAAAATGGCTGAAGGTGATTAAGAAATACACATGAGCATTTATAAAAAAAATTCATGGGGATGTGATCTACAGCATAAGTAATATAGTCAGTAATACTGTATTAGCTTTGTGAGGAGACAGATGGTAACTAGACTTATGGAAACCATTTCACAATGTATACGTATGTAGAATCAGTTACTAATATAATATTGGATATCAATTATATCTTAATAATATCTGTAAACACATACACAAATGTGCATATTTTATAACATCTATATACATAAAAATATTTATAATACAACTTAGAATTCACTGTTAAAAACAAAAAGTATGTTTTTCTATTCCATACCAAAAGGGAGCAATTTCTTTGTCTCCTGAGCTATGGATATGGAGTCATTAAATCATGTAATAAAGCAGTCATTTATAACTACTATGCATCCACTCTTCTAGGTTCTTGTAAAACAAATATAAATATTAAAACTTCCTTTTGGTCAAGAACATTAGTGGGAGAGGCAAAGCAGTAAAGCCCTACTTCATAGTATAATATGAGAAATATTAGAAAAGAGCAGTAAGTGCAAGGTGCTCCACAAAGTACAGAGAAGCAACATATAAACTTTCTGCACACCTTTAAAATGTGTGCAAAAATTAGCCATTAAATAAAAGTGAAAATAAGTTCCATGAAGAATATGTATGGAGGAGCAAGTTGGGAGTCTGGAGAGGGAGACAGGGATAATATCATGAAAGGCTTATATGGTACACTAAACTTAGTTTTTATCCTGAAGTTAGTAAAAACCTGTCCCTGATGGATTTGAGGAAGGTCAAAGTAAAATCTAGCCTTGGGGTCCAGGCATTTTCACACAGAGAAAAGGAGAAAGCTGCTTCTGTGATAACTTGAGCACTGTAGGTCACGTTGTAGTGCCTGAATAAGGAAGCAGGAGGGCTTAAAGAGCAAGGAATCTGGGATGCAAACTCAGAGACCATTCTCTTTCCACCTAGATTGCACTCTTTCAGAAAGGCATGATAGATTGGCCTTTGGAGGATTTGCATATGTAATCTTGTCAAGCTCTACAACTGCATTCTGATTCCTAAATTAGACTTGTACTTCTAAATGAAATTTTAATTTACATGCTAAAAACAGAACCCTTGAAAACAACATCTGGCTGGTTTTCTTAATCTATTTCTGCCAGATTCAACATTCGAAGAGTTCCAGCACAGTATTCTCCAAACCATAGCCTATCAAAGTTTCTGGTGGTTCTCATTAATCTCCCTCAGCATTTACTGAGTATCCATTCTGTGCCAGGCACTGTGCTAGGTGCTGGAGATCTAAAAATGAGTAAGACTTAGGCTGTCCTTCACAGAATATAGGCAGGGGAAGTGGACAAGTAAACAAGTATGATAAAGTGTTTTACATTCTCTGGTAGATATATGCCCACTGTAGAATAGAGACTTAGAGAAAGAATAAACCTCCTGTGTTGGGTAAGGTGAAGGAAGAATCCAGTTTTCCTAGAGAAAGGTAACAAGGTTTATATACAAATCTCAATAAAATCAAGAATATCAAAATTGTATCAAGCACCCTTTCTGACCACAAAGATATGAAACTAGAGAAAGTTTACCTTTTGAGGTAACAAGTGATACCTGAACTGAGTCTTGAGTGGGTGTCTACCAAGCAGCCAAGGTTGGAAGTTGGAATAGGAAAGGAAGGATAAGTTACTTTGAAATAGCAAGGTCCAAAGATTTAAGAGAACAGCCTGGATTGTTGCATCAGTGTTGGATTATAGAGAAACTAATATATTTATTAAGAAATGTGTACTTTATTCCATAAACAGTTGAAATTATTAATGGATCTTAGGCTGTGAAATTGTAAGTTGTGCTTTGTACAATAAAGACCTCTATGGCAATAATATGAACAATGGATTGAGAAGGTATGAGCCTGTACAGAAAATGAAGTTAGAAGGCTGACTCAATAGTCTATATAAGAGATAAAGAGGTTCTAAACTAAGGTATAACAGTGGAGACAGTGAGTGAGATGAAAATGAGATATCCACAAAGCTTGATAAATAATGAGATGTTGTTATTCCTCTAATTCTTGTATCCTATTCATGGCAGTACATTTCTCTTGTAAGTGGACCAATGATAATAAGAGAATACAACAGAAAAGATGGTAAAAATCAAGAAGTAGCAACTTTCAAACATGGCAATATTAAATTTTAAAATTTCCCAGGAATAAATAACTCAAATAAGTTCAAAGATTTTATTCAAAACTTAGAGAAAATGAATGTTTATTTCATAAATTTTTTCAGATGTTTCAAAGATAGGAGGGCTATAAAAAAGAAAGAAATCCTGCCATTTGTGAAAACATGGATGTATCTAGAGGTTATTATGCTATGTGAAATAAGCCAGGTGCAGAAAGACAAGTACCATATGATTTCACTTATTTGTGGAATCCAAAAACAAAACAAAACAAAATGAATAAAACAGCATTAGATTCATAGACCTGAGAAGTGACTGGTGGTTACCATGGGAAAGGGGTTGGGGTGGATGAGAGGGAGGGTGAGGGGGATAAAGAGGCACAAAAATTCTCAATCATAATATAAGTTGATCACGGGGATGGTAGTGCAGCATGGAGAATATAGTGAATGATTCTGTAACATCTTCCTGTGTTGACAGATAGTAACTACATTAGTTGGGGTGAGGATTTAATAATGTGTGTAACTGCTGAACCACTGTGATGGATATTTGAGACAAATATAAGATTATATATCAACTATGCTTCAATAAAAAAAAGAAGGGCTAGGCATGAACACAAATGTCAAACTCAAGGTTCAAACACTCTTCATAAGCAAAGATGTTAGGCCAAAATTAACTAAGAGCCCAGTACTTAGCTTGTGCAAAACAAAAAAAATTCAATTTCACAAATGTACATCTAGCCTAGTTGAAGGAAATGTGAAAAAAAATCTCAAAATTATGGTTCATATTACAAAAAACAACTTATGACAACACTGATAGATGTACATTACCTTGAACACATAAAATAATGTTTTAATGAATTTTGTAATGATCAGACCACAGCTGAAGCACTTTGCTCCACTTCAGGAGTCAAGGTTTAAGGGAGACACAAATTAGACTATTTACAAAGAAGAGAATTATTACCTTCTTGAGTCATCTAGGATCCATACTGAATGAGGAAAAGCTGAGAAAACTTAAGAAGTGACAATAACAAATTTGTCTTCACATCCACAACACAGTAGAGACTTCTAATGTTTAACAAAAGAAAAAAACCAGAGATACAACTCTTTAAAAATGTGAAGATCTAACAGTGGACAGATTTCAGCTCAAAATATGAAAAACTAAACATCTAATGAACATAACTATCTGACAGTGAAGTAAGCTGCCCTAGCAAGTGCTCTTCTTTTCATGAGAGGCAGTTAAAGCAGAGGCCAGATGATCATTCCTCAGCTTTTCTGTAAAAAGGGATCTTCTTTGACAGAAAGTTGAACAAGATGATCTCTAAGTATCCTATAAAGTTTGTGATTCAAAGAATTTAAACTAAGTATCTACATGTCCAGTCAATACAAAATTCCAAAAAAAACAAGTGTAAGATATGGTTTTTGCTCTGAATAGCTTATTCTAACTTTGAGAGGATTTATTTAATATATGCCAAAAATTATAGAATAAGTAAGTAACAAACTGTATACTGTACAAGATAAAAGAAAGAATGGGTTGGTGAGAGATGAATTTATTAGAAAGGCCTCTTGTGGTTGGTGGGATCTGAGTTAGTCCTTGAAGAATGAACGACATTTGACTTTAAAATTTTTATCAGCTGACTAGGCAGATAATACTCCTGTTCTTTTTTCAATTCACTGAAGTGATGACATATTTTCTACTTTACATATATGTGCAGGAAAATAAACTTAAAATGCAATGGCTAAATATCTCAGGTCATTTCTATACTACTACTGTCAAACTACATATTATTTCAAAAACCAAATGTTTTAGATCTTGAGATAAGGTAATACACTAAGAAGATATAAATAATGATGGGAAGAGCAGTTGTATTAAATGATTTCTGTGGAATTTCCATGAATGAGTGTCTCTTAATACTCAGACACTAATTATATTTTCTTAAAATAAAAAAATAAGAAAATCTCTCCCATATTTATCCTTGGATAACTATGGAACTAATTAGGCTGTATAAAAATAATTAAACATTGCAACTGGTAATAAATTTTCTTTATCTCCTCATATTATGTAACAAAGTATCTTAAATAGAATAGATGGGTTATAAATGGCTGAATTAATTTATGAAGAAATGATTAATTGAAGGAATCCATATGTAGTTTTCTAAAATTATGCCTATATCATTTCAGTAAATTAAAAAGAAATGAAATTATGTGAACTGAACCACTGTAAACAAAATGAATCAATCAGAATTCAAAGTATAATATGGTTTAAATAAGTAAAAAGAGCTACCATATATGGAGAACTTATGATATATGATACATTGGATTAAGCACTTTATATATTGCATATAACACAATAATCCCACGGGTTCACACAATCATAATCTCATAGGATTATTGAGTTATTAATGGAAAAGTTTTCATTCCCTTTCTATTTCAGATGAGAAAACTGAGGTTCAAACTGGTTAAGTAACTTTCCAAATATCACACAGATCATGCAAAAGTCATAACTCAAATTCAGCTCTGATTTCAAAACCACCACCATGCATTTATTTAATCAATACATTATTGAATGATTATTGCATTCCAGGAAAGTTTTAAGTTACAGGGACAGTGGCAGACAAGACTGTAAACATTCATTTAATGATTCTTGTAGCAAATATTATGAGCAACAGTTATACTCAGACATAGCTCTTAGCAACTGGTATACCACAGGAAACAAAACAGTCAAACATCTCTGCTTTCATGGATCTTATATTCTGCTTGGGGAGACATTTAATAAATATCTATAATATTGTGACAGAGATGATACAATGCTTCCACCAAAAATTCAATTTCCTTCCTTTTCCTGGATAAATAACCAGACTGCTTTTCCCATTCTCTGTAGTGGTTAGGTGTGACCATGTGACTGAATTGTAACCAATGTAATTATAGAAAAAAAGAGAGATTATGCCACTTCCAGACCTGCATTTCACACAATCTTCCACATTTATTTTCCCCATTTACCAGTCAAAAGTAGAGGAGGACAAAACTCCAGCAGATGGAGGAACCATATGAAGGAAAGTGCTTAAGTCCATAAATGACTGCATGACCCTCCAAAAAAGCATGCGGATAAAGTGAAGGTTCCTATGGCCAGGATCCTCACCTGAACCTAAACTACTTGATGAGGTAACTGGCCTGCTGTTAGGCTACTGCTTCCACACCCATAGGCAATAAGCTATTATTGACTGAGTCACTATATAAAGAGATCTGCCCAGTGCTCTGTATGGAGGCAGAGACAAAGGAGGATTACAGACCTGCAGGCTGTTGGATGCAGACATAATTCTAGTGCTCAACCTATCACTGGGAAAACAAGTTGGGTAAAAAACCCTTTTATCCAGCCAAGAATATTCCATTTTCATTCCTCAGTCTCACTGAATCCATAGTGAACTTGCCCAGGGCTGAAGCC
The DNA here is from genome assembly GCF_040802235.1 of Manis javanica. Classification (NCBI taxonomy): domain Eukaryota; kingdom Metazoa; phylum Chordata; class Mammalia; order Pholidota; family Manidae; genus Manis; species Manis javanica. The sequence continues at coordinate 39,351,130 of NC_133159.1, forward strand.
CATTGCAAGACAATTGGCAATGACAACAGGATTCATTGTTGACCAATGAAAACAACAGGCTGCCCTTATGGGACGGGTGCTTCAGCAGGCTGCCCCTATGAATGGGGAGACATTTTTTTGTACCCCAGTGGGTATGTGGTCCAAGGTGACTTGCCTCCTAGAGGGCTGGGCCCACCCCAGGACTGGAGGCAGGTGGGGGTGACACCTGAGGCAGTAGAAGTGGCCCTTGGTATAATAAGTAGGTCCTCTGAGAAATGGAGTGCCTGTGAGGCAGCAGAAACTATGGGTTGGCTGCTTCTCACAGTATTAAAAAAGTCTACAGATGAGAAGAACATGCTCCTGAAAAAGACACAAGAAATGGCATCACAAGAATGTGCACTGCAAACTGCTGTGAATTCATTGAAGAATGAAAGGGCATTGATGCAAGAGGAGGCAGCACAAGAATGCCAGCTGCCAGGTGCTGTAGAAGAAGTGAAAGATTTGTTAAAAAATGAAATTGTGCTGCTGTGAGGTACCGTGAAAGACGTAAAGGCCATGAAGGAGAAGGACAGACCCCTGCAAGAAGCACAAGAAGAGACAATGTGAGAACATGAGCTACGAGGTCCAGTGGAGGAGGTAAAAGATTCCATACAGAATGAGACAGGAGCACTGCCAGGTGCCCTAAAGGAGGAAAAGGAAAAGGAAGTACTCCTGAGGGAAGCACAGGAAGAGGTGACAAGAGAACGCCAGCTGCAAGGTATTGAGGTGAAGGTAAGAGAGTTATTGAAAACTGGGATAGCATTGCTGTGAGAGACTGTAGAAAGTTAAAGGATGTACCAGAGGAAGCACTCAGTACTAGAGAGAAAGGTGCCATGAGCCCTGGAAATGGAGGAGCTGTGAAAGAATGAAGGGGTGGTGCTGGAGGCACCGACCCCTCCTCTACTGAAAGCACATCCAGTGATTGTAAAGAAAATAAAGACACAGCAACCAAGGATTCCTCCAGGAAAGGTGCAGCCACCTCCCCAGGTTGTGGAGCTCTCTATGCTCTGCCCCTATACTAAGGCTGAGCTGGTGGATTTGGGCTCCTGGTTTCATCAGAAGCCCTCAGAGTCAATTATCAGTTTGGCTCCTGCATCAGTGGAATTTAGGGGTGGATGGAATTGTGCTGTCTGGATCAGAGATAGGAAAACTGACTTCCCTCTCAGTTCAGCCTGCCTTGAGGCAGCAATTACAAAATGCACATCAGACCCCAGGAAATCGGTACCTTCTCAATTGGCTTATATAGCTGCACTTCCTGCTGTATGGCCTAATTACAGTGATTTACCATCCTCCCTTGCTAGATGGCAGATGTATGCTGAGCTCCAACAGGTGTTATGGGAGCTAGGCATGAAAAATGTTATCTATAGTTTAGAGAATTATGAACCAGATGAGGAGCCTCTTATTGCAGGGATGGAAAATGTTGTGCTTCAAACAGTTCCCACATACCTCTTTGGGCCTCCAGTGGCTATTGTTGCCCCTCACATATGGCAGCCAATAAAGAGGTTACCCATTTAGTAGTAGACTTAGGAGAGGCTGAAGGAATGATAGAATGGAAAGAAATAAGTTCTGCTACTCAGAGGAAGAATTTAAAGGGCCCTGTGAAGGTTACAAGGACACAGATGTAGGTTGATTTAATATGGGCAAGAGTAGACAGAGGAAATTAGATGGGAAGTTATATTGAATCTTACTGTAACTATAGTAACAACTGATAACAGAGCAGCAGTTACAGTCATAAAGAACAAAGAAACAGAGGACAGAGCCACAAATCCAGCCTGTGTGTTTGCAAAACTTCCTGCTGGAGAGTGAGTCAACCTCACTCAAACCAGCACAGGAAGAGGACTGAGGAACACAGTTTGACTGAGGGGAAGGTTGAGGTACCTGCCCTGAGCAAAGTAGGGGGACCAAAGGCCACATGCTGAAATATCTATCCATTGGTCCCCAGTGAACATACAAAGTGTCCTGGCTCTGCTAGACAGAGGGGCTGAATGTTCACTGACTTATGGCCACCCTGAGCAGTTTCACAGGATCCCTGTTATTATAGATGGATATGGGGGTAAGGCTATTAGAGTGAAACAAATGAAAATCCCTTTGGAAATAGGGCATCTACCCAAAAAGGAGTGTACTGTATATATTTCTCCAATCCCCCAAATACTTTGGGGTTAGATATCCTTCAGGGTCTACAGTTACAGACCACTACAGGTAAGTTCAGGCAGGATACTTGTGGTGAAGGCAGTTCTGAGGGGACATGCTAGGCACCCACCCATAGCTTTGGTGGGTGACTAATACCAAAAAATACAAATTGCCTGGATGGCATAAATAAATTGGAGAAACTCTCCAGGAACTGGAAAAGGTGGGTATTATAAAGCCCACCCACAGTCCTTTCAATTCGCCAGTGTGGCCAGTATAAAAGTAAGATGGCTCCTGGTATACAACTATGGATTACACAGAACTGAATAAAGTCATACCCCCTGCCATCCTCTCTATTGCAGACCTGATGGATACCCTTGGTATCAAGATAGGAACATACCATTATGTTGTAGATCTTCTGATACCTTCTTTTTCATTGGCATTGAACAGGAAAGTCAGAAACAGTTTGCCTTCACGTGGGAAGAATGGCAATGGACAGTCACTGTCCTTCCACAGGGATACCTCCACAGCTCTACCATCTGTCATGGACTTGTAGCCAAGGACTAGGCAGAGTCAGAAAACAATGATACTCCTCATCATGTGGCAGATAGACTATATTGGGCCTCAGCCCATGTCAAAAGGGTACCAACACGCCATGACTTCTGTGGACACATGTCTTGCCAATGGGTTTCTGCTCCAGGCAAGTTTACTATGGATTCAATGAGACAAAGAAGTGATTGGAGAATGTTCTTGGAGTGAAAGCGTTTATACCCGACTTTATTCCCATGGTGGCAGGTCAATCTACAGAATCACATCCACTCAGAGCCAGTCTGCATGCAGGAAGTCAGTCTCTGCCTCTGGGCCTCTCTACTCCCACAGCCATCTCAGTCTCTGTCCCCTGTGCTGCAACCACTCCAGTCTTGTCTCTGCTCTCCTGCAGCCTTGAGGCTGTGCCACCATGTCGTGCAGAGCTCTTTACATAGAGTCAATAACAACCTATTGCCCACATGTGTGTAATGAGCTAGCCAAGCAGGGCCAGGTGAGAATCCTGGCCATAGGAACCTTTGCTTTATCCACAACACAGCTACTGGACTTCTGATTGCTTTTCATACACATTGGGGAAAACAACAGACAACCAAAAGAGGCCTGGAGTGTCTCTTTGAAGCCTATGACCAACCACAGGTAATTGAGAGGGATCAAGGCAACCACTTTAACGGACATGCATTACAAGAATGTGTGCAACAGTTACAAATCAAAAGGAAGTTTTATGCACCATACAATCCTACCACAGCAGGCATGTTAGAGAGGTACAATACTTTCTTAAAATCTGGACTGAAGTCAGACACCAATAGTCTGCTGGAATAGTCAGTCTGCTTATGGACAGTGCTACAACATTAGAATGAGTAACTCCAAAAGGGGACCCTGAGACCCAGAGACATTCTAATGCATATTGCTGCCTCCCCTATATGACTGCAAGTACAATCTAAAGAAGAATCACTGAAGCCAAGGTTTGGCCCCCAGAATAATATATTGCTGCCAGCACCAACTACACTAAACCCTGGAGACTCCATTGAGTGGACGTGTTCTTTGACATTTTGATGCATGGACCAATGATGGCTGGCCCTCCTGGCACCCTGGGAACAAGGCCTTGAAGCTGGCCTCCTGTGTATGCCTGCAGTAACAGCAGAGTGGCCCACAAATACCACAGTAGTATACCTGAATGGCCAGAAGGTTGGAGCATCTTCCCTGGGAGTTTTGTTTTATCATTATGGCCAGTGCATACACCTCCAGTACCACTATATATAGAACTCTCAGTTACCTCCGTTGCGAGAGGGGTAACAGTATGGTATACTAGACATGGACGGGACACCCTTCCTGCAACAGTCCTATTGCAGGACCACTCTCTTGCATGTGTCCTACCTGATGGACAAGATTTGCCTATGTTGGTGTTATTAAAATGTGTTTTATTGCCCTTAAGTTCTCTGTGGGCTGCTGTGGGGAAGTTGGGGTTCCTATGGCCAGGATCCTCACTGAACTTAAACCACCTGATGAAGTAACTGGCCTGTTGCTAGGCTACCACTTTCACACATTTAGGCAATAAGCCATTATTGTGCTATATAGAGAGCTCAGCCCAGTGCTCTGAGCAGAGGCAGAGACCCTAGTGCTCGACCTACCACCGGAGAACAAGCCAGGTAATAAACCCTTTTTCACCCCAAAGAATGTTCTGCTGTCAATTTCTTTGGTCACATCAAATCCACAGCGAACTTGCCCAGTGCTGAAACCCATTGGCAAAACACACACACATGAAAATCAGCTAACAAGGCAGCAGGCAAATGCCAAAACAACCACCTTTCCTAACTACACCCAGAAACATCAGCAAATAATCTCTTCTCAACCCAGGAACCTAAATACCTGCTTTGAGCTTGGCATGAACAACTTAACTGTGCTTTAACTGTCTGTATTACTGTTGATAAAGTGAAGATTCTTATGGCCATAAGAACTCAGCCCAGGGGAAGTTTGCTATGGATTTGATGTGACCAAACAAATGACAGTAGAACATTCTTGGGGTGAAAGAGTTACACCCAACTTTATTTCCATGGTGGTATGTCAGTCACTAAAATCTCATTCACTCAGAGCAAGTCTGCATGCAGCAAGCCGGTCAGTGCCTCTGAGTCTCTCTGCCCGCACAGCCGTCCTCTGGGCTTCGGTCCTCAGCACTGCCACCACTCCAGCCTCTGCTCTGCTGTCCTGCAGCCTTGCAGCAGTGCCACCGTGTCGTCCAGAGCACTGGGCAGGGCTCTTTATATATAGTCAATAACAACGCATTGCCCACACGTGCGTAGTAAGCTAGCCAACCAGGGCCAGGTGAGAATCCTGGCCATAGGAACCTTCACTTTTACCCACAAATACCCTCATAGATTTTTATAAGAATTAAATGAATAATAGATGAAGTACCTAGAACAGATACTGGTGAATAACTGTCCATATTTGGTGTTCAAGAACTACTTACTCTTATAATAATTGTAATTGTGATCACATATATTATTTATTTTATTGAATACTAAATAGATCTAAATAACAAGAGAGTTGTGAAAAGTACAACTAAAGTATGTAGGCTGCACACAGGGCAATAGTTAGAAACAGAGATAGAAAGATATGGTAGTGTCAGATCAGAATGCCAGGTAAAGTGTTTAGATTCCATATGGGGTTTTATCAGCAGTCTCAAAGACTGTGTACATACCCAAATGTGAGGAAATAGTCATTCCCACTAACCTTTCAAAGAAGTATGCAGTCCTTTTTATAGGTCAGAAAGTGTGAAGGAAGAAAAGAAATGCATATACTAATATATATATATTTCCCACTAAGTACCAGCTGCCTTAATAAATGTTAAAGATATAGTGGTAAATTATACATTGTTCTTACCCACAAATATTTTAGTTATAATGTGATATATATAATCTTATTTGATTTTTTGCCTCAAAATATTCTCTTCCCTTAGTCCTGTTTTTCCATTAGCCTCTTAAGTCAATCTTTTTACTTCTTTATTGACTCTTTCTATTCTTCCTCCCCCTCTATCTGGTCCTTAACTATTTCTGTTTCTCATATTCTTTTTCTCTTTTATAAATTCTCCCAAATTTACTCTGGATTATGACAAAGCATAGGTATAATCCACAGTCAAAAGGGCAGGGTCAACAAGATTCTGTGTAATTAAGAGATTGTAGGCAAGATTCAACAGTATTTTCATCAAGAATCATAGGAAATCATAGTTTGCAACACAACAGCAAAGTTCTGGATTAGAAAACTACTAGGGAACAAGTAAATCAGAGCAGGCTTGAACACAGTAAAGCTCAGGACAACAAAGTTCACTGCTTTTTTTTAATTACTTTTTTTATTAAGGTATTATTGATATACACTCTTATGAAGGTTTCACATGAAAAACAATGTTACTACATTTACCCATATTATCTAGTCCCCCCATACCCCACTGCAGTCACTGTCCATCAGTGTAGTGAGATGCCACTGTCCCTATTTGCCTTCTCTGTGCTACACTGTCTTCCCCATGATCCCCCCCACACACACCATGTGTGCCAATCATAATACCCCTCAATCCCCTTCTCCCTCCCTCCCCACCCATCCTCCCCCACCCCTCCCCTTTGGTAACCGCTAGTCCTTTTTGGAGTCTGTGACTTTTATTCCTCAAATTAAAAAACATTTGGAACTGAAAGACAAAGGAAGAAACCACCTTTTTTTTTTTTGAGAGCTTAATTTGTGCCAGCCACTGTGTAGTGACTTTTATACAGTATTTTACTTAATCCTCACAACAAACCTTTTATCACCACTTTACAAATAGGAGATTTGAGATTTAAATAACTAGGCAAACATCACATAGCTGTTAAATTAAACTCAGATCTGATTTCAAAATTTCCTGCTTTTCCACTAAGACATACTAAATTCATTCATATGGAGTTATTTTTCTGAGTGTTAGGAAAATATAAGTTGAACTTGTCCCTAAAAACACAATCATAGAATGTTATAACTAAAAGGGCCTTAGAGCTTCTTTAGCCATCCAACACCTTCTACAATGTTAAAGGTGATGAAAACTGAGGCTCCAGAGAAGTGAAGGGATATATCTAAACTCAAAAACCACTTTAAGTCGCTCCCAGTACATTTGAATTTCCAACATTGGAATTCTGTCATGTATAGAGGCATTTGATGTGGACATTTCACAAGTCTTTGACATTGAGTCTCAGTACAAAAATAACATATCAATTGAGAAAAATAATCTCTGGTCTCTGCCCACAATCCCTTCATCTTAAAGTTTTCATCAAAATAAAAACCAATTACAAAGACTCCTGCATAAGAAATGAGTTCTTTTTCAAAGGGTTATTTGGAAACTTCTAATGCCATTTACCTCCAATCCAAGCTGCTTTCAATGGTAACTGCAGTAGTTGTCAAAATAAATGGCCACATCCACATATAGCATACTAAAATTGTATGTTCTGTTTCTCAAAGTTGTGATCTTCAAGAAAGTTCCATTTTTTATAGATAGTTAATCTCCTATGTACAAAGTAAACAATCAGTCTACTTCCAGCTGTGAAAAAGCTTGAATTCTACCAAGTGAGCTGCCAGAGGCTACACTCATGCCACATTAGGCAGAAGACAAGCATGGCTGCACTATCCCAAGTTAGCAACAGAAACACTAAAGAGATGATGAAATTAGCAACTGTGGGGTTAGCCTTTGGAGAATTATATTTCCAGAGCAGCAAAGAGAGACAATGCCTATGAGAGATTTTTCTCTGCTAAACAAAACAAGTTTTGCAACCAAATATTCTTCAATTTGGAAGAACAATTTTAGTTGAATTCATTGTAATAATTAGAGAACAAGAAGTTTATTTTCAGGCAAAGCATTATCACATCACAACTTCACAATATAACATTACAATTTTTCTTAAAATGCAATTGATTTACTTATCTGAATATACCTATCTGAATTACTTTAATAATTACACAATAGAACAGAGGCAAAGTTATAAATATGCTTAAATTTAAAAATTACACTCTTCCCTCTGCCTGAAAACAAACTTCTACATATACTTTAGAATTTAAGGATTATCTTAAGACAACTTCACTGACCTCTTCCATTTCTTCTAATGATAATATAGATAAAACTTTTCTATACTTCCATAGGATTTTATACATTATTTTATAATCATAATTATTGCACTACTGTAATCATATGGAAATGTCTCTGTTTCCCCTGACTGTGAGCTGGAACATATCTTCAGCAACTTTGTAACTGCACTGAAAGCACAACACTATAAAATAGGAGCTCAATATCTATCAAGTGAATGATTAAATTACTCTTCAATATTTATTAGACTGTGTTATGGGATATCCTCAGATGACTCCCCAAAAGCCTGCCTTATATTGGCCATGCAACAATATTTCCTTCTCATGGGAATATTTTGCTATGGTTTTTTATTTTGCCAATATTTTAATCATTACTCTTGAGTCAAGCAGCTGAATGACTTTAATGAGGGAAATAGAAACCATAGCAAAAGTTCAGATCAAAGTTCCTTTGTTTAGGGATCCAGCTTGTTTCTCAAATATTTGTTTCATCTTTGAGGAACAAACTTGCCTTCTATTTAACGTCTAATGGATTCATCCTGGATGAGATCCTTTGAGAACTTGTCATGGGTAGATTAAACCACATGGAAATTGTAAGTAGGTTTCATTACCAATCTGTAACCTCTGCCCTGAGAATGAAAATAAAAGACCTTTCCTCTGAAACAATCATATTGTTATCTCCAGGGTAGCCTGGCATGAGCTACAAGCAAAACCCTTCTGTACTGATACCCAACACAGCAAGCCAAACCATGTGCTGGTTCTGGTATGATTTAGAATATGAAAGTCAGCAGCAGCAGAAAACCAAAAACAGAACAGATGATACCTAAATATTTGGGGGCACTTAATTTTATTGGAAATAAAAGTATGTGTGACCCCTCCTTACTTGTCTATGTCTCTTGATTAACCATAGTGATTAAAAGAATTAAAATATAGTCTGGCCAAATAAGGGAGGCATCACTAATTTCAACCAATATAGCCCTTTGTCATGTGAATAACTATAAAGATTATTAGAACATAGATATTTACCCCTTGTTGAAGTTTTTCTGAGCTGTAACAAATCAGTAATGATATGATAAAAGTTCTTTGTTGAATTCTGAACAAGTACCTGAACCAAACATAAGAGGCTTCAATTCATTCGACTTAATTGAGTGCCTAGTTGGTGTACGACAGCTTAAAAGGGGCTATAAAGAAAAGAAGCAATATCGTCAGCTCTCAAATCCTTTTCCTTTTTTTTTAAGGTATTATTGATATACACTCTTCTGAAGGGTTCACATGAAAAAACAATGTGGTTACTATATTTACCCATATTATCAAGTCCCCACCCAAACCCTAATGCAGTGACTGTCCATCAGTGTAGTAAGATGCCACAGATTCACTGTTTACCTTCTCTGTGCTACACTATTTTCTCCGTGACACCCCAGACCATGTATACTAAACATAATATGCCTCAATTCCCATCATGCCAGCTATCGATCCACCCTCCCACAGCCCTCCATTTTGGTTAACCACTAGTCCCTTCTTGGAGTCTCTGAGACTGCTGCTATTTGTTCCTTCAGTTTTGCTTCGTTGTTATACTCCACAAATGAGGGAAATCATTTGGCACTTCTCTTTCTCTGCCTGGCTTATGTCACTGAGCATAATGTCCTCCAGCTCCATCCGTGTTGTTGTAAATGGTACGATTTGTTTCTTTCTTATGGCTGAACAGTATTCCACTGTGTATATGTACCACCTCTTCTTTATCCATTCATCTACTGATGGACACTTAGGTTGCTTCCATATCTTGGCTATTGTAAATAGTACTGCAATAAACACAGGGGTGCATATGTCTTTTTGAATCTGAGAAGTTGTATTCTTTGGGTAAATTCCAAGGAGTGGGATTTCCCTGTCAAATAGTATTTCTATTTTCAGTTTTTTGAGGAACCTCCATATTGCTTTTCACAATGGTTGGACTGGCTTACATTTCCACCAGCAGTGTAGGAGGGTTCCCCTTTCTCCACATCCTCACCAGCATTTGCTGTTCTTAGTCTTTTCAATGTTGGCCATCCTTACTAGTGTGAAGTGATATCTCACTGAGGCTTTAATTTGCATTTCGCTGATGATTAGTGATGTGGAGCATTTTTTCAATGTCTGTTGGCCATCTGAATTTCTTCTTCGGAGAACTGTCTCTTTATATCCTCTGCCCATTTTTTAATTGGGTTATATGCTTTCTGGGTGTTGAGGCATGTGAGTTCTTTATATATTTTGGATGTTAACCCCTTGTCTAATATGTCATTTACAAATATATTCTCCCATACTGTAAGATGCCTTTTTCTTCTGTTGATGGTGTCCTTTGCCATACAGAAAGTTTTTAGTTTGATGTAGACCCATGTGTTCATTTTGGCTTTTCTTTCCCTTGCTTGAGGAGATGCATTCAGGAAGAAGTTGCTCCTGCTTATAATCAGGAGATTTTTGCCTATGCTGTCTTCTAAGAGTTTTATGGTTTCATGAGTTACATTCAGATCTTTGATCCATTTCGAGCTTACTTTTGTGTATGGGGTTAAACAATAATCCAGTTTCATTCTCTTACATGTAGCTTTCCAGTTTTGCCAACACCAGCTGTTGAAGAGGCTGTCATTTCCCCATTGTATGTCCATGGCTGCTTTGTCACATAATAATTGACCATATATGGTTAGGTTTATATCAGAGCTCTATAGTCTGTTTCATGGTCTATGGTTCTATTCTTGTGCCAGTACCAAATTGTCTTGATTACTGTGGCTTTGTAGTACAGCTTGAAGTTGGGGAGCATAATCCCCCCAGCTTTATTCTTCCTTCTCAGGATTTCTTTGGCTATTCGGGTTCTTTTGTGGTTCCATATGTAGAAAGATTTACTCTAGTTAATTGAAGAATGCTGTTGGTATTTTGATAGGGATTGCATTGAATCTGAAGACTGCTTTAGGCAGGATGGCCATTTTGACAATATTAATTCTCCCTATCCATGAGCACAGCACATGTTTCCGTTTATTGGTATCCTCTTTAATTTCTTACATGAGTGTCATGTAGTTTTAAGAGTACAGGTATTTCACTTCCTTGGCTAGGTTTATTCCTAGGTATTTTATTGTTTTTGATGCAATTGTGAATGGAATTGTCTTCCTAATTTCTCTTTCTGCTAGTTCATCATTAGTGTATAGGAATGAACAGATTTCTGTGTATTAATTTTGCATTCCACAGCTTTGCTGAATTCAGATATCAGGTCTAGTAGTTTTGGGGTGTATTCTTTAGGGTTTTTCATGTACAATATCATGTCATCTGCAAACAGGGACAGTTTGACTTCTTCCTTGCCAATCTGGATGTCTTTTATTTCTTTGTGTTGTCTGATTGCCAGGGCTAGGACCTCCAGTACTATGTTGAATAGAAGTGGGGAAAGAGGTATTCTTGTCTTTTTCCCAATATTAAAGGAAAAGCTTTCAGCTTCTTGCTATTAAGTATGATGTTGGCTCTGGGTTTGTCGTATATGGCCTTTATTGTGTTGAGGTATTTGTCCTCTATACTCATTTTGTTGAGAGTTTTTATCATGAATGGATGTTGAATTTTGTTGAATGCTTTTTCAGCAGCTATGGAGATGATGTTGATGGATTTTTGAATGTTGTACCATCCTTGCATCCCTGGAATAAATCCTACTTGATCATGATGGATGATCTTTTTGATGTATTTTTGAATTCAGTTTGCTAATATTTTGTTGAGTATTTTTGTATCTATGTTCATCAGGGATATTGGTCTGTAATTTTCTTTTCTTTTGGTGTCTTTGCCTGCTTTTAGTAGTAGAGTGATGCTGGCCTCATAGAATGAGTTTCAAAGTGTTCCCTCTTCTTCTACTATTTGGAAAACTTTAATGAGGATGGGTATTAGGTCTTCACTAAATGTTTGATAAAATTCAGCAGTGAAGCCATCTGGTACAGGTGTTTTGTTCTTAGGTAGTTTTTTGATTACCAGTTCAATTTTGTTGCTGGTAATCGGTCTGTTCAGATTTTCTGCTTCTTCCTTGGTCTGTCTTGGAAGGATGTATTTTTCTAGAAAGTTGTCCATTTTTTCTAGGTTATCCGGTTTGTTGGCATATAATTTTTCATAGTATTCTCTCATAATTCATTGTATTTCTGTGGTGTCCATACTGATTTTTCCTTTCTCATTTCTGATTCTGTTTATGTGTGTGGACTCTCTTTTTTTCTTGATAAGTCTGGCTAGGGGTTTATCTATTTTGTTTATTTTCCCAAAGAACCATGTCCTGCTTTCATTGATTCTTTCTATTGTTTTATTCTTCTCAATTTTATTTCTGCTCTAATCTTTATTATGTCCCTCCTTCTACTGACTTTGGGCCTCATCTGTTCTTCTTTTTCTAGTTTTGTTAAATGTGAGTTTAGAGTGTTCATATGGGATTTTTCTTCTTTCCTGAGGTAGGCTTGTATTGTAATATACTTTCCTCTTAGCACAGCCTTTGCTGCATCCCACAGATTTTTGTGGTGATGAATTATTGTCATCATTTGTCTCCATATATTGCTTGATCTCTGTTTTTATTTGGTCATTGATCCATTGGTTATTCAGGAGCATGTTGTGAAGCCTCCATGTTTGTGGGATTTTTTATTTTCTTTGTGTAATTTATTTCTAGTTTCTTACCTTTGTGGGCTGAGAAACTGGTTGGTACAATTTCAATCTTTTTTAATTTACTGAGGCTGTTGTTGTGCCCTAGTATATGATCTCTTCTGGAAAATGTTTCATGTGCACTTGAGAGGAATGTGTATTCTGCTACTTTTGGGTGTAGAGTTCTGTAGATGTCTGTTATATCCACCTGTTTTAATGTATTGTTCAGTGCCTCTGTCTCCTTACTTATTTTCTGTCTGGTTGATCTGTCCTTCAGAGTGAGTAGAGTGTTGAAGACTCCTAGAATGAATGCATTGCATTCTCTTCCCCCTTTTAATTTGATTAGCATTTGTTTCACATATGTAGGTGCTCCTGTGTTGGGAGCATAGATATTTATAATGGTTATATCTTCCTGTTGGATTGACCCCTTAATCATTATATAATGTCCTTCTTTGTCTCTTGTGACTTTCTTTGTTTTGAAGTCTATTTTGTCTGATACAAGTACTGCAACTTCTGCTTTTTTCTCCCTATTAGTTGCATGAAATATCTATTTCACTTCTAGTCTGTGTATGTCTTTGGGTTTAAAGTGAGTCTCTTGTAGGCAGCATATAGATGGGTCTTGTTTTTTATTCATTCAGTGAATCTATGTCTTTTTATTGGTGCATTCAGTCCATTTACATTTAGGGTGATTATCAATAGGTATGTACTTATTTCCATTGCAGGCTTTATATTTGTGGTTACCAAAGGTTCAAGGTTAACTTCCTTACTATCTAAGAGTCAAACTTAACTCACTTAATATGCTAATACAAACACAATCTAAAGGTTCTTTTTTTCTTCTCCTTTTTCTTCCTCCTCCATTATTTATATATTAGGTATCATATTCTGTACTCTTTTTCTTTCCTTTGATTGACTTTGGGGACAGTTGATTTAATTTTGCAATTGCTTAGTAATTAACTGTTCTACTTTCTTTACTGTGGTTTTATTACCTCTGGTGACAGCTATTAATCCTTAGGAACACTTCCATCTATAGCAGTCCCTCCAAAATACACTGTAGAGACAGTTTGTAGGAGGTAAATTCTCTCAGCTTTTGCTTATCTGGAAATTGTTTAATCCCTCCTTCAAATTTAAATAATAATCTTGCTGGGTAGATTATTCTTGCTTCAAGACCCTTCTGCTTCACTGCATTAAACACATCATGCCACTTCCTTCTGGCCTGTATAAGGTTTCTGCTGAGACGTCTGACAATATCCTGATGGGCTTTCTTTTGTATGTGATCTTATTTCTCTTTCTGGCTGCTATTAGTAGTCTGTCCTTAACCTTGATCTTCGCCATTTTAATTACCATACATCTTAGTGTTGTCTTCCTTGGTTCCCTTGTGTTGGGAGATCTGTGCACCTCCACGGCCTGAGAGACTATTTCCTTCCCCAGATTGGGAAAGTTTTCAGCAATACCTCCTCAAAGACACTTTCTATCCCTTTTTCTCTCTTCTTCTTCTTCTGGTATCCTTATAATGCAAATATTGTTCTGTTTGGATTGGTCACACAGTTCTCTCAATATTCTTTCATTATTAGAGATCCCTTTTTCTCTCTATGCCTCAGCTTCTTTGTATTCCTCTTTTCTAATTTCTATTTCATTTATCATCTCCTCCACCATATCTAATCTGCTCTTAATACCCTCCATTGTGCTCTTCAATGATTGGATCTCCAACTGGAATTCATTCCTGAGTTCTTGAATATTTTTTTCTGTACCTCCATGAACATGTTAATGATTTTATTTTGAAATCCCTTTCAGGATGATTTATGAGGTCAATTTCATTCGAATCTTTCTCAGTTGTATTCATATTTTACTTTGAACCAGGTTTCTTTGGTGTTTCATGTGTGTATATGGCATCCTCTAGTACCCAGCTGCTCAGCCCTTGGAGCAATGTCAGGGGTCACAGGGGAGTGGTATTGGTGCCTGGTGGAAGGAGAGAGCTCTTTACTGCTTCCCGGCTCCTATGCCTTCCTCTACTACCAGAACCAGTAGGCCAAGCACACAGATATAAGCCTCTATGCTTTGCGTTTGTTGTTGCTGTAGACGGGGCTTCCCTATGGCTGACCTAATGCCAGGGTAGGGTTTGCCAGTGTGCAAGCCAGGTTGGGCTGGCCGGAATAAAGGCACAGCAGGCTTTGTATCACAGAGGGGGTCCTTTAAGCTGTGTAGCCAGCCAGGGAGCTGGAGTGCCTGAAGATCGAGAAAGTTTCCCAACCTGCTGGGCAGAGAGCACTGGATAATTTTGTCTACCTGTCCTCTCTCCTTAACAATATGCTCTGTGAAATCCTTGCCCCTTTAGCAGCTCTCTTGCTGTTAGGAAGTCTCTCAGACTGCCCGCCTTTCTTTTGTCCCAGAGCAGCCAGATATGGATCCCTGCTTTCCACAAGCAACTGGAACCTCAGTCTCTCCAGATATTCTGCCTGTCTTAGCTTTCCAACCCCCTAATCATGAGAGTACCATGAAAGCACCATGAAATGTAGGTTTGTGCTCCCAGAGCATATCTCTCGAGTTAGGTATTCGGCAGTTCCAGGCCTCCACTCCCTCTCTGCTCTGTTTCTCTTCCTCCCACCAGTGAGCTAGGGTGGGGAAAGAGCTTGGGTCCCACCAGGCCACAGCTTTGGTATATTACCCTGTTTCATGAGGTGTATTCTTTTCTCCAGGTGTATGCAGTTTGGCACAGCTCTCTTTTCTGTTGCTCTTTCAGGATTAGTCATATTAATTATATTTTCGTATTACATGCAGTTTTAGGAGGAAGCCTCTGTCTCACCTCTCATGCTGCCATCTTTAATCCTCTCTCAAGTTGTTTTTAATATGATTTTTAAAGCATCCCCCAAATAGACATATGTATTATTTAAAAATTGTTTTTTGAAGTTGATATATTATGTTTGTTTCACGTATACAACAGTGATTTGACATTTATATACATTATGAAATGCTCACCACAGTAAGTATAGTTATTTGCATTCTGTCACCACACAAAAATTATTACAATATTATTGACTATATTCCCTAAGCTATACTTCTCATCGTTGTGATTTATTTATTTTATAACTTTAAGTCTGTGCCTTTTGATCACCTTCATCTATTTCTCCTTTCCCTCACACCTCTCCGCTCTGGCAAACACCAGTTTGTTCTCTGCATTTATGAGTCTATCTCTAGTTTTTGTTTTCTTTTTTGTTTGTTTGGTTTTGTTTTATTTTTTGGATTCCATATGTAAGTGATATTTTGATATTTGCCTTTTCTGTCTTAATTATTCACATAGCATAATACTCTCTAGATCCATCCACGTTGTTGCAAATGGCAAGACTTCACTTCAAGATTTTATGACTATCATTCCATTGTGTAGATATGCTACATTTTCTTTACTATAACTTATATGCAAAATCTGAAAGAAAACACTAATTCTACCAATCTTTTTCCAAAAAAGAATATAGCCTTATGTGTAGAAAAATGACTGCAGTTACCCACCAGTTATTCATTTATACTTCATTACCACAATAGCATGAACTGAAAGCTGGTGCCAGACACTGTGCTTTTATATACATTATTTCCTTTAAGTCCCATAAAATGCCCTTGAATAGGAATCTTTATCCTCATTTATAAACTGATCATATTGAGGATTAACAAATTGGGTGACTTATCAAATGTAATTTAGCAAGTAGTGAATTTGGGACAAATAAAACCTCATTAAGAAAGTTTTCCAAACTGTACTATAATAGCTTATTATGTAATATCAGTTAATAGTCATTACTGCATGAATGAATTTAAAAGTTTATACTCTTTTTTTCTTATTATTTTATATATATATGAGGGGAAAGGGGGAGTAAGTGAGCTATCCAAGTCAGCAAAGCATAAGGGTTACATGCACAATAGGAAAAGATGGCCTAGATTCAAATCTCAGATATACCACTATCAGTTATTTGACCCTCGACAGATACTTAACAGCACTATGCTTCAATTTCCCCATCTGTAAAGTTGTAATAATAACAGAACCTACTTATCTATTTCCTGTGGTTTTTATGATAACTAAATAAGTTAATATTTATAATTTTTAAAGTGCCTGGCATATGCACTGAAATAAGTATTTGTTGAAGATACATATATATATACACAAATATATGTATAGACATATATACATATACATTTATATACACACATATATGTGTATGTATGCACATATATACATAGTGTATAAGGTGTTTCTCCATAATGTTATGAAGAAAAATGGAGTATAAAGAAGATGATTAGAAGAAAAATGATGAGTTGTTATTTTAGATAGGGTGTTCAGAAAAGCCTTTATTGAAAGGAGTTTTGAGCAGAAATCTGAAGTAAGTAAGGGAGTGTGAGCCATGCAGATAACTGAAGAAAATATATTCCAAAAAGAAGGAATAGCAAAAGCAAAGATTCTTTGCTTTGGGAGTGTGTTCAGCATGTTCAGTAAAGGCAAGATCAATATGATTTGAACAGAGTGAACAGAGATAGGGAGAAACAGTGGGGGAAGTAGGAGTGTAGGGCCTTAAAGACCAGTGAGAACTTCAGGTTTAGTCTAAGTCAGATGGGAAGCCAACAGAAGGTTTTTGAGGTGCTTATGTTTTTAAAGAATCACTCTAGATAACCTGGAAATTTACTGAAGAAGTACACAAGTAGAAGCAAGAACAGCTAGTCATCAAGGTTTACATTTGCTAATGAACTTGATATGGGTTTTAAGAGAAAGGAAATCAAGAATAAGTAAGGTTTCAGAACTGAATAACCTGAAAAACAGCATTTACTAAGAAACAAGTTTGAAAGGGTAGAAAATCAAAAGTTTATTTTCCAGCATAATGAATAAGGAGTTGTATGTATAAGTGTGGAATTCAGTAGAGACGTTGAGGCCTGAGGTATAAAAGTGGGAGTCATTAGTATTTAGATGATACTTAAAGCAACTAAACTGAATGAGATGACTTAAGGAATCAGTAGATAGGGAAGTTTTATAAAAACTGTATCCCAGGGTACTTTAAATGGTTAAAGAGCATGGAGATGAGGAGGCACCAAGAAAAAATAAATAAGAAGGAAAAGCCAGTAAGTTAGGAGGAGAATCAAAAATGAGTGGTGTCCTAGAAGCCAGATGAAAATGTTTCAAAAGGTAGAAGACATAATCCATTATGTCAAATGCTGCCAAGGTCATTCAAGATGAAGAGTGAGAAAAATTGATCATTACTTCGGTGAAATGGAAGTTACTGATGACCTTGACAAGTGATTCAGTGAAATGGTGGGGGTAAAATTCTGATTAAAGCAGGTTCAAGAGAGAATACGAGGACAAGTGAAAAATATCAAGATAATTCTGTTCTTCGTTTGTTGTAAAGAAAAACAGAAAAATGGGGAAAGGGTGGAAAACTGTGAGGGACTGAGAGATGACAGACAGTATTATTCAATATTATAAGCTTCAAAGCTAAACTGTATGGGTACAAATTTTAAAAAGTATCTATAAATGGCAATGACATGAATGAAGGATAAGGAAAAGAAAAACAACTTTTTGAGTGCAGGGGAAACTGTTTTCAGGGAAATCTAGGTTTTAATTATAGTAAAGTGGTAGAAGGGAGATTCAAGATGACTGAGATTGTAGATTTTGCTGATGATAGATCATGAGTCTCAGAGTACACAATAGAGAAGTCTGAGGAGTTAAGGGAGAAGTGGATGGAAGTAGGGGTGGGGATATGTTGTTCACAGCTATAAAAAAATGAGAGTCTGGGTTATAAAGAATGACCTAGATTAACAATGTGTTAGCTAGCATAATTATGGTAACAATTTTGTGATACACACACACACACACACATCAAATCAAACCACCACATTGTATGCCTTAATTTATACAATGTTATATGTCAATTATATATCAATAAAGCTGGGGAAAAATTGTGGTTCTATAGCACACACACACACACACATGAATGACCTGGAGTTGAAGGTCTTTTGTGACCCAAGTAAACAGAAAACTAAGTCCTTTCTATGACTGCTGGGAGGACAAAAGAATGGAAATCTTGAGAGGAGCACAATAAGCTCTGGAGGCCCTCTTCACCTCTATAGTTGGTAGAATGAAAGCCAGGCAGGTTCAAAATAACATATCAGTCATATGACAAGATAGTTTATTGAATACAGACATTCACATAAAATATATATAAATATATTTATTTTACTTCCTATCCCCACTTTTATATCATTCTAATTCTCTTCTAGGTTCCAAGTAAATATTAATATACCAAAATAAACACTTGAATGGTTCAATAGAAGCTACTCTGGACTTAAAATCAACAAACTTGAAATGGACCTCTAGTATTGCCATTTACTACTATATGACTTTATGCAAATCATTTCACTTAAACCTCAAGTTTTAATTCTAGCTATCTGAAAGGTATTCTATGGAAACGCATAAATGAGTTCAGCTTATAGAAGAGAATTCAAGAGAAGTAAAGTGATATAAAAATGGGTGTGGGGAATTGATCCATCCACAATGGGGTCATAATATAATGTGTAAGCCAAATAAGAAAGCCCTGAGATTGGTAACTGTAAAACACATTGGACTACTGAAGATTAATTCAATACTTCTATAAAGAGAGAAAAAATAAACAACTAAATTCCCTGAATATAGCCATATTTTAGGTGTTATGAAAGGATATTATATTCACAGAATAAAAAAGATCTTAAAAACACGGTGGTGTATTTAACAAAGTACTATTTTAATTTATACGTGCAATGATAAGGAGTAAATGAAAGAGCAAATTAAAGCTACTAGTAAGATGCCTGGTACATATTATGTACTAATACATTCAACAACGATTCCAGATATTGTTGGGGTTGGAGTGACGAACAAAATAAAAAAGAAACATTCTCTCATGGAATATATATCTGGTGCTGAGAGACAAAATAAATAGGGGACAGGTATGTGGAGTAAAGAAACAGATTCAAAATGAGAAAAAAGTATCAAGTTGTGATGGGTCAGGCAGCAGAAGTATCTGGACAGTCTAGAAGATTTCTCTTAAAAGACAATAATGAAAAATAATGATGACAGGATCTAATCTTTAATAACACCATTGCCAAGTATCATTCAGAGAGCCTTACATATATTAATTATTTAATCTTCACAACAACTCTATGAGGTATATAATACTATTGCCCCCATTTTATCAGAAGCTGGAAAATTGAGAGATTAAGAAATCTGTTCTAGTCTCATAGGAAATAACGGAAGGAGCTATGATTTAGAACCTAGATAATTTGGGTCAACTATCTATTTCCTAGACCATTTTGCTACACTAAAAGATTGCTGAATAAAAACTGAAAAGAAGGCTAATTTAAGTAAAAATGGATATATGTGCCCTAAAACTCACTAAGAACAATACAATTTGTGAGACCAAATAAAAACTCATATTCAATAAAGATATACATTTTAAGCATCAATAAATACTGAACAATGAGCAGGATATTTGGCTTACTAAGGAACTGAAAAACTTCCATCAAGAGGAAAAAAAAACAGTAGCATATGAATGAATGGGCATTCACTATCCCAAATACAAAATGAAGGATATGATTGATTCAGTTCACAAATATTTACTTAGCACTTACTTTAGGGAAGGGATACTGGTCATTATATAGGAATATAATATCTAAATTTATAGTGCTTGTCATATACCAGGCATCATTCAAGTAGCTTAACATATATTATTTGATTTAATTTTCATAACTCTCCCCACAAAAAGGGATTTCATGTTACCTATTATTATATACTATTGTACATATTACTATTTCCAGTATCATAGAAGGAAATTTAGAAACTGAGAATAGTGTCTTCAAAATGGTAGTGCTGGACTTCTGCTTCTACCCAATTTGGAGTAAGTGTTCAAATTAGACATCCATCTGAAACAACTATAAATAAATAAATAAACAAACAAACAAGTAAATAAAACATCTGAAATACCAGTTCTCAACACCCTAGACGTCAGATGAAGAAAGACTAAGCTCCCAGGGAGATGGGAAACAAGCTAGGTAAAACCCATAATTATGCCATATTATTGCATAGAGAATGATTCCAGGCTTCAGGGCAAAGAGGGTAAATCCAGATAGAACTTTTAAGTCTACCTGAGGTTAAGAGACTAAGCTGGGAATCCACAAAGGCCAAGGAAGCAAGAGTTTACAGAATGCAGGATCAGAAAGGAGAAAGTAGCATAAAGAACACCTGGCATCTGCAAAGTGTCTCCTGCAAGTCTTCAGCTGAGTACTGCTAGCATGTATGTATGAGGAAACTACTCAACGCTGGGGAAGGAAATACCTGAAAGGATTAAAGGAAAAAAACTTCAGAAATCAAAGAGGGCTAGAAATAGTGCCTGCTCCCATCAAGCATAATGGAAAATCTCACAATTTAAAGAGCATCAGATACTAAGAAAATTTCTACCTCAGTAAAAGGCTAAAAGACTCCTCTTCACCCAACTAACAAAACTTAAAAGCAAAATCCAGAGATCACACTGTTTATAAGTAATGAGGCTATGTTCCAGAAAACTACCTCAAGAATATTAATAGAAAATCAATGAAAAAAAAGCACAATGAAATTCAACCATTCATGATAAAAACTCTCAATAAACTAGGTATAGAGGTAATGTACTTTAATATAATAATGGCCAAATATGACAAGCCCACAGATAAAATCATACTGAACAGTGAAAAATCTGAAAGATTTTCCTCTATACCAGAAACAAACAACAAAAAAGGATGCCCACTCTAGCCACTTTTATTCAACATAGTACTGGAAATCTCAGACAGATCAACTAGGCAATAAAAAGAAACAAAAGACATAAAATTGGAAAGGAAGAAGTGAAACTGTCTCAAATTGTAGATGACAGTATATGACATATAGAAAACCCCATAGGCTCCACCAGAAAAAATATATATATTAAAACTAAAAACTGAATTCAGTAAAGTTGCAGTATACAAAATCAATATATAAAAGTCTGTTGCATTTCTATATACTAATAATCAACTATCAAAAAGAAAAATTAGGAAAATAATTTGACTCACAATTGCATCAAAAAGAAAATAACAGCATAAATTTAACCAAGAAGTTTAAAGACCTGTACATTGAAAACTATAATACCTTGATTAAAGACATTGGAAATAATACAAATAAATCAAAAGATGTTCAGTGCTCATATATTGGAAGACTTAATATTAAAATGTCCATACAACCCAAAACAACCTATAGATTCAATGTGATCTCTTTCAAAATTCCATGACACTAAAAGAAATAGAAAAAAATCCTAAAATTTGTATAGAACTAAATAAAGACTCTGAATAGCCAAAGCAACCTTGAAAAAGAAGAACAAACCTGGAGGCATCACTTTTCCTGATTTAAAACTATATTATAAAGCTATAGTAACCAAAACAGTATGGTATTGGTATAAAAACAAACAGATCATTGGAAGAAAATAGAAGGCTCAGAAATAAACCCATTCATGTGGCCAATTAATTTATGACAAAGGAGGCAAGAATATACAATGTGAAAAGGATAGAAAAGACAGTCTCTTCAATAAATGGTGTTGGAAAAACTGGATAACCACATACAAAGGAATGAAACTCCACTACTATCTTACTACACACCCAAACACCAACTCAACATGGATTAAAGACTTCAGAATAACACCTGAAACCATAAAACTTCTGGAAGAAAACATAGGGAGTAAGCTTCTTGACATTGATCTTAACAATAATTGTTTGGATCTGACAGCAAAAGCAAAAGCAACAAAAACAAAAAATAGTAGGACTACATCAAACTAAAAAGCATCTGCACAGCAAAGGAAACAATTAATAAAATGAAAAGTTAACCTACAGAGAAAATGTTTATGAATCATACATTTGATAAGGGCCTAATAGACAAAGTATATAAAGAACTCATTCAACTCAACAGCAAAAAACGATCTAAGAAATAGATAGAGGATCTGTGTAGACATTTTTCCAAAGAAGACATACAGATGGCCAACAGGTGCATGAAAAAGTGCTCAACATCACTAATCATCAGGAAACAGCAAATTAAACCCCAGTGAAATATAACTTCACACCTGTTAGAATGGCTATTAATCAAAAGATGAGATAACAATTGTTAGCAAGGATGTGGGGAAAAGGGAACCATTGTGGTCTATTGGTGGGAACCACTGTAAATACTGTAAATAAGTATCCGGTTTCATTCATTAGTATATGGCTATAAATTGGTACAATCACTATTGTAAACAGTACAGAAGTTCCTCGAAAAATTAAAAATAGAACTACCATATGATTTAGAAATTCCACTTGCGGGTATATATCTTAAGGAAATGAAATTACTATCTGAAAAAGATGTATGCACACCAATGTTTACTGCAGCATTACTTATGATAACCAAGATACAGAAACAACTTAAGTGTTCATCAAAAAATGAATGGATAAAGAAAAATATATATATATAATACATATTATATATATATATATATATATATATAAAAGGAAACCCTACTATTTGCAACAAATGGATAGACCTTGACAACATTAAGCAAATTGAAATAAATCAGAAAAAAACAAATACTATATGATTTCACTTACATGTGAAAGCTAGAAACAGCAAACTCACAGATACAAAGAACAAACTGGTGGTTCCCAGACATGGTGTATGGGGAGTGGGAAAAATAGGTGAAGGGGGTCAAAACGAGTCAAACTTTGAGTTATAACATAAATTAAGTTCTGGAGATGTAATGTACAGCATGGTAACTAAAGTTAATAATGCATAATATATTTGAAGTTTGCTAAAATAGTACAGTTGACCCTTGAACAACATGGGGGTTAATACACCAAACAGTCCACCAGGCTGTCAAAAATTTGTGTATGATTGTTGATACCCCAAAAACTTTACTGAAAGCCTACTGTTGACAAGTAGCCTTACTGATAACATAGTCAATTAACATTTTATATTTTGTATGTATTACTGTATGTGTATGTATGTATACTTTATTCTTACAATAAGATAGAGAAAATAAATTGTTTTTATCAAATTGTCACAAATCCCCAAATTTTTTCCAATATATTTGTTTAAAAAAATCCATGTATAAGTGTCGCTGTATAGATTAAACCCATGTTGTACATCTGTGGATCATAAAGTTACTGATCACAAGAAAAAAATTGAAACAATGTGAGGTGATGGATGTTAATTAAACTTATTGGAGAAATCATTTCATAATATATATATATATATATATCAAATCATGTTGTACATGAAAAACTAATACAATGTTATAGATCAATTATATCTCAATAAAACTGTGGGGTAAAAGAATACATGTAGAAAATTTTAAAATAGTTAAAACCCAATTCATTAAAATTGACAATTACCTGGCATCCAATCAAAAAAAAATTCTAGCATAAAAAGAAGCAAGGAAATACTACCCATTATGAAGAGAAAAATCAATTAGTAGAAGCTGACCCAAAATTAAAAGAGATAATATAATTAACAGACCAGGACTTTAAAGTAATTTTAACTATTTTCCGTATGTTGAAAAAGTAAAAATGAAATAATATACATGTTAACTAGAGACATGGAAAAGGTTCAAAAGTACAAAAACCACACCTCTAGAGAAAAAGTCTACAACAAATGAGATAAAAATTATACTGGGTGACATTAAAAGCAGATTCAGATTAGATACTGCAGAAGAAAAGATTGGTGAATTTGAGACATAGCAATAGATACTAACCAAAATGAAACACAAATTTAAAAAGATTAAAAATAAAAACAGTATCAATAAACTAAAAGACAACCTCAAGCAGTCTAATATACATGTTATTAGAGTCCAAAGTAGAAAAAAGAGATTAGGAGAAGAGAGACAGTAAAAAGTTGAAGAAATAATAACCAAAAATTTTTCTGATTTGATGATAATAACTATAAACCCATATCCTCAAGGAGACTGACAAGTACCAAGCTCATGAAAACTGAAGAAAATGACAGTAAGGTATATATAATCAAGTTTCCTAAAAGCAGTGGTAAAAAGAAAATCCTAAAGGAGTCAAAAAAAAAAGATACATTATTCACAGAGAAACAAATACAAGGACAGCATATTTCTTGTCAGGAGCAATGCAATCCAGAAAAGAGTGGAAGAACATTTATAAAGTACTAAAAGGGAAAATAAATTCTTCACCCAGCAAAAATAATCTGTCAAAAACTGAAGTAAAGGAGAAAATTTTATGAAATGTATATCACTAATGTATTTCATTAAGCTGTTGAGAAAATAAAACTAAGGTGAAATAAAGCTATTTCATCACTAATTTGAAGGTACACCCACAGCATTATTTACAATAGCCAAGATATAGAAGAAACCTCAGTGTCGATCAAAAGATGAATGGATTAAGATGTGCTACATATATACAATAGGATATAACTCACCCACAAAAAAGAATGAAATCTTGCTTGTGACAAGATAAATGGAAGTTAAATGAAATAATTCAGACAAAGAAAGATACTATGTGATTTCATTTAGATGTGGGATCTGAAAAACAAAAGAAATTAACAAAACAGAAAGAGACTCATATAATCCAGAGAAAAGACTGGCAGTTGCCATAGGGAAAGTGGTTCAAGGATGGGTAAAATGCATTAAAGGGATAAAGAGATACAAACATGTAATTATAAAATAAATTAGTTACAGTGATGCAAGTACAGAATAGGAAAGATAGTCAATAATACTATATTTGCATGTTAATGATGATAACTATTCTTATGTGGCATTTATTAATGTATATAATTGTCAAATCACTATGTGTACACCTGACCCAGTATCATATTGTGTATCAACTCTATTTCAATAAAAAAAAGAAAAAAAGAAACATACTATTTTGAAGATGTAGCAATGAATAGACTTTTTCAGACATGCAAAAACTTAATTCATCACCAGCAAACCTTCACTAACAGAAATATTAAAAATTCAAGCTGTAAGAAAATTACATCAGATGAAATTTGGATCTACACAAAGGAATGAAAAGCATTGGGAAAGATAACTCTAAGTAAATATGAATTCTTTTCTATTATTTAAATTTACTTAAAAATAGTAATATATTGTGGGATTCACATACAAATCAAGTATAAAAATCAAATGAATAATCATATCTGACTTGATTGTTTATAGTTCATGATGCGTGATCAAAACCAAAAGTTTCTGTGATATGACTGCCCTTGCACTGTTCATCATGTAAGAACTTATTCACTACATAAGAACTTGTTCACCATGTAAGAACTTGTTCATTATGCTTCAGAAGATTGGAGACTGTTGAGAAATAGGCTTGGGGTTGATTAATGACTGTGCATTGAGTCCCCTATACAGAATTTTATTGTTGTTAACAACCATTTGATCAATAAATATGAGAGATGCCCTCTCAAAAAAAAATAGTAATATATTGTGGGGCTTATAACACATATGGAAGCAATATATTTCATAACAATAGCACAAAAGTCAGGAAGGGAAAATGGAATTATAATATTATCAGGCTCATATACTATACATGAAGAGACATTATATCACTTGAAGGTAGACTGTGATAAGTTACATATGTATACTGTAAGAAAGCTGTAACTAAAATAACACAGCAAAGAGTTATAGGTAATAAGCAAACAAAAGGTGTAAATGAAATTATTTTACAAAAATAAATATTAGGTCTTAGACTAAATCAATAAACTAGATAAACTTCTAAATGTAGTGATCCATAGTTTTAAAAAAAGACAGAATTTACCCATCTCAGGAACTGAAGAAGGGAAGTCAGTATAGATTCTAGAGATATTAAAATTTAGTTAAGGGAGGAACATGGGAAAACCTAGCCAAGTAGGAAGGCAGGGCAGAAACATCCTCCCACATACACACCAAGGAAGCAATGATAGCAATTACAACTAACCCAAACAACTACCTGAAGACTGAAGAACAGACCTTACACACATGTGGTGAAGAAGACCACACAGAGAAGGGTAAAGTGGCAGAGAACTGATCCATCCAGCCCAAGCTTTTCCCTCATCCCAGTCCACAAGTGGAAGGGAGAGAAATGGAGCAGGTGGGGGATAAGTACTCAAGAATTCTGCACACCTAGCCTTAGAGATCTGCTCTGGGAATACAAGTCCACACTGCGTTAGGCTTTGGTGTTAGTGGGACTGGATAATAGGAAATGTTAGAGCACTCTCGGGAGCTGAGAGTCCTGTTGCCTGCGGAGAACAAGCACACTCTGACAGTCCCACTGAGACCCACACAGAGGCAGCAGTTTGAAAGATTTATCAGCAGTGGAATGGGAATCAGAGGGACAGGGCTCAGAGGGAGCTCTGTCCAGAAGAGAAAGGGCTGTCCCACCCACAGCCAATAGCAAATGTGGCTCCACCATAAAAGAAAAACATGCACTGCTGAACAAAGGGCCATGAGCTTCTGGGCACCACAAGATGCTTTCTTCAGAAAGCCATTACTCTCTACACCTGGAAGCATAGTGGACCTAGAAGAAACACAGAAACCCAAACAAAATAAGGAGGCTGAGGAAACGTTTGAAACAAAAGTTCATGATAAGACACCACCGGTAAGAAGGCTAAATGAAAGAGAGATCACAAATTTTGATAAAGATTTCAAAGCAACAATCATAAATATGCTCACTAACATGCAGAAAACAATTGATGATCATAGGGAGAATGTCAACAAAGAGATAGAAGCATTAAAAAGAGCCAATCATAGCTGAAGAATATAGTAATTGAAATTAAAAATACAATGGAGGGAATGTAGAGGAGACAATCAATGAGAAGGAAATTGGATAACAGGAAAAAAACAAAGCTGAGGAACAGAGAGAAAAAGAATCTCTAAAAATGAGAGGATGTTAAGAGTGTGACAATTCCAGTGGAACAATTTTGTATAATAGGGGTACCAGGAAGAGAAAAAGAGACAAAGGAGTAGAAAGACTCTTCAGAAAAATTATTGCTGAAAACTTGCCCAATCTGAAGAAAGAAACAGACACCCAGATCCTGGAAGTACTGAGATACCCTAACAAAAGGAAGCCCAGGAAGATAACACCAAAACATATGATAATTAAAATGACAAAAATTAAGGATAAAGAGAGGGTATTGAAGGCAGCTAAAGAAAGACAAAAAAAATATGTAAAATGGAAACCCCATCAGTTTATCAGCAGACTCATCAGCAGAAACTTTACTGGACAGAAAGAAGTGGTATTAAATATTAAATGTATTGAAACAGAAGAACTTTCAACAAAGAATCCTCTACCCAGCAAGGTTATCATTCAGGATTGAAGGAGAGATTAAAATTTCCATGTTAAACAAAAGTTAAAAGAATTTACCACCACTAAACCAGTCTTACAGGATACGTAAAGGGAATTCCAGATATGGAAACGTTCTTAAGCCAAAATATGTTTTCCCAGTGACAATAAACCCACAGTAAAAGTAGTAAACCAAATACCAAGCAAGTATGAATTTAAAGCAAAATAAAACAAAACAATAGTAGTAAAACTAACTATATATAAAATCAGTCAAGGGATACACACACAAAAAAAATGCAGATTATGACATCTACTACATAAAGTTTGGAGAAGGAAGAAGAAGAAAAATGTACTTTTAGATTTTGTTTGAAATACAGCAAAAATAAACTTAATATGGACTGTTATATATTTAGGGAACTATCTATGAACCTTATAATACCACAAATCAAAAGCTTTGAAGACATAAACAAAAAAAATATTTTTAATCAAAACACAACACTAAAGGAAACCATCAAACAATGCAAGAAGAATATAAGAGAGGAAAAAAGGAACAGAGATAAACTACAAAAACAACCAGAAAATAATTAATAAAATGGTAATAAATACATACCTATCAATAACTACCTTAAATGAAAATGGACTGTATGCATCTATCAAAAGTCACAGGGTGGCAGAATGGATAAAGAAACAAGAACCATCCATATGCTGCCTACAGAGATTCATTTCATACCTAAGACATACACAGCCTGAAAGTGAATGGATGGAAAAAGATGTTTCATGCAAATAATAGGGATAAAAAAGTAGGAATAGTAGTACTTATATTAGACAAAAGAGACTTCAAAACAACAAAAGTAACAAAAGACAAGGACACTACATAATGATAAAAGGATCAGTTCAACTAGAGGAAATAACAATTATAAACATGTATGCACCCAAATATGTAAAACAAACATGTAAAACAAATACTACCAGAACTAAATGGGAAAGCAGAATTCAACTCATTCATAAGGAAACAGAGGCACTAAACAACACATTAGATCAGATGTACTTAACACGTATCTACAGAACATTCCACCTCCACCCAAAAGCACAGGACACAATTTTTCTAAATTGTACATGCAATGTTCTCCAGAATAGATCACACACTAGGCCAACAAAAAGAGCCTCAATGAATTTAAAAATATTGAAATTGTATCAAGCAACTTCTCAGACCAAAATGGTATAAAACTAGAAACAAATTACATGAAGAAAAAAAAAACATAAATACACGGAGTCTAAGCAACATGCTTCTAAATATTTAATGGATCAATGAACAAATCAAAGAAAAAAACAAGTATTACATGGAGACAAATGGAAACAACTATATAACAGTTCTAAATATGTGGGATGCACCAAACCAATTATTGGAGGGAAGAATATGGCAATACAGGCATACCCCAAGAAATAAGAACCTCAAAAACACAATATAAATTCACAACTAAATAAATTAGAAAAAGGACAAATGACACCCAAAGTTCACAGAAGAAGGGATATAATAAAGATCAGGGAAGAAATTAATAAAATAGGGAAGAATAAAACAACAGAAAAAAATCAATGAAACCAAGAGCTGGTTTGTTGAGAAGATAAACAAAATAAATAAGCCCCTAGCCAGACTTATGAAGAAAGAAAAAAGAGGACACGAGTAAATAAAATTAGGAACAAAAAAGGAATAGTCATAACTGACATTACAGAAATACAAAGAATTATTAGAGAATTCTATGAAAAATTATATGCCAATAAATTGGACAACCTAGAAGAAATGGACAAATTCCCAGAGAAGTATAACCTTACAACACTGAGCCAGAAAGGAGAAATCTGAACAGACTAATTAACAGTAACAAAATTGAACAATTAATCAAAAAAATCCCAACAAACAAAATTCCAGGACCAGATGGTTTCAAAGCTGGATTCTACCAATACTTAAAGAGCTAATACACAGCCTTCTTAAAGTATTCCAAAAAAGTAGAAAATAAGGGAATTCTTCCAAATTCATTCTATGAAGCCAACATGACTCTGATACCAAAACCAGACAAGACCCCACAAAAAAAGAAAATTAGAGACCAATATCCCTGATAAACATAGATGCAAAAATCCTCAACAAAATGTTAGCAAACCGAATACATCAGGATCATCCATCATAAGTGCGATTTATTCCAGGGATGCAAGGAGGTACAATATTCATAAATTAATCAAGGTGATACACCATATTACAAAAAAAAACAGATAAAAACCTTATAATCACCTCAATGGATGCTTTAAAAGCATGTGACAAAATTCAATATCCATTCATGATAAAAACTCTCAACAAAATGGGAATAGAGGGTACACACCTCAAATTAATAAAGGCCATATACAATAAACCCACAGTTAACATCACACTCAATGACAAAAAGCTGAAATCTTTTCCTCTAAGATAAGGAACAAGACAAGGATGTCCACTCTTGCCACTTCTATTAGTACTGAAAGTCCTAGCTATGGTAATCAGATAACACACAGAGATAAAAGGCATCCAGTTTGGAAAGGAACAAGTAAAACTCACTATTTGCAGGTGAGGTGATATTAATATATAGAAACCCTAAACCCTAAAGAATTGACCAAGACACTATTAGAACTAATGACTAAATTCAGCAAAATTGCAGGATACAAAATTAATACATAGAAATCTGTTGAATTCCTATATACTAACATTGATCTTGCAGAAAGAGAAATGAGGAAAGTAATTCCATTTACAACTGCATCAAAAAGAATAAAATACCAGGAATAAACCTAACCAAGGAAGTAAAAGACCTGTACTCTGAAAACTATAATACAATGATGAGACAAATTAAAGAAGACACAATTCAATGGAAATCTATCCCATGCTCATGGATAGAAAGAATTAATATTGTCAAAATAGTCATCCTTCCCAGAGCAATTTACAGATTCAATGCAATCCCTAACAAAATACCAAATATCAGTTTTCAATGAACTAGAGCAAATAATCCTAAAATTCATATGGAACCACAAAACCCCAAATAGCCAAAGCAATCCTTAAATAGAAGAAAGCTGGGAATATTGTTTCCTGACTTCAAGCTAAACTACAAAGATACAGTAAACAAAAGAGTATGGTATTGGTACAAGAACAGATCCATAGATCAATGAAACAAAATAGAAAGCCCAGATATAAACCCACACATACATGGTCAATTAATATGTGATAAAGGAGCCATGCACATGCAATGCAGAAGTTAAGGGTCTTTAATAACTGGTATTGGGAAAATTGGACAGCAACATGCAAGAGAATGAAGGTGGATTACTGTTTAACCCCATACACAAAAGTAAACTCAAAATGGATTAAAGACCTAAATGTAAGACATGAAACCATAAAAAACAAAGAAAAAAACGCACGCAAAATTCTCTTGAACATAACCATGAGCAATTTTTTTTCTGGAACATCTCCCGAGGCAAGGAAAACAAAATCAAGAGTAAACAAGCATGACTACATCAAACTAAGAAGCTTCTGTACACCATCCACAGAACATATCTAGGTAAACAGTTAAGAGGGTTCTGCAAATGGATTCAATGAATGTATATTTGTATATAATTTACTATATAATTGTCATATATTCTCTTACAATCTTCAAGGTAAAATGTTATTGACTGAATTCTGTTTCTTCTTCTCTTCCTCAAAGAACTGTCATTCATCAGAAACATGTGTCAGAATATAAACACATTTGTTACATACGTTAAGAGTGAAGTGATTGACATCTTAGAGAGATAAAATATGCTATAGAATCTACCTTTAAGGAGTTTACAATTTGATAGAACACATCAGAACTCAGAGGAAGGTTGGGTAAACTATAAGAAGAATATGTTGTCAATCTCCTGGGTCCAAAAAAACTTATGATATACTATTCTCCCTATGCCCCAGAGCTCTAAGTTTTAGATTAGTATTGTCAATTAATACCCAACATTGTGTCAAGAAGTACAGAGAATAAGAAGAGGTATAAATAAAGTTAATAACTAATACATAACTATTTTCTAAGTGTTATGCCACATACTTCATAACATATAACAAAAGTATAGTTTCTCATCTTTAAGAAAATCACAATACAAAAAAAAAAGCCTTAGTATTTTAGGAAGCAAACTTTGACAGCAAAGATCTTTTTTTGCAAATTATAACTTACTGGTAAACTAACTTTATTGACCTTGATCCTCATTTGTAACATGGAAATTGCAAAGTCTGTTCAAAGAAGTTTCAAATAAGATAAGATGTTAAAGAGCTAACATCAATGATCTTTAAACTGTGCTTCATGGGCCATAGAGTATGGAATCCCATGAGATGTCACAGAGAACTGGAAGACAAAAACCTTTAAGCTAAGGCTTCCATATTACAAAAATTAATAGAAAATTTGCAAACTACTAGTATAAGCAAGACATCATAGGGAAAAAGAGCTTACCATTTTGTCAGAAGTGAAATGTTACTCTAGTAAGAAAACCAGTAGATTAAGCCTAGACTGCAGAGTGTCATGGATATGTGGTCAAGGAATTTGATGTATGCAGTATCAGTTGTAAGGAACTGGAGGTGACTGGATTAAAGCAAAATTTTAGGAAGATTAATTTGGCATTAATGTATAAGATCAACTAGAAATAGCAAATGAAAGTGGAAAGGCCATTAGAAACGTATTACAATGATCCAGGTGTGGTTTAATAAATGCTTTAACTAGAATAGGCACAGTGGAAATACAAAGGAAAGAATATGTCTGAGAAAATTGAAACAGGTCATGGATCAGTTCTGAAAAGCAGAAGGAAGAAAGCAAAACCTTCCCCAGAGGAAAAGTAGGTGATAAGGGGCAAAGGCTAACTTCACTTAACAGCTCCTAATAGTCAAACATCAAAAACAGTCTATGATAAACATTTTTTTAAGGTAGATTCAAAATGAGGCTTAATGTGTCAATAGAAAAGATGCCAAAAAGGAATAAAGGGAATAACAAGGTAGGAGCTAACAGGGTATGAATGGAAATCAAGATCAGAAACTAGCAGTCAAATAAAGAAGAATCTGTGGAAATTTGAGGAGAATTTGCAGTATGATTTAATTTAATGCCCTAAGATGGCATCTAGTTGGCACCAGACTCCTTTCAAATGATTAGCTCAGCAGTACCTACAGGCAATATTAGTCTTTTTAAAGGTTTGGTATCAGAACCTGATAAGGATTTAGTGGGTAATAAAACACAGAGGTAAACAGAAAGGAGAAATCAAAGTTGATTCACAGTTCAGGTGCTGAGTAATTCAGAAATTAATAGCTGCATTCATAGAAACAGGTCATTTTAGTTAAACTTTACATGGCATATGTGACCAAAAATCATGAACTACTGCTTGATGAAATATAAATTACATTTGTCCCAGAGAGCTTCACTATAGGGCAGGGTTCCTAAGAGCATTTTCATGGCTATATGTCTCAGCATTTGTCAAAATTTGTCTAATATCCTTAATAAGCCCTGGAAATGCCACTTTTAATAGATTCTATTAAATGACACAAAAGAAGAACCAAGAACCTGTCTCCCCACCTAATCAACAATAACAATTGCACTAGCATAATCTATCTAATGTACCTATTTGAAAACTCTGGAGTCTGTTGAAGGCTTGCAAGTTCCAGAGGATGACTTAAATAGTAAAATGTGATTAACTTTAATCGAATTCATCTCTTAGCACAGTAAGAGCTACCCATCCCTGCTCCCAGCCATGTGGCAGGCAGTTACAGATGTTCCTGGAGCACCTTGTACACAGCTTTCAGGAGGTGGGGGACAAGAAGGACCCTGCCCTCCAAATATAACTTCTCTGTTCATTGATTGCTGTATCTAACCACACAGGTTCCAACAAAGAGGTGGGCAATTATTGCTGTTAAACCTCCCACTATTGTGAGCCCCACTCCCTGTAGCTTAGATGATTTTCAGGAAATTTAATTTCCTTCATTTTTCATTTTTACCTTTTGGGAGCCAGACATGAAACACTAAGACCTTCAAAACAACTGCATATACAAGTAAAAATAGAAAGTTACTGTGTACACAAGAGAAACTCAGAAAAAAACTGGACATGACATTAAATTTACACCTTGGGCTGATACTCAGCACAGAGACAGCCTACAACAATTTTAAAAAATGCAAACAATAAACAAAAACAACAAAAAACAGCAGACTGTGAAAAGCAGGAGTTACCACATTATTAGAGAACATTTAATGTTCAACAAAAAAAATCATAAGGCATACAAACACATGGAAAACTATGGCATATTCAAAGTAAAAAAAGAATTCAACAGAAACTGTTTTGAAAAATATCTAATGGCAGATATACTGGACAAAGACTTTTAAACAACTGCCTTAAGGATCCTCAGAGAACTAGAGGAAAATGTGGAGAAAGTAAGGAAAAAGATACAAGAACAAAATGGAAATATCAGTGAGAAATAGAAAACCTAAAAAGAGACCAAAGAGAAATGAAAACTAAAATAACAATACTGAAAAGTACAATAACAAAACTGAAAGTTTTGCTAGAGGTATTCAAAGGAAGACTAGAGCAGGCAGAAGAAAGAATCAATATAAAGATAGGAGAATAGAAATTAACAGGGACAGGAATAGAAAGTAAAAAGATCAAAGAAAAATTAACAGCAAAAGATACCTGTGGGACACAATAAAGTGGACCAACAGTCACATCATGTGAGACCTAGTAGATAATAGAAAGGGGCAGAGAGAATACTGAAGATACAATGGCTGAAAACATCCCAAATTTGGTGAAGAACATAAATATAAAAATTTAAAAGGTTCAATGAATTCCAAGTAAGATGAACTCAAAGAGAACTATATCTACACACATTACTAAAATGTTTAAGGGCCAAAGACAGAAGGAACACTGAAAGCAATGGAAGAAGCAGATAATCACATAAAAGAGATACTCAATAACAACAGGCTTTTTATCAGAAGCCTTGAAGGCCAGAAGACAATAGGCTGATATACTTAAGTTAAAAAAAAAAAATTCTGTCAACCAAGACCCCTGTATGTGGTAAGACTGTCCTTTAAAAGAAAGAGAGAGACAAAAAAAGACATTCCTAAATAAACAAAAGCTGAGGAAGTTTGTGGTCATTAGATTTGCCCTGTAAGAAATGTGCAAAGGAATCCTGCAAGGTCATACGAACAGACACTAGAGAGTAACTCAAGGCCATATGAAAAAATTAAGATCTCAAAAAAGGTGAATACATGGGCAATTATAGCTAGTATTATTGTAACAATGGTTTGTAACTATACTTCTATATGATTTAACAGACAAATTTAAAGAAAAAACAATTACTAGCATAAAAGCTAGTATTACTCTAACTTTGATTTATAACACCAAATCTTGCTTTCTACATAATTTAGGACATTAATATATTCAAAAGAGTTACTGGTTTCAGCTGAAGTAAGCTGAATATGTATAAAGATGTAATTTGAGGACATCAACAACCAAAGAGGCGCCAAAAGCTGTATGTTATTGAAATTAAACCCTTATAAATTCAAATTAGAGTGTTACACCTTTAGGACATTAAATGTAATCTCCATAGAAACCACAAAGAAAATAGGTATAGAATATACACAAAAGGAAATGATAAAAATACAAAAAAATCAACACAAAAGAAAACACAATGCAGAAAGTGAGGGACAAAAAAACTACATAGCACGTAAAAAACAACAGAAGTCTCTCCCTTTTAAGTAGTTACTTTAAATGTAAATGGTTTAACTACCCAAGCAAAAGCCAAGGATTGACAGAATGAATAAAAACACATGACCCAATTATATGCTCCCTATCAGAAACTCAGTCAGATCCAAAGACACAAACAGGTTGAAAGTAAAAAAAAAAAAAAGAAAGAAAAAGATATTCCATGCTTGTAGTAACTAAAAGAAAGTAGTAGTGGCTATACTAATGTCAAACAAAATAGACTTCAAATGAAAAAAGTTACAAAAGAAAAAGGACATTATATATTTATTATAAAGAGTTCAATACAGCAAAATGACATAACAATTATAAACATTTACCTAATGAGAGACTATCAAATACATGAAGCAAAAACTGAGAGGACTGAAGAGAGAAAAATGGAAAATTCTACAATAATAGTTGAAGACTTTAATACCTCACTAGTAATAATGGATAAAACAACCAGACAGAAGAGGACTTAACACAAAAGACCAACTAGATCCAACAAACTTATACAGAACACTGAGCGCAAAACAAGACTATACTCATTCTTCTCAGGTCCACATGTGACATTTTCCAAGAAATACCATATATTAGGTCACAAATTAAGTCTCCACAGATTTTTTAGGCATAATTAGCATAATATTAGTCACAGGTGTGCATCCAATCTAATGCTTCACTATTTGTATATATTGTAAAATGATCACCATATACATCCATTTAACATCTATTACCATAGTTACAATTTTTCTTCTTGTGATAAGAACTTTCAAGAACCACTCTCACCTACTTTCAGATATATAATACAATGTTACTAAGTATACTCACCATATTGTACATTACAATCTCATGACTTATTCATTTTATAACTAGCCATTTGTATTTTTTGACCCCTTTCACCCATTTCAAACATCCAAACCACTATGTGTCAGGCAACCACCAATATGTCCTCTATATCCATTAGCTCAACTTTTCTTTGTTTGTTTTTAAAATTTTACATATATGTGAGATGATGCAGTATTTCTCTTTCTCTAATTTCACTTATAATAATAACCTCAGGGCCCACACTTCTTGTAACACATGGCAAAATATCATTCTCTTTCAGGCTGAATAATATACCTTTGTATATATAGACATAACCACATATTCTTTATCCATTCATCCACTGGTAAACATTTAGGTTATCTACATGTCTTGGCCACTGGAAATGATACCGCAAAGAAGATGCAGGTGCATATATATATCTCTTTGAATTAGTGATTTGGTTTACTTCACATAAATACCAGAAGTGGAATTGTATTTTCAGTTTTTGGGGGGCATCTCTATACAGTTTTCCCTAATGGCTATACCAATTTATATACCCAATAACAGAAAAAGGAGTTCCCTACTATGCACATTCACAACATTTGTCATTTCTTGTCTTTTTAATAGCTGTTCACACAGGTGTGAGGAGTTATTTCATTGTGGTTTTGATTTGCATTTCCTTGCTTATTAATCATACTGAGAGCAATTTCATTTACTAGTTGACCATCTGTATGTCTTCTTTGGGAAAATGTCTCAGATACTCTACCCATTTTTTAAATAGATTTTTTGGTTTGGGGTTTCTTGGTGGGGGGGGTTGGGTTTTTCTGTTTTGCTATGAGTTGTATAAATTATTCATGTATTTTGGATACTAACCCCTTATCACATATTTGATTTGGAAATATTTCCTCCATTCCATAAGTTGCCTGTGGATAAAATGAAGGTTCCTGTGGCCAGGATTCTCACTGGGCCTGGTTAGCTAGCTCACTACACACATGTGGGCAATGTGTCATTATTGACTCTATACAAAGAGCCCTGCCCAGCGCTCTGCATGACACGTTGGCAAGGCTGCAGGAGAGTAGAGCAGATGCTGGAGTGGTGGCAGTTCCAAGGACAGAAGCCCAGAGGCAGAGACAGGCTTGCTGCATGCAGACTCCTCTGAGTGAAGGGGATTCTAGTGATTGACCTGCCACCATGGAAATAAAGTTGGGTGTGACCCTTTCACCCTAAGCACATTCTACTGTCATTTCTTTGGTCACACTGAATCCATAGTGAACTTTCCCAGGGCTGAAATCCACTGGCAAGACAATTGGCGATGTCAGCAGGGTTCACTGGTGACCAAGGAAAAAGAACAGGATGCCCTCTTGGAAGGAGTGTTTCAGCAGGCTGCACCTATGGATGGGGAGATATTCAAGTGTCCCCTGTGGACATGTGGTACTGGGGAGGGGTGGAGGACAGGGGTCCACCCCAAGAGAAAGAAAATTTGTTGCTGACTAGGATGGCATCACTGCAAGTGCTGTGGAAATAGTAAAGGCCTGAGAGGAGGCAGCATGAGCAGGAGCAGAGGCACGAGAAGGAGTAGCATGAGAAGCAGCAGCACGCAGGCTGCCAGTTGCCGTGGGGCAAGAGAAAGATGTAGTGGAGCCATGAGCCCCAGAAACAGAGGAGCAGAGGTTTGACAAACAGGTGGGGTTTGAGGCCCCTCCTCAGCTGAGACCCCACCTGGTTGAAAGCTGGTGGAAAGCCAGAAGGACTCAGTAACCACGGGTTCTTTCAGGAGAGGTGCAGCCCCCTCCTCAAGTTGTGGAGCACTCCATGCTCTGCTTCTATCCTCAGGCTCAAGCACAAAAGGAAAAATGGTCTGCTTCTCAAAGGAAGAATTCAAAGGGCCCCGTGAAGTTCACGAGGACCCAGATGTGGGCTGATTTGAAAAGGCAGAAGCAGACAGAAAGAAATTGGATGACTAGAGTAGCGGTTGTGGCCATTGAGGACAAAGCAGAAGGAAGAGATAAAGCAACAAGATCGGCCTGTGTGTCTGCAAGACTTTTTGCTAGAGAGGCTGGAGAAGATTATGGAATTTGGTTACAATGTTCCAGCTTCCTTGCCCAGGACCACTGCACATAGAGAGGCGAAAATCCTGGAGGGGTGGAGTGTGAATAAAATGAAGGGTCCTATGGTCAGGATTCTCACCTGGCCCTGGTTGGCTAGCTCATTACACACGTGTGGGCAATGCATTGTTATCGACTCTATATAAAGAGCTCCGCCCAGTGCTCTGGGTAACATGGTGGCATAGCTGCAGGGTTGAAGGAGAGCAGAGCAGAGGCTGGAGTGGTGACAGCGCTGAGGACAGAGACTGGGACGGCTGTGCAGGCATAGAGGCCCAGAGTCAGAGACCAGCTTGCTGCACGAAGACTTGCTCTGAGTGAATGAGATTTTAGTGATTGATCTGCCAGTGAGAATAAAGTTGAGTATAACCCTTTCACCCCAAGAACATTCTACTGTTATTTCTTTGGTAACACTGAATCCATAGTGAGCTTGTCCATGGCTGAAAACCATTGACAAGACATGCCTTTTCATTCTACTAATAGTATCCTTTGTGAGCAAAAGCTTTTTTAGTAGATGCAGTCCCACTTGTTTGTTTTTGTTTTTGTTTCCCTTGCCTTGGGAGTAAGATTCAAAAAAACATTGCAAAGACTGAGAGCAAAGAGCTTACTGCCTATATTTTCTCCTGTGAGTTTCTGGTTTCTGGTTTTACATTCAAACCTTTAATCCCATCTAAGTTAAATTTTGTAAATATTGTAAAATAGGGGTCCAGATTCATTTTTGCTTGTAGCTCTCCAATTTTCCCTACATTTATTGAAGAGACTCTCATTTTCCAATGTATATTGTTGCATCTATTATCATAAATTAACTGAGCATATATGTGTGGTTTTATTTCCAGGCTGCTAATATTATTCCATTGATCTATGTGTCTGTTTTAATGCCAATACCGTACTGTTTTGATTACTATAGCTTTGTAATATAGTTTGAAATCTGGGAGCATTATGACTTCCACTTTGTTTTTCTTAAGATTGCTTTGGCTATTTTGGGACATTGGTGTTTACATAACAACTTTAAGATAATTTGTTATATTTCTGTGAAAAATGCCACTGGAATTTTTTTATGATGCCAACACCAAAAGTGCACATTTATTGAATGTATACTATAGACTACATTCTAAGTGTTTTATATGGATAATCTCATTTAATGCTCTTGAAGACCCAATAAGGTTGGTTATCTGTGTTTATCTCCATTTTATTTTTTATTGTTTTATATTTAAGTATAGTCAATATACAGTATTATATTGATTTCAGGCACAAAGCATAGTGATCCAACAATGGTGTTTACCCTGTTCTGGTCCCCACTAGCAATATGCGGGGTCGAGTAAATATAAATAATGGCTCTCCCCCTGCTCCCAATATTTGAGGGAAATATAAACAATGGCACTCAGCAGCACCTCTGGTTCCAGAAGGAGTTCTAACAAGTGTTTTAGTTCTAAAAACCAGCTTCTTTCACTTACAATGTTGTCCTTTGAACCTCTTTTAACAGTGCCTTTTTTCTGTGCCCCAGCACAGGCAAATCTGTTTCCTCAGTTATATCCAGTTCCTCAGTTATATCCCTCCCTACTGCAAAACCACACTGGGGAGTGAGGGTACCTCAGTTACTCTATCTTCATCTCTCCTGTCATTTTTTTATGTGGTCTTCTTATTCCTCATTGTGCAGAAGGTGTTCACTTAGGTCTGATTTCTTCCTAAGGATAAATGCTTAATGTGCAGTTACAGATTGAGTGTGTATGTGGGAAGAGATGGGTTGAGACTCTGAACATCACCATGTTGGACCTGCCCCCTATGGTCAAATGACTGTTGACAAGGAACTCAGAATGGAGCAAGGACCTAAGCGTAAGACCTAAAACAATTAATCCCTTGTAAGCAGCATATAGATGGATGTTAGTTTTTTATCCATTCTGCCAACCTATGTCTTTTGATTCAAGCATTTAATCCATTTTTATTTAAGGTAATTATTACTAGGTGTGGATAAAGTGAAGGTTCCTATGGCCAGGATTCTCACCTCGCTGTGGTTGGCTAGCTCACTACACATATGTGGGCAATACTTGTTATTGACTCTATATAAAGAGCTCTGCCTAGTGGTCTGGGCAATGGGGTGGCACGGCTGCAAGGCTGCAGGAGAGCAGAGATGAGACTGGAGTGGTGGCAGTGCCAAGGATGGAGACTGAGATGGCTACGAAGGTAGAGAGGCCCAGAGACAGAGATAGTCTTGCTGCATGCAGACTCACTCTGAGTGGACAGGATTCTAGTGACTGACCTGCCACTGTGGGAATAAAGTTGGGTAATAACTCTTTCACCCCAAGAATGTTCTACTGTCATTTCTTTGGTCTCACTGAATCCACAGTGAACTTGTCCAGGGCTGAAAGCCATTGGCAAGACACTAGGTATTTATTATTGCCATTTTGTTAAATGTTTTCAGGTTGTTTTATATTGCTGTTGTTGAGTTTTATAGATACAGAAAAGATACAGAGAAAGGATTCCAACCATAAAGAAAGTAATCATGCACAAGGAAAGAGAGCAAAAGAAAAAATCATCAAAGAATGACAAAACACAGTAAATCTCTTAGAAGAAAACAGGACAAGAGCTTCATGACATTAATTTGGCCAGTTTCTTGGATATGACACAAAAGGCACAGTTACAAAAGGAAGAATAGACAAACTGATTTTAAAATTTTAAAATTTTGTTCATCTGTAGACACTATAGAGTGAAAAGGCATATCATAAAATAGGAGAAATTATTTGTAAATCATACATCTTTGGCATTAATATCCAGAAAATACAGTAAGCTATTAAATTCAACAACAAAAAACAATCTGATTCAAAATATGCTTGAAGAACTTGTCTTACAATATGAAAAGAGTTATGGAAACAGATGGTAGTAATGGTTGCACAATGTGAATGTACTTATTAACTGAACTGTACACTGAAAAATGATTATGGTGGTAAATTTTATGTTTATTTTACTACAATAAAAAGTTTTAAAAAATGCCACTTACTGGGTCCCACTTTTATCATTTGATAGTGTTGAAAGCTGACAATGATAACAGATGATTCTTTCTCTCTACTTGGAACATCAAGAAGCCAAAAAGAAAGCAGTCAGATCTAGATCCACATACACCTTAGTCCATGGGAGTTTATTTCTCTGCAGAGGCTGAAAACATAACAGCATTAATTTCCTAATATCATATTTGCATAACATATAGAATGTTAAATAAATTTCATGTTCATCAATATTTAAGAAAAAGAAAAAACTAATAAATCTCTAAGCCTAGGAACCAATTAAAATGTAACTCTTAGAATCACTTAAAGAATAAAATGACATCTCTCATCTGAAAAATTTCAAGCTCATTATTGCATTCCTCTCCTAATTTATTCATCAAATATTTACTGAAGGCTCCTAGGTGCCTGAATATTGGAGATGACTAAAATAACCCTTACCCTACTAATGAGGAACACAAGAGTGCAAACAAAAATTAAAATGCAATATGTTGATACAACAAAGATCTATACAAGGCACTAGAAGGTCATAGATGAAGAAGTACCTACCTCTACCTTAAAATGACAAAGTGTTAGGAAGAAGTACACAGAACAGTTAAATTTTAGTTGAAATGTTCACTAAGTAGAGAAGTTGAGAAATGCTATGTGGTCAAAGGGAAAAATATGTAGAGTGGCACAGACATATGAAACCCATTAGACACTCAAGGAATTGCAAACTGTTGGATATGGTCATAATGCGGCATCTGTGTGTGGAGGAGTGGTAGGAAATGAGGTTGGAAATTAGATAAGATACAGTTCTAGGATGGTAGGAGGAATGGAAAATGAAGAACAGCTACCACTTTCTGAGTGACTTTTATAGACCAGATAGGATGACCCTCATAATAACTCTGAAAAGTTGGTATTATCCCTACTTTACAGATGACAAATGTGAAGCTCAGAAAGGAAAGTAATGTTCAGGTCATGTACCTAAAAAGTAGGTTTGTACTTAGATGCTACCTCTTATCCACTGTAATGAAGTACAAATGTCTAAGAGGCCACAGTATGAGTGGGGAACAAAAAGTAATTTCAGTATTTACCAACATATAAAGTTCAAGGTGGAAAGGCAGGTTCTGAGATTGAAAGAGTACACTTGAAATAATGAAGCATCTTCTATGACACACTGAGGAACACAGGTTACACTAAAACTGATGGTGCCATTAAGGGTTTAGAGGCCATAGGAAGGCACAGCTAAACAGGCATTTTACAAAGATTCCTGTAGTAGAATGGGGTTGAAATTGGAAGTATGTAGCTTTTATAACTATTTATCCTTCTATGTATACTTAGTTTTAAACTTGCTCCTTGGGATTATTTCAAATAGTTTAAAAAAGGTAATTTTCTCAATAAGTGTGCCAATCTTTATTTTAATTAGGTTCCAGAGGAAGTGTGGTTGTTTGGACAATCAACT
Organism: Manis javanica; assembly: GCF_040802235.1. Lineage (NCBI taxonomy): Eukaryota > Metazoa > Chordata > Mammalia > Pholidota > Manidae > Manis > Manis javanica. The sequence continues at coordinate 39,393,894 of NC_133159.1, forward strand.
AAATAATACCAGAAATACCTCATTTTATTGTACTTCACAGATTATGTGTGTTTTACAAATTGAAGATTTGTGACAATCCTGCTTTGCACAAGTCTATTGGTGCCATTTTTCCAAAAGCATTTACTCACTTTGTGTCTCTGTGTCACATTTTGGTAATTCTTGCAGTATTTCAAACTTTCTCATCACTATTATATTTCTTATGCTGATCTGTTATCAGTGATTACAACTTGCTGAAAGGTCAGATGATGATTAGCATTTTTTAGCAATAAACTTTTTATATTATAGCATGTACATTGTTTTTTTTTGGACAATGCTATTGCACACTTGACATACTGCACTATAATAAACATAACTTTTATATGCACTGGGAAAATCAAGACATTCATCTGACTTGCTTATTGCAATATACACTTTATTGGATAAGTAGGCTGGAACCAAACCTGAAATTATCTGTAATTTCATGAACAACCTCTTTGGAATATTAAAACTCAACCCTATCTGAAAGGAATAGAAATCCTTTGCTCTCAATCTTTGAAATTCTTTTAGAGATCAAGTAACAATTCCATTTTGAGCAAAAACTTCTAAATCTTTTTTTTAATGACTTTTAGACTGTATTAAAGGCATGTAAAAAAGAGAACCTAAGATATTGCTTCATGAAATACAAAAAAAAAGTAGACTATTACTAATTTTAACATCCATTAAGCATCTTAATATTCTAGAGACTTTACATAATGCAGGAAACACCAGATACGTGTCCACAGAGTCCCCTAAAATGGGACCATACTATGTAACATGGAGGGTGTGAGTTCCATGGGCATTGCTCCATTCATGAGGTTGTCTAATGAAAGAACCTCAAACTCACTTTACTCTCACTTCCTAATAGGCCAATTTTCATGAAGGCTCATAAATAACTTTCTCCTTTACTGGTATAGTATAAAAAAGTCCCAATTCTAGTAACTGAAGCTCTCAAGAGGGTGAATAAATACTTTTTGTAAGACTGTGTCACATTTGAAAAATGGATTCTAAGGGCATCATTTCACATACTGCTTTATGGTCAGTTATCACTGAGCTCAGTTCATTTGTATAAACTTATCTTAGGTAATCTTATATTTTACCTATTCTTCCATTACACAAAGTCTAATGTGATAAAATAATTATTTATTAATTCAGTAAATATTTACTGATATCTTAGTATGTTCCAGGACTGTGCTGGATGCTTGAAATATAAGTGAAAACAAATAGTTTTAGCTTCATGGAACTCATAGTCCAGTGGCTCAAACTCACTTTTAGAAACAATGACTTAAAACAGATTATATAACAATTTCTGTATAATTATTGCATGAATATTTGTGAACCATCTTAAAATCAGAATTTTAGAGCTAATGGGGATCCAAAGAGATCTTCCAGTCTAACTCCTTAATATGACAAAAAAAATAGTAATCATTGGTTGAAAAAATATAAAAACACAAGATTTAAACTGCCTATCCAGTCACCACTCTTTGTATCCAATCATGACACTATCTCTTTCCCATTCACCAAAGTGACTGCTTGTCTTCTGCTTCCCCTTTCATTGCAGGCTTCTCCAAATTAATACCGTAAAACTGAACACACACACACACACCTCCAAATTGAAGGAGGCTGGGATTTCTCACAAATGTAAGTGTGGACCACACTACAACAACTACCAAAAATAATTTTATCTGTAAATTGCATTGCTTATTTTTTAATGTAAAATACACAAGATAGAGGAAAAGAATCCAATTTCCATTACAGCATTTTCCCATCATTTTATTAAATTACTGCAGTCACTTAATAAAGCCAAGTGTCACAGGGACAATGAGCACCTTCTAGCTGTCATCATATCTGTTCACATTACTACTGCAGAGGCTAGTGGTTGAACTGGGAACATCAAAGAAGCAAAACCCAACTCCTTCTGTGGGCCTCAGCATTAACATGATGCTTTGACAACTTTGATCTGTCTCAGTACCCAAACATTATCTACCTCCCAACAAACAATTTACTGTTTTCTAGTTTTAGTGAGATAAAATACTCCACAAAGGCCCATGTTGCGACCAAATTTAGAGCTAAAGGTTTCTCTTTATGCTGAATGTGTATTTCAGTATCTGAGATGTCTGAGAATAACTCAATTCAGGGTTCTGCCTGCTGGACTTTATTTTTCCTTCAACTATGAAGAAAAGAACAAACAGTTACAAAAGAAATTCTCTGACTGCCAATGCATATTTGTTACGTAAGTAAACCTGGCAATTTGACTATATATTCCAGGAAAGAATTTATAATGTAGACTTTTTTATTTATCTGAGTAAAAAGTACCATGATTCTTTTAAGTTAAATTTCTCCTATCCCCACCAAAAATTGTTTTAAGGTTACCAAAGAGATCGTGGGGTAACATGATTGGTGCACATGGTGTGTGGGGGGTCACGGGAAGACAGTATAACTCAGAGAAAACAAATAGGGACTCTGTGGCATCTTACTACACCAATGGACAGTGACTGCATTGGGGTATAGGGGAGATTCGATAATAAGGGTGAACGTAATAACCACAGTGTTTTTCTTGTGAAACCTTCATAGGAGTGTATATCAATGATACCTTAATTTCAAAAAAAAAGAATACAGCGGAATAACTAAGAATGGAATAAGTTTAATGTAATAAGATAAAGCTCATACCAAATGGAAATACAGTCTTTTGTTTCTCATACAAATATTACTACAAACTTTGAATGAAATAAAACTCACTTCAAGGGTCTAAACAGTATTTACACAGCTGTCTACATTAAAATTTAATCTCTTTCTTCTTGGTTCAAGTAGAATTCTGCCAGGATTTAGGATTCTTCCTTCCAGACTGTAATCCTATCATTGTAAATCTATCCCAAAAATAAGATACCACCTATGTACATGCGATGGTTAAGAATGGGAACATAGGCTTTGAATTAAGACAGACCTGAATTTATGTCCTTCATTTACCATTACTATCTTAGTGTCCTTGGGAATGTTATCTAATCTTATTAAAGCTTCAGATACTCATGTATAAAATGGAATCAATAATACCAATTCCATAGGGTTGCTATGAGTATTAAGTAATATATTGTATGTAAAAGGTTAACACAGTATCTAAGACACTATAAATATTCAAGAAATTTAGCTAGCAGTAGTAGTAGAAGTAATAATAGTAATAGTGATTTTTTGCTAAAATTCTTATGAGAATCTAATTTCTAGGTGGCTACATATTACAAATATTGGTGCCAGCAGTGTAAGAAAATTAAGTCAAACAATCCTTCCCTCTGTACTTTATTAGATTATAATACTAGTCATTTATGAAACAACTGTTATAGAAATTGTCCGTTTCAATACTATTTGAACTGTAGGTAACAAATTATTAATTCAGTTCTAAAAGAATATTTTATTTTATGATAAATGAATGAGCCTATTTCTTTAATACAAAATCTGATTTCAAAATTGATATACAAACTCATAAAAAAAAGTGTTCTGGAAAAAAATTCAAATGTTCAAAACAGTTATTATTGACTATAGGCTAAGATGATTTAGATCCAGTTGTTCTTTCCCACAAACACAGAACATTAGTCTTTGTTTTTATTTATAATTTAAGTGAAAAGCCTAAATAATTGAGTATGAATATAAAACATTTCATTACAAACTATAAATTAAACAATTATGTAATTGTTGATGAATTATTACAAAGAACAAAATCTTTGGAGCCAGACAAATGTTATTTCAAAATCCAGCTGACTAATTATTATATGCATGACATTGGGCAAGTTATTTAACCTCTCTCTGTTATCATTATTGAAATTATTACTTTATTCTCAGACTGACAATAAGAAAATCTAGTTCCATGAAAAGAATGACTGCCTCCTATCAATCGTCCTCCTCCATCCCATGCTCTCTAGGTAAGCAACTGAATGTATACATGGATATACATGTATACATGGCACAGCCCACTTTACTGTGGTTGTTGAGAATTTAAATTACCTTTAGCATGGCCCAGGATTGAATTTCCTCATCTTGCTTACCCTCCCTCTAGTCTTATTATCAAAGAGGGTCATCCAGGCCCTGATCTTCAGCTATAGGAAAGCAGGAAGCCAAGAAGATGCATGTGTAGAGAGCATCACATCTACATTACCACACAAAACTGTATGACAAACTGAAACTATGACTCTTTTTATATATAGGCAGACCTCAGAAATTCGTGGGTTAGGTTCCAGAACACAATAAAGCAATCAAACAAAATTTTTTGGTTTCCCAGTGAGTAAAAAGTTATGTTTTTACTATATTATAATCCACTAAGTGTGTAATAGCATTGTATCTAAAAGAAAACAATGTGAATACTTTTAAATACTTTATTGCTAAAACAAAAAATTGTTAACCATCATCTGAGATTTTAGTAAGTCAATCTTTTTGCCAGTGTTGGGTCTTGCTTTAATGATGATGCCTGCTGACTGATCAGAGTGGTGGTTGCTGAAGGCTGGGGCAGCTGTGGCAATTTCTTAAAGTAAGGCAACAGTGATGTCTGCCACATCAATTGACCCTTCCCTTTCACAAGCCAGTTCTCTGTAGCATGTGATGCTGTTTGATAGCATTTTACCCATAATTGAATTTCTTCCAAAATTAGAGTAAATTCTCTCAAACCCTGCCATTGATTGCTTTATTAACTAAGTTTGTGTAATATTCGAAATCCTTTGTTAACATTTCAACAAATCTTCACATCATCTTCACCAGAAGCAGGTTCCATCTCAAGAAACCATTGATCACTGATCACCATAACAAATATAATAATTTAAAAGCTTGAAATATTGCAAGGATTATCAAAATGTGACACAGAGTCAGGAAATAAGAAAATGCTGTTGTAAATATGGCACCAATATACTCTTTCCATACAAGGTTGCCACAGGGTTGCCACAGACCTTCAGTTTGTAAAAAAAACACAGTATCTGCACAATAAGGCAAAGCACAGTAAAACCGGCTATGTCTGTAACTTATTCACTGATTGTTCTTAAATATATGTAATTGAATGATGAGTTCTTAAAACTACCGGCAAGGGAACAAAAACCAAAATATACCCAAAATAATGACTTTGAGCTCCGCTTAAAGAGTATCATTTTCCAGGGTCCAATAATCCATTTGGTTACAAGTCACCTATTAAACAAATATTAATGTAAATATAATTTATATCTTCTTGTAGAGTACCTTAAGCAGGTTTTAAACTACTAACTAACTTGCGCACACATATTAACATAATAGGAATACGGTGACAGAACTTGTTCGTTATGCTTCAGAAGATTGGAGACTGACGAGAATTAGGCTTGTGATGGATTAATGATTGTGCACTGAGCATTGACCCCCCTATACAGAATTTTATTGTTGTTGACAACCATTTGATCAATAAATATGAGATGTCCTCTGAAAAAAATATATATATATATAATTTATAGATATCCTAAAATAACAATAATTTCTACATCTAGGCTTTCCAAAGGAAATAAACTGACACATTGCAAAGCAGTTATGAAAGGAGATACAGTAATACAACAGGGAAGCTGGGTCTGCTACTCTGACAGCTTTGCTTAGCCACTGGTAAATTCTACAAAGGCCAAAAAAGCAGCTTGTATAGGTTCCCTCCATTCCTGGACATAGTCTTAAATTCTTTTTTTATTCTGGAAGTTATACATTATAATTATAGGCAAATTTGAAAGAAGAGAAGAAAAAAACTTCAACTGGATTCTTCTTAGTCTACTACAAACATTATTATTTTTTGCATAGTTCTTTTGTATTTTTAAAAATTCTAAACAGAGATAAATTTTTATATAATTTTGTTATCCTAATAAACAAAACGTTTATTCCTCTAACATATCATAACCATGTTTCACATTAACCCAAGCTCTTTAAAAATGAAAATTTTAACAAATGCATAAAATTCTACCAAGTTCTAGTTTTCTTAACTATCCTCCTATTCTTACTCCTTGCTATAAATGATCCTGCTGAAAACTCAGAGCAATGCATAGAGGACAGCACAGTATGGTGGTTAAATATGTAGAATACTGGCGCCAAATTTTAGAGTTCAAACCCCACCATCTCCACTTAGTAGTGCAATAGTGAGAAAATTTCTTAATCTTTCTGGTCCTCAGTTTCATCCATTTTAAAAGGGGAATGAGGAGGAGTAGGATATAGTACCTATTTCATAAGAATCCTGTGAGGATTATGTGAAGGGTTAAGAACAATATTAGCACAAGGCGACCACTTCTATTAGCTACTATTATTAATGTTATTAACTATTATCATAATTTGACAATACTCTCTTCTATCTCCTGCTTCCAGTTTTACTTGGGATTATTTCCTTTAAAATAAATTTTCAGAAGTGTAATGACACTGAGTGAATGAGTATAAACAATTTCAGAATTCTTGATAGAATTGCCAAGTTGTTCTCCAAAAAAGACTGCACAACTTATACTACAAGAAATATATGAGACTATCTTAGTAAACTTAAGGCATTAACTTTTATTTCATTTTTGTAACTCCATAGGGTAAAAATTAAATCTTGATTTTAGTTTAAATTACACTTCTGTGATTCTTAATAAGGTAGAACACTTTACCATTTCACTTATTCTTTTATATATTTATTGTTGGGTGTAGACATTTTAAGCAAGGGTTTTGCAAGAACATGGAATACATTTTATCTGCAAGATACACCTGCAAGTCCTTGAAAAATTCTATCATAGCTCAAAACAATAGTATTTTTGGAGTACTTGTACATAATATAAAAATAATTTAGAGTCTTACACATACATAAACACACACATACACACACACATACCCTTCACTGCCTCCCCAGGTTGTGAGTAGTCCAATGTATACAGTACAGAAGAATGACTTGGAGCAGTGAAATGTTTTTAAATATTTATAAAGTAAAAGTCAGTTCTAGGACTTTAATCACAGGGCAATTGTGATTTTTCCAAAGATTATCAATTTCCACAACTCATTCTAATAATACTTTGGCAAAGATTGTTAATTGCCTCCCAATATCCATTTCTACCTTCTTCAATGTCATAACCTTGGACAGCCAACTAAAATACTACATTTCCAAGCCTTCCTTACAAGTAAATTTGTCCAGGTAATTAAGCTCCGGCCACTGAAATGTAAAGTTTTGAGTGGAAATTACTAGAAAGGTCCTTAGTAGGGAAGGAGCAAGATCCTATGTCCATTCTTTCATGGCTCCTTCTGCTTCCAGCCTGGAATGTGGAAAAGATGACCAGAGCACCAAAAGCCATCTTAGATGGTATGAAAGCCATCATGACAGAGGAGTAAAAAAAGGCACCTGTCTCTGATGAAAAAGTGGTACTGTCAATGACCTCTCATCTGCCTAACTCTACACTTTTTTACATGAGAGAGAAACAAACTTCTGTGCATTTAAACATTGTTCTTTTAAGGCTTTCTGCCATACAGAGCCAAAATACAACTCATATCAATACACTTATGTTTTATTTTGGGTAGCATGATTTGTCTTCTTAGCAACACAACAGTACTCAAAAATGTGGACTGTTCAGGCTACTAACAGCATTAAAGTTGAGTACACAACTTCAATGAGTAAACATTATGTTAAATTGTCCTAATATTCATGTTATAGGATTCTCAGAAGGAGAAAAGAGAGAGGAAGGAGTAGAAAGCTTATATGAAGAAATAATACCTGAAAACTTCTCTAACTTGGGGAAGTAAACAGACATCCAGGCCCCAAAATCACAAGAGTCCCAAACAAGAGGAATCCAAAGAAGTCCACACCAAGACAAATACTAATTAAAATGACAAAAATTAAAGACAAAGAGATGATCTTAAAAGCGGAAAGAGAATAGCAACTAGTTATGTACAAGGTAATCCTTACAGGCTATCAGCTGATTTTTCAGCAGAAACATTGCAGGTCAAAAGGGAGTGGCAAAACATATTTAGAAGAGAAAACTACAACCAAGTATATTCTACTCAGCAAGATTCTCATTCAGAATACAAAGAGAGATGAAGAGTTTCCCAGACAGACAAAAGATAAAGGAGTTCATCACCACTTAAACAGCCTTACAAGATATGTTAAGGGACATCTGTACATGAAAAAGAAGACAGGATCACAATAAGTAATATTGTGTAAGGAAAAAATTTCACAGGTAAAAAAAAACACATAATAAAGATAGTAGACGAATCACTTACAAAGCTAGTAAGATGGATAAAAGACAAAAGTAATAAAATCAATTATATCAAATAGTTAAGTGATACAAACAAAGAAATACCTAAACTATGATGTCATATAAATAAAACATGGAGGTGGAAATAAAAATGCATTGCTGTTAGAATGTGTTGGAACTTAAGTGACCATTAACTTAAAATAGATGAAAATATACATAGGGTGTTACACATAAGCCTCTACACATCAAAATCTATAATAGACACACACAAAAATAAAGAGAAAGGAATCCAACCATAACACTAAAGAAATTCAATAAATCACAAGGAAGAAAGAAAGAGAAGAAAGAAAGAACTACAAAAACAACTAGAAAAATGTTAATAAAATAGCAGTAAGTACATACCTATCAATAATATCTTAAATATAAATTACCTTGGATTAAATGCTCCAATCAAAAGATACAGGGTAACTGAATGGATTAAAAAACAAGACCAATCTATACACTGTCTACAAAAGTCTCCCTTCAGACCTAAAAACATAAGCAGAGTAAAAGTGAAGGGATGGAAAAAAGATTCCATGCAAACAGAAATGAAAAAAAATCTGGGGTCAAAATACTTGTATCAGACAAAATAAAATTTAAAATAAACACTGTAACAAGAGATAAAGTAGGGCTTTTCATAATGATAAAGGTAGCAATACAACAAGGGAATATAACAAGTATAATCTACACACCCAATGGAAAAGCATCTAAATATATAGAATATTAACAGACATAAAGAGAAAAATTGACAGTAATACAGTAAGAGTACCAAAGCTTACAAGCAACACCACAGAAATACAAAGGACTATATGAGACTACTAGTAAAATTTACCCAACAAACTAGACAACTACAGAAAATGAATAAATTCCTAAAAATATACACTCTTTCAAGACAGAACCAAGAAGAAATAGAAAATCTGAACAGACCAATTGCTAATAATGAAATTAATTACTAATAATGAAAAAATTAGTAATCAAAAAATTCCCAACAAACAAAAGTCCAGTACCAGGTGGCTTCACAGGTAAAGTCTACCAAATATTTAAGGAAGAAAGAGTTAATGCTTATCCTTCACTAAATATTACAAAAAACTGAAGAGGAATGAGTGTTTCCAAATTCATTTTACAAATCCAGCATTACCCTGATACTAAAACTTGAAAAAGAGACATTACAAAAAGGAAAATTCAGAAATGATAGTGGAGGTAATAGCCAACACCACAGAAATGCAAAGGATTATTTGAGACTACTAGAAAAATTACTGATGAATTTAGGTACAAAATCCCTGATGAACTTAAATGCAAAAATCTTCAACAAAATGTTAGCGAACCAAATTCAACAATACATTAAAAGGATGATTCATCACAACCAAGTGGGATTCATTCCAGAGATATAAGTATGGTTCAATATCTACAGATCAATCAATGTGATAAACAACATTAAAAAAATGAAGATTAAAAATCATATGATCATCTCAATAGACAGAAAAACCATTGCATAAAATTCAACATCAATTCATGATAAAAACTCTCACCAAGAAAGAATAGAGGGAACATACCTCAAAATTCCCAAGATAATAAAGGCCATATATGACAAGCCCACAGCTAATATCATACTCAATGGTAAAAAGCTGAAAACTTTTTCTCTAAGATCAGGAATAAGACAAAGATGTCCACTCTTAACAGTTTTATTCAATGTAGTACTAGAAGTCCTAGTCACAGCAATCAGACAAGAAAAAAATAATGCAAATGGTAAATAAGAGGAAAAACTGTCACTATTTGCAGATGACATGATATCATATACAGAAAACCAAAACTTCTAGAATAAATGAGTTCAGTAACATTATAGGATACAAAATTAATATACAGAAATCTGTTACACATTTAAGTACACTAATAATAACCTGGGAGTGAAATTAACAAAACAATCCCATTTAAAACTGCATCAAATTAATCATGATGATTAAAATTTTTGAAAATATTTATGGCAGCAAGTAAGTACTTAATAAGTAGTAAATACTTCCTCATAAAAGTTATGCAAAAGTGGAACATGGTCTCTCTGTAGCAACTGATCACATAAATTTTAAATAGCTTAGAGTCAGAAGGGGTGAAAGATGTAATTAAAAGCTGTGATAATCACCAGCTGAACTGAATTCTGTCAGCTCCTAAACTATAATGTGATAGTAAGCTACTGTTAAAAGCTATATAACTCTTAGAACTATTTATCTCAACTCAGTGTTAGGCCCTTTAAAGGCAGGGACTGACTGTTATTTGTCTTTTATCTCCTTATCCTGGGATAAAGGATGCAGAGTTGACTGAATGTGAAAATGCTACAGAAATTTACTACATTAAGGTACTATATTATTTAATCATGATAATTGATAAAATTTTGAGCACTTGGTGTTCTAAATACTTTACATGTATCATGTCACTCAATCATAATAACTCTATAAAGTAAGCATTATTGTCTCCATTTTATGGAGAAGGAAACCAAGACACAGAAATGTTAACTATATATTGCAAGATCATATGTCCATTAAGTAGTAGCATCAAAATATGAAGAAAAACATCATCCACTAGTGTTGTACAGCACTGCAACCAGTCAGTCCATAAGGTGCCTTTGTTTGAATTAGAAAGAACTGTCCCTCTGGGAGGATACAGCTCTTTGTCAGTTTGGCAAGCCAAACACAGGCTAGATTTTAGCCTCTACTCATCCCTTGTCAATAACACCTCTAAAGTAAAAATATAACCAAGGATATGACCTGCACAACTGTAAACAGAAGCTCTGGTATAACAGGCCAGCAAATTAACTGATAATGATTCATCTAGTCACTTAGAGCTGTGCTGTCCAATATGGTAGCCACTAGCTACCTGTGGCTATTTAAATTTAATATGCAATCTTCATTTACATTGGCTCAGTAGCTACTTGTGGCTAGAAGCTACCAGGTTGGACAGTGCAGATACAGTAGAACATTTCCATCATTGCAGAAAACCTCTTTGGACAGCATTGATTTAGAGTATACCTGATGCAGGGGTATTAGAATATTTTAAAATATTAAGCATATGTATATATATATATATATATATACATAATTGAATTTTCTTTTATATATATATATGACATACCCCAGTAATCTGCATCTTGCATTCCTAAGATTATTACAAAAGAATTAATTATGATGATGATTTTTTAGGACACTTTTACAAGATTTTGTTGTTTTCAGTATCCTGCAGATCTGAAGGAATCGAGAGAAGGAAGTATAAAGGTACTTTTTAAATCTACGTAGTAGAGAAATTATTATTATTTATATGTCAGAATATTGAATAAATGAGTGAAATAATACAATCCATGGAAGAAAAATAATTTTCTTATCATAATTATTGTCATGGCATCAAAACTTTTTAACTTCTATTACTGGCAATAATATGTCTTATGAAGGCATCTTAGGCAGACTCTTTAAAACACATCTTTGGAATGTTAGAAAGAATATTAGACAGGAGAACTATGATACATCAAAATTTTTCATTGCTTTTAATTTAGTGCTCCATAGCACCAGAAACATGTAGGCATGTTAGATAAAGCTCAAGGAAGAGAAACAGAATTGATTATAAGAAGAAAGATACTGATTTATAAGAAAATACTAATATATAAATAAGTATAGTGAAACCAAGTGATTTTGAAAAGTGCTTAGTAACTAAATATAAATAAATGAAGGATATAAACTTTAAAGGAAATTTTAGCAATGATATAAGGATATAACTTGGACAAATCCAGTAATATAATGGGGCCAAATTTAAGAGAACTTTAAAAAATAGATTTCAGAAAGCAATATTTACTTTCAAGTGTGGAAACAGCCTTCCTTCAGCTGGTAAGTGGCAAGAGCAGTACACATTACTTAGATTTGAAATTTTTTAGTCAAAATACTAAAAAAATCATCCTTGGAAAAGGAGTCTGATACTGATGATCTAGCATTCTATTTTCTTTTAATTTTGGTTCTCAAAAAACTGTAATATGCATCATCTTTTTTCCAGAAATGGTTTTCATGACCCTAGTAGGATATCTCCAAAGAGATAAACTAACAAGTTTCCTCCTAGAAGGAAGTAACATGTGTGCTGATGGAGTTCATTCAGAAAAGAGTTCACACTTACTCCTACTATCCTCTCCAATATCCACCTCCTCACTGAATTCTTTTGACATTTTCTTTTTAAATACATATGGTTTATATTTTTAAAGAGAAAAAAGTCTGGAAGACAAAAAAGAATAAACTCAATAAAAACTAGGAAAAGTAAATATACAATAAATATTTTTCTTAAAACATTTAAACCTGTATAGAATTCTATGTGATATACTAGGCACATTTGTTTTTTTAATGAAAGTGTATCATATCACAGATTCCAAAGATATCAAATGATGTGGTAGTTGCTATAGAAACTATTCTCTTATAATGAAACTCAGATTAAATAAGTGCCTAAAACAAATTCAAATTTGAAATGCAATTACTATGCTAAAGCATATTTACATATTTGATTTTATAATGGTTATGGATAATAAGATAAAATATTAAGAATACCTTTTACATGTGTAAAACCAATGGCAGTTACAAATTTAATTGCAACTCTGTCCTTAAATACAATAGTGTTGGGTATAATGAAATTCTATTTTGTAATAAAAACTCATACAAACTCTGTACCATTCTACTGCTCCATGGAAAAGCACTAATTTGCATGCAGAAACTTTATGAAATTTATCATTTTGCATAAATGGTGTAAATTCAGGGCAAGTATAAACAATTCCCAAAAGGCTTGTCTACATTGAATCAATATTAAGAAAAGTAACCACTGAAATTCTGGCAAGTAACCACTGAAATTCTACAGCAGATGTCTTGACATAATGGGCAAGAAAGGTTTGCATATCTAGCACTTTCTCATAGCCTGCAGAGTCAAGGTCCAAATTCTTGCCGGTTGTACACTCCTTCTTACCACTTGCCATAGTGAAAATTTATCATGGACTTTGAAATCAAACAGACCAAGCTTCAAATTATAGCTCTAGTATTTACAAGCTATGGTATTTTGAGAAGGATTAACCTCTCTAAACCTGTAAAACAAAGATAATATCTGCCTTACAGGTTCAATACAAGCATTAATATTTTATTCACAATGCCTAGCATATATTTGGGGCTCACTGCCTGACAGTGTCTATTATGATTAATAGAAGACAATTACTATTTCTTCTACTGCTGCTCCAAGTGCTACAAAAACAAAACAAAGCCATGATAACCTTTTTTACTTTTGTTTCTTTTTTAACAAGTTTGTACTATCTTCCTGATGGGTGTTGGGTAAGGGATGTCATTTGTAGCTGTGGAATGGAACTGGCTGGAACCTGGACATAGAGCTTACCTGTTTGAGCTCATCTAAGTCCCCTGCTTATTTCACCAGCACCTTCTGTCAGACACATTAGAAGAGACAAACAGGCTTCATTCTGGAAGAGCTTCCCAAAATAGAACCAACTAACAACTAGAACTGTTCTTTATTTAATTACCAATTTTAGTTTGAATTGTGGAAATTTGTTCATTCATTCTTTTCTCAGACAGGCCCTCCCTGACCACCTATACCCTTTCTATATTGAAGTATATGCATAGAACTTTTTTCCATGGATTTTGTATTGTGGTAGACTGATTGCATTGACTACATTTTATTGATCCCTACTAATGGCCACCCTATATCCTTGCCTTTTGTTATGCACTAGGACTTCTCAAGCATGTGATTTTCTTTAGCCAGTGGAGCTTGCTATAAGCAGAGACTTAAAAAGGCACTTCTACATTTCTCCTTACTCTTTTGCTCCTCTTCTTTATCATAAGAACAAGTTGCAGCTACATGCTGGAAAATAAGAAACCACAGGAAGCAGAGCCAAGATGCCCTAGACATTTAAGTGTGCTCAAGCAAGACTGCTTAACCCCAGCCCAGATAAGCAGAACAACCCAATCAACCTGTAGACTCATGAAGAAAAATTAAAGTTGTTTTAAGCCACTAAGTTTTGGAGTGGTTGTTTAGCAGTAACAACCAACTAATTAATACCCATGTATAAACTTTTTTTTACCTGCTTATTTTCTGCTCTCTCCCACTATAGTGCAAGTTCCCTGAGGGCAAAGGGGTATGTCTGTTTTATTCACCACTGTACACTGAATTTTGTTGTGTTGCCTAGAACATAAAAAGTGCTGAATATTTGCTAAATAACTAAAAAGAAAAGTATTACTACATGAAAGGCATTGTACCTTCTGAAGACATAATATGTATATGTAATATGACAAGGACACCCCTGATCTTACCTAATAGTCCAGTCTAGAAGTAACTGTGGAGTTAAAATGTTTATCTATGTAATAACAATATTATGAAGATATTATGTATTCTAGTAGAGATATAGATAAAGTGCCATAATAGTTCAAAAGAGGGAAACTACCTCTAATAAGGATAATCACTGGAAGGCCCATCTCCTCTTTGTAATTCAAGCTAAACTGTCCTCAATTTTGGAAACCCACAGCCATTTTCTGATTAGGTACAGACACTTTCTCAGGTAAAACAGTTGTTTTAAAAACTCAAAATAGTGTTGCGATAAACATAGGGGTGCATTTGTCTTTTTCAAACTGGGCTGCTGCATTTTTAGGGTAGATTCCTAAAAGTGGAATTCCTGGGTCAAATGGTATTTCTATTTTGAGCTTTTTGAGGAACCTCCGTACTGCTTTCCATAGTGGTTGAACTAATTTACATTCCCACCAGCAGTGTAGGAGGGTTGGAATATTATTCAGCCATAAGAAGAAAACAAATTCTACCATTTGCAACAACATGGATGGTGCTAGAGGGTATTATGCTCAGTGAAATAAGCCAGGCAGAGAAAGACAAATACCAAATGATTTCACTCATACGTGGAGTATAAGAGCAAAAAAAAAACTGAAGGAACAAAACAGCAGCAGAATCACAGAACCCAAGAATGGACTAACAGTTACCAAAAGGAAAGGGACTGGGGAGAATGGGAGGGAAGGGAGGGATAAGGGCGGGGTAAAAGAAAGGAGGCATTTCGATTAGCATGTATAAAGTGGGGGGAGTCATGGGGAGGGCTGTGCAACACAGAGAAGACAAGTAGTGATTCTACGGTATCTTACTACGCTGACAGACAGTGACTGTAATGGGGTTTGTGGGGGGGACTTGGTGAAGGTGTGACCCTAGTAAACATAATGTTCTTCATGTAATTGTAGATTAATGATAACAAAAAAAAACTCAAAATAAGGCACCTCCAAATTCACCTAAGTTCATGCTAAAAAATGGATCAGTATCACAGAGCTTTATAATGACTTTAAACAATCCTTCAAAGAATAGGTAATTCTGAGACTATTTTTTCCTTTTATCACACACATACACATAGTTTTAAAATATTGATATACAGCTCCAGTCTTCTCCATCCCTCATCCCAGTCCTCTTTTAATATTTTAACCATTGTTTACTTTAGTTCTTCCACACTAGATCCCCCATATCTCTGAAGGTTATGTACATATTTCAGTTTATTATCAATTTTGAAGATATACTGTAATGTCCTTCTGTAAAAGATTAAGCTTTAGTTCACCTAATAGACATACAGATCTCTTGTCAATTTTCTTTATAATTACAGGTTACTTTTATATACTTAAATGATTAACTCACATATCTATTTCTTGTTTTCTTAACACTAGTCCTTTTCAACTCTTCAATGTCAGATGAAGAAATTATAGTCCACACTCAGTGCATTCTTTCATCCACTTAACAATCTCCCCTCTTCCATGAGCTGTCTTTACTGTCAAACTACAAGTTTTACATTCTTTTACTTTTATATTATTTTCTGTAAACATAATTACAATTTTAATACTCTAAATGTCAACACTATTTAAAACAGCAAAATAGTTTGCTGCAGGACCAGATAGTATTTTGGGATAGCATTTCCCTTTTTATGGGTCCAATGCTATATCTAACCCACAGATCATTTGAAGGAGAACATACTTTATGTCATGGTAAAATGTCTTTATTCTCACACTCCATCAATTGTTTTAAATTGTATCATTTTATTTCACCTCATTTTTTAAATTACTTTGTCTTGTTTATAATCGGCTTTTTTTTTTAAATAACAAATGAACAAGTAACTTTAGCCATCTACTACATAGGAACCCCTTTTTTCCAGAAATATTCTTCAAAGAATCTTTTTTCTTTCCACTCTATTCTGGACTGATTCATTTTCCAGGCCTGCTGCTTGACTGTCAGCTGATGATTTTCCTTCACTATCTTCTGGGATTAGATCCACTCTTCTCTTTCTTCTTATTCTCCTTAATTTTGTTTGTATATACCCCCCAAGTTTTCCTACATGTCAGAACATGACCTTAATCTTTCATTTACTGAAAATTTAGATCAACAAAGAATTCTAGGTTGAAAGTAATTTCTTTAAGAACTTCAAAGACATTATTCCTCTACTTTCTGGTCAATATATATAAAAATAAGTTTACTTCAAAATTACTTACAGTAGGTAAAACTAGAAAACCTAAATGACCATCAATAAGAGAAAATAAAATTACAGTAAATCTATATTCAATCATAAAACATGAGGACAATGTGACAATATGGGAAGATATTCACAATAAACAGCTGTTTTCTTAAAACTGGGTATAAAAGAATATACATACATATATTATACATATATAAATAAAAATACACACTGCTTATAAATATACAAACACACAGACACAAACACACACACACACACACCTTATATGCTTGAGTAAAGGAGAAGGATATGCGTCAAGATATTAACAGCCATTATATAGAGAAAATGTATGAGTAATTTTCTTTCATTCATATTTCTGTATTCTCTGAACTTTTAACAAAACATATATAAACTATTAAAAAGCAGAAAAAAAACATCAAATAGAAGCTTGTTTTATGTTTGGTAAAGATATGTAACATAAAATTTACCATAGTAACCACTTTTAAATGTACAGCTCAGTAGTGTTCAATATATTCACATTATTGCAATAAAAGACACCTCCAAAATTTTTTCATTTGCAAAACTGAAATACTGTCTATACCCAGTGACAATTACTCCCTTTCTCTCCACTACTTGGCCTCTGGTATGCACCATTTTACTTTCTGTTTCTATGAAAATATTTTAGATTCCTCATGTAAGTGGAATCACACTGATCCATTTTTTTGTGACTAACTTATTTCACTTAGCATCATGTCCTCAAGGTTCAAACATACTGTAGCATGTGACAGAATTTCCTTCATCTTTAAGATTGAATAATATTCTATTGTATGTATGTACCACATACATACTTTTTGCTTATCCATTTATCTGTTGATGGACATTTGGAATGTCCACCTCTTGGCTATTATGAAGAGTGCTGTTATGAAGATGAATGTGTAACTACCTCTTTGAGACTCTGCTTTCAAGTCTTTTGGTTGTATAAGCAGCTTTTTAAACTTCTCTTAACTAATATAAAATAAACTGATATTCTCCATATCCTCTGTAAAAAATTCTGCCCAGCTCCATGGTATGTTAACTGCGCAACACTGAGGCTGTTTTCTCATATGTATATTCTCTCTTAAGTTTTCCCCACACTTCTGCTCCTATCAGTCAAATTATAAGGTTTCTAGATTTCAGTTTTATCTGATACAAATACTATGTCAGGTACACTTCTTATTGTAATTACTTCAATTAAATATTACATAACTGTTGAGTTATACATGTGAAGGGGATGTTTATAGGGAAACAGTCGAATGCTTGTGCACAGTTTAATAAGGTGAAGGGAAGTAGCTAAAAACTATTCTTGGATTAAGTACAGAATAAACAACTGTAAAAAGACTTTTAAAATTAAAATCCAGAAAGATCCTGACACAGCTTTCTTTATAAGTATTACTTACGTTTTTATTGAAGTAGAATTGATGTACAATGTTATATTAGTTTCAGGTATACAACACAGTGGTTCAAGTTATCCACATTATTAAATCCACAAACTAACTAGTGCAGTTACTACATGTCAACATAGGAAGATGTTAAAGAATCATGACTATATTAGCCATGCTGTACTTCCACCCCTGTGACAAACTTATATTATGAATAGAATTTCTGTGCCCCTTTATCCCCTGAACATTCCCACCCACCAACCCCAGCCCCCCTCCCCAGTGGTAACCACCAGTCACTTCTCAGTATTTATGGGTCTACTGCTGTTTTGTTCATTTAGTTTGGTTTTCTTTTTAGATTCCACAATTAAAGAAATCATATGGTATTTGTCTTTCTCCACCTGGCTTATTTCACTTAGCATAATACCCTCTAGGTCCTTCCAAGTTGTCATGAATGGCAGGATTTCTTTCTTTTATGACTGAATAATATTCCATTGTGTATATGTACCACTTTTTCTTTATCCATTCATCTATTAATAGACACTTTGATTGCCTCCATATCTTGGCTACTGTAAACAATGCTGCAATAAACATGGGATGCATGTATCTTTTCAAAACAGAAAATTTGCTTTTTTTGGGTAAATTACTAGAAATATAACTAGGTTGGATGGTATTTCTACTTTTCAGTTTTGAGGAATCTCAGTACTGCTTTCCACATTGGCTGCACCAATTTACATTGTCACTAACAATGTAAGAGGGTTCCCTTTTCTCCACATACTCGCCAGCACTTGTTATTTCTTGTCTTTTGGATAGTGGCCTTACTGACCAGAGTGAGGTGATATCACCAACTGTTGTGGTTTTGATTTGCATTTCCCTGATGATTAGTGATGTGGAGCATCTTTTCACATGCCAATTGGCCATCCGTATGTCTTCTTTGGAAAAATGTCTGTTCAGGTCCTCCACCCATTTTTTAATTGGGTTATTTGGTTTTTTTGGTGTTGAGTCATATGAGCTTTTATATTTTTGGATAACCCATTACTGGATAAATTGTTTACAGATATATTCTACTATACTGTAGGTTGGCTTTTTGTTCTGTTTGACATAGTCTCACTTGTACATTTTTTATTTTGTTTCCCTTCCAGAAAAAAATTGCTCATGCTTATGTTCAAGAGACTTTTGTCTGTTTTCCCCTAAGAGTTTTATGGTTTCAAGTCCTACATTAAGGACTTTAATCAATCTTGAGTTTACTGTTGTGTATGGGTTAGATAGTAATCCAGTTTCATTCTCTTACATGTAGCTATCCAGTTTTTCCCACCAGTTGTTGAAGAGGCTGTCGTTTCCATATTTTATATACATGGCTCCTTTATGATATATTAATTGACCATACATGTATGGGTTTATATCTGGGCTTTCTACTCTATTCCATTGATCTATGGGTCGGTTCTTGTCCCAGTACCATACTGTTTTGGTTACTATAGCTTTGTAGCATACCTTGAAGTCAGAGAGCATAATGCAATCAGCTTTGTTCTTCTTTCTCAGGTTTACTTTTGCTTTTCAGGGTCTTTTGTGGCTCCATATGAATTTTAGGATTATTTGCTCTAGTTTATTGAAAAAGGCCATTGGTATTTTGATAGAGATTGCATTGAATCTGTAAACAGCTTTGGGCAGGATGACCATTTTTACAATATTAATTCTTTCTATCCATGAGCATGGGATAGATTTCCATTGATTTATGTCTTCTTTAATTTCTCTCATGAGTGTCTTAATTTTTCAGATACAGGTCTTTCACCTCCTTGGTTAGGTTTATTCCTAGGTATTTTACTCTTTTTTATGCAATTATAAATGAAATTATTTTCCTGATTTCTTTCTGCTAGTTCATTGTTAGTATACAGGAATGAAACAGATTTTTGTGTATTAATTTTATATCCTGCAAATTTGCTGAATTCAGTTACTAGTTCTAATAGTTTTTTGGTGTAGTCTTTAGGGTTATCTATATATATTATCATGTCATCTGCAAATAGTGATGGTTTTACTTCTTCCTTGCCAATTTGGATATCTTTCATCTCTATCTTTTCTTATTGCCATGGCTAGAACATCCAGTACTGTGCTGAGTAAAAGTGAGAGTGGACATACTTGTCTTATTCCTGATCTTAAAGGAAAAGCTTTCAGCTTTTGGTCATTGAGTATGATGTTAGCTGTGGGTTTGTCATAAATGGCCTTTATTATGTTGAGGTACGTACCCTCTGTAACCACTTTGTTGATAGTTTTTATCATGAATGGAGGTTAAATTTTATCACATGCTTTTTCAACACTTATTGAGATGATCATATGGTTTTTATCCTTTTCCTTTTTGTTGCTGTGGTGCATCATATTGATTATCAATATTGTACCATTCTTGCATCCCTGGAATAAATCCCATTTGGTCATGATGGATGATCCTTTGGAAGTATTTTTGAATTCATATTGGTAATGTTTTGCTGAGTATTTTGGTATCTATGTTCATTAGGTATATTGAGCTATAAATTGTATTGTAGCATCTTTGCCTGGTTTCTATGATGCTGGCCTCATAGAATGAGTTTGGAAGTATTCCCTCCTCTACTACTTTTTGAAATCCTTTATTAAGAGGGATGGTATTAGCTCTTCTTTAAATGTTTGGTAGAATTCAGCTTGAAGCCATCTAGTTCTGGACTTTTATTTGATGGGAGTTTTTTGATTACCAACTGAATTTCATTGCTAATAACTGGTCTGTTCAAACTTTCTTGTTCTTCCTGGTCAATCTTGGAAGGTTAAATTTTTCTAGGAAGTTTCCCATTTCTTCTAGGTTGTCCAATTTATCAGCATATGATTTTTCATAGAATTCTCTAATAATTCTTTGTATTTCTGTGGTATCTATTGTGACTATTCCTTTCTCATTTTTTTTTTGTACTCTCTCTTTTGCTTGTTAAGTCTGGCTAAGGGTTTGTCTATTTATTTTCTCAAAGAACCAGCTCTTGATTTCAATGATTTTTTCTATTGTTTTATTCTTCTCATATTTATTTCTGCTCTGATCTTTTTTATGTCCCTCCTTCTACTAACTTTGGATTTCATTTGTTCTTCTTTGTCTAGTTTCTTTAACTGTCAGTTTAGACTGTTTGTTTGGTATTGTTCTTGTTTCTTGAGGCAGACCTGTGTTGCTATGTACTTCCCTCTTAGAACCACTTATAGGGATTATTATATATTTTTTCACTTATCTTCACATTGTTTGATTTCTTCTTTGATTTTTTCATTGATCCATTGATTATTTTGAAGCATGTTGCTTAGCCTCTATGTGTATATAGGCTTTTTTTGTTTTCTTAGTGTAATTTATTTCTAGTCTTGTACCATTGTTGTCTCAGAAATCATGTGATACAATTTCAATCTTTAATCTACTGAGGCTCTTTTTCTGGCCTAGTATGTGATCTATTCAGGAGAATGTTCCGTGTACAACTGAGAAAAAACTGTGTCCTGCTGCTTTTGGGTGAAATGTTCTATAGATATCTACTAAATCCATCTGATCTAATGTGTTTTGTAGTTCCTCTGTTTCCTTATTTTCTGTCTGGTTGATCTGTTCATTGATATAAGTAGTGTGTTAAAGTTCATCACATGAGCTGCAGTCTATTTCCCACTTTAGTTCTCTTAGTATTTGTTTTACATATTTAGGTGCTCCTATGTTGGGTGCATAAATGTTTATAATTGTAATTTTCTTTGTTGGACTAATTTCTTTATCATGATGCAATGTCCTTGCCTCTTGTTACTTTCTTTGAAGTCTATTTCTTCTCATACAAGTACTGCTATTCCTTCTTTTTTAGCCTATTATTTGAGTGAAATATCTTTTTCCTACCTTCACTTTCAATCTGTATATGTCTTTAGGTTTGAAATGAATCACTTGTAGGCAGCATACAGATGGGTCTTGCTTCTTTATCCATTCTGCTCCTCTGCATCATTTGATTGGTGCATTCAGTCCCTTTACATTTAAGGTAGTCATTGATAAGTATGTACTTATTGATATTTTATTAATTATTT
This sequence comes from Manis javanica, assembly GCF_040802235.1. NCBI lineage: Eukaryota > Metazoa > Chordata > Mammalia > Pholidota > Manidae > Manis > Manis javanica. Next base: position 39,416,081 of record NC_133159.1, read on the forward strand.
TCTGGTTGACTTTGTAGTTCTTCTTTGTTCCTTTCTTCCTCTTTTATACTCATGCTATTTGATAGTTTTCTTTAGTGTTGTGATTGGATTTCTCTTTTTTTATTTTTTGTGTATCTATTAGGCTTTAGCTTTGTAGTTACCATAAGGTTCAAGGATAGCTTCCTAGCTATAAGACAGTCTATATTAAGTTGATGATTGCTCTGTTTCAAACACAATCTATGAGTACTTATTTTTATTCATCCTCCTACACACTTTATGTAGTAGATGCTATAATCTGCATTTTTTTTTTGTGAATCCCTTGACTGATTTTGTGTATAGATGGTTTCACTACTTTTATTTTATCTACATACTTGCTTGGTAAATAATTGGTCTACTATCTTTACTGTGAGTTATTTTCACTGTTGAAAATATTTAGGCTTAAGAACATTTCCATCTACAGAAGACCCTTTAAAATATCCTGTAATGCCAGTTAAGTGGCGGTGAATTCCTTTAGCTTTCATTTATCTGGGAAGCTTTTTATCTCTCTTAAGATTTTAGTAATAAATTGATGGGTAGAAGATTCTTGGTTGAAGGTTCTTCTGTTTCAATAAATCCTTCATGCCACTCCCTTCTGGTCTCTGAAGTTTCTGCTGAAAAGTCTGCTGATAGACTTATGGGGTTTCGCTTATAACCAATTTTTTGCCTTTCTCTGGCTGATTTCAATACCCTCTCTTTATCCTTAATATTTGTCATTTTAATTATCATATGTGTTGGTGTTGTGTTCCTGGGGTTCCTTTTGTTAGGAGCTCTCAGTGCTTCCAGGACTTGGGTGTGTTTCCTTCTCCAGACTGGGGACGTTTTCAGCAATTATTTCTTCAAAGAGACTCTCTACTTCTTTGCCTCTCTCTTCTCCTTTTGGTACCCCATTATATGAAGATTGTTTCATTTGGAGTTATCACAGCTCTCTTAGCATCCCCTCATTTCTAGAGATTCTTTTTCTCTCTGTTCCTCAGCTTCATTTTTTTCCTGTTATCTAATTTCCAACTCAGTGATTATTGTCTCCTCTACTTAAGCAATCTATTATTCATTCCCTCCACTGTATTTTTTCATTTCAGTTACTGTATCCTTCAGCTCTGAGTGGCTCTTTTTCAACTCAACTCTTTGTTGAAGCCATCCAAGACCATCAGCAGTTTTCCACAGATCGGTGAGCTAATTTATGACTGTACTTTGAAATCTTTATCAAAAAAATTGGAGATCTATGCTTCATTTAGCCCTCTTACTGGTGTCTTATCCTGTAGTTTTGTTTGGAACATATTCCTCTGCATCCCCATTTTGCCTGGGTTTCTGTGTTTCTTCTTTTGTATTAGATAGATCAGCTATGCCCCCTGGTCTAGAGAGTAATAGCTTTCTGAAGAAAACATCCTATGGTGCGCAGAAGCTCAAGACTCTTTACCCACCAGTGCCTGGTTCTCCATTGTGGTGGAGCCCCACTTGTTGTTGATGGGCTATGGTCAGGGCCATTTTTTGGCCTGTCTGCCAGCTGTGGCTAATCTTTCTCAGCAGAGATTGGCAGCTTGCCTCAGCTGGCTCTTTGTGAGCCATGCAGCTGTGCTTCTGCTGGCATCTTTGTGGGTGTAGCCAACCTCTGCCAGCCCTGTAGCAATGGTGGCACTGCAGGACTGGTGGGGTGGGCAGAGTAGGTGCACAGGGGAGTAGGGTGCAGTGCTGAGCTGCCAGCAAGGAAGATGGAGTGCTCAGGGTCAGCACCTCCTCAGTTGGGCTGAGAGAAGCCAGGAAAGCTAGGAACGCCTCCTTCTGCCTGCCAGGCAGCAAAGTGTCCCTCCACCTACCAGGCAGCAAAGTCTGACTGCTGCTGGCCATAGTTCACAAGTCTGGTAAGGGTTCATGGCAGCACTTTGGATTTGAGCCACCAGCAAGGGGGTGGAGCATTTGGGGCTGGTTCCTGCCAATGCCCAACCAGTTGGGCTTAGTGAGACCTGGGAAAGTGTCATCCACCTGCCCTTTCTCCTGCAGAGAGAACTCCATCCAACCCTTGCTCCTCTGGCACCCTTCCTGCTGCCAGTAACTCTTTCAAACTGATGCATCTGTGTTGGGTCTCCACAGGACTGACAGAGCATGCCTGTCCTCCATAAGCAGCAGGAGTCTCAGCCTCCCAGAATGTTCTAACTCTTTCTGGGGTCCAACCCTGTTAGTGACCAAAGCCCAATGTAATGTGGACTCATGCTTCCAGAGAAGATACTCCAGGGCCAGGTGTGAAGAGTTCCTGAGTGCTTATTCCCTCCCCGGTCTGTTCCTCTTCCTTCCACTGTGGGCTCAGATGGCGGAAGGGTTTGCATCCCAGTCGATCACAGCTCAGCCACTTTACCCTTCTCTGTGTGGTTTTCTCTTCTTCACCAAAAGTAGATGGTCTGTTCTGCAGTCTTCAGGTCATTTTTAGGATTAGTCATATTTGCTTTACTTGCTTCCTTGTTGTATAGGAGGAAGTTACACTTGCCTTCCTATCCTACCATCTTTTTTCCCATCTTCAGTATAGTTCACAAATATCATTAAATTCTTGCTCAACTTTGAAGAAAGCAAATTTAGAAAATGTAGACAACTCATTAGGAAAATATATATTCATATGTTTTAAAGTATTATCACTTTAATAATTTATTGCATCAGCTGAATTTTCCAATTAACTATTTATTCTTATTGTACCAGATAAGCAGGATTTTACTCTACATCCATCTTAAAATATTTATTTATAAATTTTCAAATATAAATACTATAACATATTCATATTTATGCAATAATATAAATATATTTAGATGGTCTGACTTCAAATCACAGCTCCACAAAGGATTAGCTAGATGATGTGTACTTATTATCTTTCTACCTTAGTTTCCTTATAATGGTAGTATTTAGTTTATAGGGTTGTACTAGACAGTAAGTGGGTGCTATTATAATTAGGTTTGAGGAATGGATTTGCTGTTCTGTAGATGAGAGACACTTAAGAATGTTTAAATACCATGAGGAAAGGTAAATAGGGGCTTTTCAACACAACCTTTACCAGCTTATGTTTGCTGCTCAGCTTTTCATAAATGATTGCTTGCTTAAATATACTATTTTTACCGATAGATATTCAGCTCTTCTAAAATAATAGGCCTTCATCCTTGATACTTCTTGATTCCTTTAATAAGAACAGTTGCAACTATACCATATTTCATAAAATTTCAAAATCAACTATACTGTTAATCCTCACAAAATATTTTCACTATTTAGGATAAATACCAGAGGTTTAAAGAGGAGAAATAACTTGCCCAAAACTAGTAGAAAGCAAGTTTCTTACAAAAGAGAGAGAGAGAAAAAAACAATTCTCCTACTGTATGCCTCTTAAATTAAGGGCATTTCAGATACTATAACAAATCACTGAGATCCTGGAACAGATTGATTTTTTAACTCTGTTTATGTAGACATACATACAGAAAAGTACACAAATTTTAAGTTTGAAGACCAGTGAATTATCATAATGGTAACTATATAACAATTACTAACATCAAGAAATAGAACATTTTCAGAACGCCAAAGTTGTCATCTTGCTCCTTTCCAATCATCACCTCCTACTCCTCACCCAAAGGCAAATCCTGTCCTGACTTCTAACACTATAGTTTTTACTGTTCCTGGATCTTACATTAATGAAATTCTATGACATATATTACTTTGTATCTCTTTATATTACTTTGTATCTCTTTCTTTCACTCAACATTATGTTGCTCATGGTTTGTTCCTTCTCACTGCTGTAAAGTATTCCATTGTAGTAATATACAACAATTTATCCATCCATTCTACTGTTGATGGACATGCGGTGCTCCTCAAATTTTCAAAGATTACCAACATGATTGATAATAACATCCTTATCTTTTGATGCGAATACACATTTGGGGAAAGGATATTCACCTAGCAGTGGGTCTGCTGTCAAAACTATTTTCCAAGTGGAGGTATCAGTTACTTCTCCCACCAGAAGTGTATGAATGTTTTGATAGCTCCACATTCTCTATGGTAGGTTCATTTTGAAAATATTTGGCACCAATATGTCACACATTTTTATTTAATAATACATTTTTCAAGACCAAATATTTTGCTATTCCTTCTTCTTTATTGAATCCCAAAGTCCCATAATTTCTTACTAAACTTAGTTAATTTGTTTATGATACCAATGCCCATAGCAAACAACAAAATGATACTTATATTCCTCTATGTACTCTAAATGTATCTTATACCACCAGTTATCTGTTATTCCAAATACAATCTTTCTGCATATTTTTTTGTAAGGAAATGTTTGTGTGATACCTGGACTGCCTATCTAACATCATCTATTCTTCAAAGTCTACAGAAGGTTTGATGGATTAGTAGTCATTTATTTCTCTAGGGAACCACTTCCTTGCTGCTAAAGGAAACGATCTATGTACAATACAATGACTTTGGGGAAAAAACAGATCTATAAAATACATTGGCATACACTGGTATGACTGCCAACTATACTTAATACTTTGCAATGCTTTGTTTATAAGCCATGCTGAATCATTAGAGGAACTCTAATTTTGATCATAAGTTTTAAGAGGCAGAAAAACAGTCCCAATCATAAGAGTTTTTAAATTATTTATTCCATTTCCTAAGAAACAAAACTTTTTACCCAAGGAGCTTTGGTATATTGTTAACACCTTTACATTAGTACTATGATAAAAAGAACAGAACTATCTAAAACAGTTCTTCCTAAAGGCAAACGAATTCAGCAGTTTTTAATAACTAAGTGGCCAATCTGACATATCTTTAGAAAAATGAGATTCCAGGAGTCTGTTATCAGTATTCGGAAACAAATCAAATACACTTTTCAATCCTTCTGGAAAATATGAGAAGCTACATAATATACCAATGTGCAACAAATAAAATAATGGTGAGCATTTTTGTGTTTGGTATCATTCATCTAAAATTTGCCTAGCACATATAATGTGTAAGATAACCACAAATCCAAAAATGTCCACTGAATCATATTTTGTTCAAATATACTACACAGGTACTACGAATTTGAAGGTCATCTGATTTCTCACAATGTAACTTTTAAAAGTTAAGAAATACTTACATTGTGTTTACTATGTGCCTAGCACTGTCCGAAATGCTTTGCAAATATTAACTCAATTGATCCTTAAAATAATCATAGATAAACAGCCAGAATCTGAACTCAGGTAGTCTGAGTTCATGTTCTTAGCCATAAAATAATTGGAGACACATGTATAAATATAATCAAAATAACTAACCCTCTTTTTCTTTTCAATAATAAATCTGAGTTATACTTGGCCTTTTATCATTTACTTCAGGGAAGTAATTTCTGATCATTTATTTAAGGTAAGAAAAATACATATGAGGACTCAAAGGCAAGAAATACAGTCCTTTCCTATATGCATATTTAGCTTGCTTAAAACAATTTTATAAATCCATTAAGAGAAGATATGAAAATACATCAATCTTTGGACAACATGAATTAAGCTTCTTTTAAGCACTTTAGAAGTACAAAAACCAGAGAGAATAAAAAATAGCTTGAATTTGTTCTCTAATTATTCCTTAATCAAGGATACAATTCAAATCAAGTCTTTATCAGCTCATTTATTTAGTCTTTTCTAAGCATACTATCTGAGAGTACCATTGTACTGGCAGTTTCATTGTATACCTCAGGAGGGCAAGAGGAAGTAAGAGAACTGAAAGGTCATTTAGTTAATTTCCTGCTCAGACTTTTCTTTCCCCACAGTATTACCCAGGGCCTTGCAAAGCTAAATACATAGAGGTTCTCCCTAAAATGAACCTTTTCCCCTCAATAATATACAGCTTTTCTTGTAAAATGAAAATGCATTGACGTTATTTTTTGGTTTTGAGTTTTTAACTGAGATATAATTTACACATAACATTGTATTCATTTTAGGTGTACAACATACTGATTTGATGTAAGTACACATTTTGAAACTATACCAAAAATTTACTTATCACCCATCTCCACACATGGTTACGAATTTTTTTCTTGTGATAAGAAATTTTAACATCTACTGTTTTAGCAATTTTAAATATACAATTCTGTATTTTTAACTATACTCATAATGCTGTACATTAACAACCCTGAAATAAATTTTTTTTGGTTTTTTTCTTACCTTCTTTTTTGTTTTTGTTTTTGATTTTTTTCATTAAGGTGTCATTTGTATACAATCTTCTGAGTGTTTCACATGACTAACATTGTGGTTTCAACATTCACCCATATTATCAAGACCCCACAACCCCATTGCAACCACTGTACATCAGCGTAATAAGATTCTATAGAGTTCTTACTTGTCTTCATGCTGTACTGCCTTCCCTGTGACCTACCTATATTTTGTGTGCTAATTACAATGTCCCTTAATCCCCTTTTCAAGCCACCCTCACCTATCCCTTCCTTTTGGTAACCACTAGTCCATTCTTGGACTCTGTGACTCTGCTGCTGTTTTGGTCCTTCAGTTTTACTTTGTTGTTATACTCCATAAATGAGTGAAATCATTTGGTACTTGTCCTTCTCCTCCTGCTTTATTTCACTGAGTGTAATACCCTCCATCTCCATCCATGTATTTACAAATGGTAGGATTTGTTTTCTTCTTATGGCTGAACAATATTCCATTGTGTATATGGACCACCTCTTCTTTATCTATTAATCCATCGATGGACTCTTAAGTTGCTTCCATATCATGGCTATTGTAAATAGGGCTATGATAAACATAGGGGTGCATATGTCTTTTTGAAACATGAATCCTGTTTTCTTTGAGTAAATTCCTATGAGTGGACTTAGGAGTAAAATGGTATTTCCACTTATAGTTTTTTGGGAAAACTACATATTGCTTTCCACAATGGTTGAACTAATTTACATTCCCACCACCAATGTAGGAGGGGTCCCCTTTCCAGCAATATCACCAGCATTCACTGTTTCTTCTCTTTGGATGTTGGCCATCCTAACTGGGGTGAGGTGATATTTCATTGTGGTTTTAATTTGCATTTCCTGATAATTAGTGATGTGGGGCATCTTTTCATGTGCCTATTGGCAATCTAAATTTCTACTGTGGAGAAGTGTCAGTTCAGATCCTCCATCCATTTTTCAATCAGGTTATTAGTTTCTTAGGTGTTGAGGGGTATGAGCTCTTTATATATTTTGAATGTTAACCGCTTATTGACCAAGTTATTTATGAATATGCTCTCCCATACTGTAGTATCCCTTTTGTTCTATTGATGGTGTCCTTTGTTGCACAGAAGCTTTTTAGTTTGATGTAGTCCCACTTGTTCATTTTTGCTTTTGTTTCTCTTAGCCAAGGAGATGTGTTCAGGAAAAAGTTGCTCATGTTTATATTTAAGAGATTTTTGCCTATGTTTTCTTCTGAGAGTTTATGGTTTAATGATTTACATTCAGGTCTTTGATCCATTTGGGGTTTAGTTTGGTGTATGAAGTTAAATAATAATCCAGTTTCATTCTATTATATGCAGCTGTCCAGTTTTCCCAACACCAGCTGTTGAAGAGGCTGTCATCTCCCCATTGTATTTCCATGGCTCCTTTATCATATATTAACTGTTCATGTATGTGTGGGTTTATAACTGGACTCTCTATTCTGTTCCATTGATCTATGGGTCTGTTCTTGTGCCAGTACCAAATTGTCTGGATTACTGTGGTATATAGTAGAGCTTGAAGTTAGGGACAGTAATATTCCCAGATTTCTTCTTCCATCTCAGGATTGTTCGGCTATTTATTTTTTTGGCTATTTATTGCTGGCTATTGTTTCATATGGATCCTTTGTGCTTCCATATGAATTTCAGAACTATTTGTTCAATATTCTTCCTATCCTGAGCACAGGATGTATTTCCATTTATTGGGTCTTCTTTAATATCTCTCATGAGTGTCTTGTAGTTTTCAGCGTATAGGTCTTTCACTTCCTTGGTTAGGTTTATTCCTAAGTATTTTATTCTTTTTGATGCAATTACAAATGGTTATTTTCCTGATTTATCTTTCTGCTGGTTAATCATTAGTATATAAAAATGCAACAGATTTCTGCATATTAATTTTGTATCCTGCAACTTTGCTGAATTCAGTTATTAGTTCTAGTGGTTTTTGGTGGATTCTTTAGGGTTTTTTATGTACAACATCATGTCATCTGCAAACAGTGACAGTTTATCTTCTTCCTTACCAATGTCAATGTCTTTTAGTTATTTGTGTTGTCTGATTGCTGTGGCCAGGACCTCCAATAATCTGTTGAATAAAAGTGGTGAGAGTGGGCATCCTTGCCTTGAATCCATCTTAGAGGAAAAGCTTTCAGCTTTTCGCTGTTAAGTATGATGTTGGCTATGGGTTTGTCATATATGGCCTTTATTATCTTGAGGTACTTTCCCTCTATAAGCATTTTGTTGAGAATTTTTATCATGAATGGATGTTGAATTTTGTTGAATGCTTTTTCAGTATATATGAAGATGATCATGTGGTTTTTGTCCTTTTTGTTGATGTGGTGGATGATGTTGATGGATTTTCGAATGTTGTACCATCCTTGCATCCCTGGGATGAATCCCACTTGATCATGGTGTATGATCCTCTTGATGTATTTTTGAATTCAGTTTGCTAATACTTTGTTGAGTATTTTTGCATATATGTTAATCAGGGATATTGGTCTGTAATTTTCTTTTTTTGTGGTGTCTTTGCCTGGTTTTGGTATTAGAGTGATGCTCGCCTCATAGAATGAGTGTGGAAGTATTCCTCCCTCTTCCACTTTTTAGAAAACTTTAAGGAGGATGGGTATTGGGTCTTCTCTAAATGTTTGATAAAATTCAGCAGTGAAGTCATCTGGTTACAGATTTTGTTCTTAGGTAGTGTTTTGACTATGAATTCAATTTCATTGCTTGTAACTGGTCTGTTCAGATTTTCTGTTTCTTCCTGGGTCAGTCTTGGAAGGCTTTATTTTTCTAGAAATTTGTCCCATTTCTTCTAGGTTATCCAATTTGTTAGCATATAATTTTTCATACTATGCTCTAATAATTCTATTTCTGTAGTGTCTGTAGTGATTTTCCCTTTCTCATTTCTGATTCTGTTTATGTGCGTACACTCTCTTTTTCTCTTGCTAAGTCTGGAGAGGGGTTATCTATTTTGTTTATTTCTGGAAGAACCAGCCCATGGTTTCACTGACTCTTTCTATTATTTTATTCTTCTCAATTTTATTTATTTCTGCTCTGATCTTTATTATGTCCCTCCTTCTATTGACTTTGTGCCTCATTTGCTCTTCTTTTTCTAATTTCATTACTTGTGAGTTGAGACTATTCATTTGGGATTGTTCTTCTTTCTTGAGGTAAGCCTGTATTGCAATATACTTTTCTCTTAAAACTGACTTTGCTGCATCCCACAGGTTTTGGGGTCTGGTGTTTTTGTTTTCATTTGTCTCCATATAGTGCTTGCTCTTGGTTTTCATTTTGTCATGGGCCTATTGATTATTTAGGAGCATGTTGTTAAGAAGCCACCATGTGTTTGTTGGCTTTTTTGTTTTCCTTTTTTAGAAATCATTTATTTCTAGTTTCATACCTTTGTGGTCTGAGAAGCTGGTTGGCACAATTTCAATCCTTTTGAATTTACCGAGGCTCTTTTTGTGGCCTTGTATGTGATCTATTCTGGAAAACGTTCCATGTACACTTGCAAAGAATGTGTATCCTGCTGCTTTTGGGTGGAATGTTCTGTAGATGTCTGTTAGGTCCATCTGTTCTAATGTGTTGCTCAGTGCCTCTGTCTCCTTATTTATTTTTCTGTGTGGTTGGTCTGTCTTTTGGAGTTAGTGGTGTGTTGAAGTCTCCTAAAATGAATGCACTGTGTTCTATTTCTCCCTTTAATTCTGTTAGTATTTGTTTTACATATTTAGATGCTCCAATATTAGGTGCATAGATATTGATACTGGTTATGTCCTTTTGTTGTACTGATCCCTTTATCATTACTTAATGTCCTTCTTTGTCTCTTATTACTTTCTTTGTTTTGAAATCTATTCTAAGTACTGGCTACTCCTGCTTTTTCCTCCCTCTCATTTGAATGAAATATTTTTTCCATCCCTTCACTTTTAGTCTGTGTATCTTTGGGTTTGAAGTGAGTCTCTTTTAGGCAGCATATAGATGGGTATTGCTTTTTTATCAATTTTGTAACTCTATATGTCTTTTGATTGGTGCATTCAGTCCATTTCCATTTAGGGTAATTATCAGTAGATATGTACTTATTGCCATTGCAGGCTTTAGATTTGTGGTAACCAAAGGTTCTTTACTATCTAACAGTCTAAACAGTCTAACTTAACTCTCTTATTATGTAATTTCAAACACAATCTAAAGATCCTTTTTTTTCTCCCTTGTTCTTCTTCCTCCATTCTTTATATATTAGGTGTCATATTCTGGAGTTTGTGTATCCCTTTACTGACTTAGGGGGTAGTTGATTTTATTTTGCTTTTGCTTAGTAATTAATTGGTCTACTTCCCTTACTGTGGTATTATTTTCTCTGGTGACAGCTATTTACCCTTATGAACACTCCCATCTACAGTAGTCCCCTTAGAATATACTGTAGAGACAGTTTACAGGAGGTGAATTCCCTCAACTTTTGCTTATCTGGAAAATTATTAATCCCTGCTACAAACTTAAATAATAATCTTGCTGGGTATTCTTGGTTGGAGGCCCTTCTGTTTCATTGCATTAAATATATCATGCCTCTACCTTATGGCCTGTAAGGTTTCTGCTTAGAAATCTGCTGATCACCTGATGGAATTTCCTTTAAACATGATCTTTTTTCTCTCTCTGGCTGCTTTTAATATCCTATCCTTGTCCTTGATTTTTACTATTTTAATTATTATATGTCTTGGTGTTGTTTTCCTCGGGTCCCTTGTGTTGACAGATCTCTGCACTTCAATGACCTGAGAGACTATTTCCTTCCCCATATTGGGGAAGTTTTAAGCAATTATTTCCTCAGAGAGTCTTTCTATCCCCTTTTCTCTCTCTTATTCTGGTACCCCTATAATGCCAATATTTTTCTATTTGGATTGTTTGCACAGTTTTGTTAATATTCTTTCACTCCTAGAGATCCTTTTCTCTCTCTGTGCCTCAGCTTCTCTGTTTTCCTATGCTCCAATTTCTATTTCCTTTACCATTTCCTCTACCTCATCTACTTTTAAGTCCCTCAAGTGTATGTTTCATTTCAGATACAGTATTTTTCAAAGTTTTTATCTCTTTCTTGAAGTCCTCTCTCAGATCTTGAATATTTTTCTGCAGCTCCATGAGCATGTTTATGATTTTTTTATTTTTTTGAAATCTTTATCAAGAAGATTCATGATTTGTTTCACTTAGCCCTCTTTCTGGTGTCTGCTGAATTTCTGTTTGTACAAAATTATTTTGTCATTTTGTATTTCTAGTGATTCCTATGGAATAATAACTTTGTTTAGGCAGCATCCTCTAATGCCCAAAAGCTCTACTCTTTGGAGCTGCCCAGTATCTGGAGCAATGGCGGAAGTTGTAGGTGCATGGCACTGGCACCTGCTAAGAGAAAAGAACACTTTCCTCCTTCACTGCTTCAGTGCCTGCCTTCACTGCCAGGTCCAGTAGGCTGTGCATGCAGGAAGGAAACTCAGCATTATGCCCCTGTAGCTGCCGTCAGCAGGAACACCCCTCTGGCTGGCCTGCCATGATGGTGGGGGCAGCAGGTGTGCAGACCAGTGCATGATGGGAGGAAAAAGTGGCAGGCTGTGTATCATAGTTGGGGGGCTTCAGAGCTGCATTGCCAGCCAGTGGAATGGAGCATCTGAAGCTCCTGAAAGTTCCCAACCTGCTGGGCTGAGTGTACCAGGATGATTTTGTCCACCTGTCCTTTCTCCTAAGCTTCAAGTTCTATGTAATCTTTGCCCCTTTAGCACCCCTCTTGCTATTGGGAAGTCTTTCAAAGTGCCCACCTTTCTTTTGTCCCAGAACAGCCAATTGTGTGTACCTGTTCTCCACAAGCAGCTGGAATCTCAGTCTCTCCAAATATTCTGCCTGTCTTTGCTTTCCAAGCCCACTAATCTCCAGAGTACCATGTATGTGTGCTCCTGCAGCAGATCTCCAGGTCTGGGTATTTAGAAGTCCTGGGCCTCTACTCCCTCCTCACTCTGCTTTCCTTCCTCCTGCCTGTGATCTGGGGTAGGGGGAGGGCTTGGGTCCCCCCAACTCATAGCTTTGCTACTTTTCCCTTTTCTGTGAGGTCTTCTCCTTTCCCCAGAAGTAGACAGTCTTTGGGTCACTCTTTTAGGATTAGTTGTATTTGCTCTATTTTCCTGTTTTATGTGCTTTCCGGAGGAAGTTTCTGCCTCACTTCTCATGCCACCATCTTTTTCCACTTATCTTCTTTTTGTTTTTTAATTTAAGTACATTGATACCCAATCTTATATTGGTTTCAAGTATACAACAGAGTGGTTCAACCATTGCCTATATTATTAAATCCTCACCCCAACTAGTGTAGTTGCTGTCTGTCAACATAGGAATGATGTAGGGCAGGGACCTGAGACAAGCATCATAGTTCACTTTTTCTGCCTATCATGAAAAATGCTGACATATAAACAGTATAGTAAGAACAGGAAGGATTCCATCTTAAAGCTAAGATTCCATTTTAGAAATCAGGAAGTTAGGAAGTAAGATTTCTAACATATTCTTTAGAAAACAGACAATAATTGAATCTACTTTGGGGGCAGAGTGGGTAGTCCTGATTGATATGTTCCCAGAGGGAGGTTGCTATCTGGGAGAGGAACTGACCAATTTCTATGTTGTTAATTTTGCAGGAATTACCTGGAGGACTAAAGGAAAAGAAGAACCATAATGTCTCACACCTGAGATAAACATTTTGAGACCACTTTACAAGTCTATACCCCCTGGCCTTTTGGAAATTCCTTAAAAGACAGAAACCCCAGCCTTTCAGTGTGCCTCCTCTCTGAGGACATCGTACTTTTTCTCTTTAAGTGTGTACCTTTAAATAAAGTTTTCTCACTGCTCAACTTACTGCATTTTCTCTTTTTGTTATTTCACTCTATTTCCAAGTCTCCATTTTACCCCTGATAAGTAGGGAGGGTCTACTGAGAGGTCATATTTGGGCCTGTGAGGTCCCATCACCTTGGTGACCTGGATGGAACTGCAGCTGCAGTAGCCTACCTGAAAACCTCCCTTCTTTGGGAAGTTCTCAGAATATAATCTCACTCCTGTGCTCCAACGCTCCCAAAATCCTGGGGTCGTAGGGGCTAGCCCCCATGCAGTGCAGATCCAAGCGGACACAGGATGCCAAGTGACCCTGGCTTTAAGAGATGGCAAGGGAATGTGCCCTATACCAAGAAAATGTTTAGCAAACTGTCCCTCTGCTCCTCTGCATTTTTCTGCTCTCAGCTGCCAGCAAGACCACTGCCATTCATTTCTACTCTCGCTCTAATGAATTCCTTTCTTTACTACACTCATCCAACCTACTCAAGAATTCTATCTCATTCAGAGTCAAGAACCCTCCCCTTTCTAGGTGGGGGTTTCACCTGGTGTGCAGGGAGAGACCTCCCAGATGCAGCTGCCTGGAAACAGGAAGATATTGCAGAATCATTGCTATATTCTCCATGTTGTCCCTGAAGTTAAATTTTTAAAAAGGAAAGGCCTGACCATATGAAGCAAAAGTATGATCCCAGTCTTTGCTTTCCTGGTCTGATCATATTTCTACTCATAATGGCCCTGCTTCCTCTGACTGGTTTCAGATTAACATAAATAGTTCTGTTAGAGTAAATAGATAGCCAGACATCAACAGGGAAAAAGTTAGGGATGTTGGTCTTGTATAGTTGGATGATGTTTACCCTCAGCTAGATGTCTACATTCTACACATTCCATGTAAGCTTGTCTCAGAGGCTGTGGGGACTAAGAATAAGATAACAGAAAAGCCAAAACTGGCTGGTTCCAACATGGAGGATAAGTTGACCAAAACTTCTCCAAAATACATTCTACATTCTTTAATATAGTCTAAATCATGCCTATGTACACCATAACAATTGCAATGAAAATCAAATATAGCCAAAAACTATCCCACCAACACGAGGGTGGAGCAAGACTAAATTCCAAGAAGACCCCACCTGTTCCCTTTGAAACCTATCCCCACTTGGTGAATATTCATTTCCCTATACATAAAAAGGCTCCATTGTTTTCTTGTAAAACTCTTAAAGCTCAATTGTTTATTGTGTCCATTCTTGAATCCTTTCTTGCAACAAGACCAAGAACCCATCTCTGGGAACAGAGACCTAGGATCATCACACATTACCAGAACAACCCAAAGAACATCTAGAAAAACTTTGGTTCTGAAGCTATAAAAATCATTCTAATCCCAATATTCTCCAACTCAGTATCTTTTTTTTATTATTATTATGGTATCATTAATATACAATCACATAGGCAATACTGTGGTTACTAGATTCCCCCCATTATCAAGTCCCCATGACATATCCCATTACAGTCACTGTCCATCAGCATAGTAAGATGCTATGGAGTCACTACTTGTCTTCTCTGTCCTATACTGCCTTCCCCATGCCCTCCTCCCTACATTATGTGTGCTAATCATAATGTCCCTTAATCCCCTTATCCCTCCCTTCCCACCCATCCTCCCCAGTCTCTTTCCCTTTGGTAATGTTAGTCCATTCTTGGGTTCTATGAGTCTGCTGCTGTTTTGTCCCTTCAGTTTTTGCTTTGTTGTTATACTCCACAGATGAGTGAAATCATTTGGCACTTGTCTTTCTCCATCCATTCCAGTATATTAAAAGTACCAGGAGTAGCAACTGCAAGAGAATTAGTACTAATACCAGACTATATTTTGTGATATGTAATCAAAAATACTTCTTTCTCCAGCAAACCATAGCATCTGAAATTCCCATTAGATAAGTTCTTGAGTATCCAGATAACACCACAAAAAACCCTTAGTAATAATACCTTACATATGTACAGCACTATACAATTAACCCTAGAAATAAACCTGTACTTGTGTCATTTATCATTAGAGAAAATTTGACTCACAGAAGTCACCATACATGCCCAAGATCATACAGCTTGACTGTGCAACCACAAATCCTCACCTAAGTCTAGTGTAAATATGCTGCCTCAGGTCCCAAGTAGGCTGAAAGGAACAATAGATGATCATGCATTAACATAAAATAACAGATTAATTCTCCAAAAACAGCACAAGGCAGAGCTTTGAAGGAGAGAAAACAAGATACGTGTTTTAAACTTTAAGAAGGCTGATCTTTGGGAGATCTGCAGCTTGATGTCCTGCCCAGGATGAAAAGGCTCCAAAGGGATACACTAATGAGGTATGGTCTGGGCAGTCAGGAACAATGAGGGGACAAGCCCAGGAGAGGTACAGTACATGGGTAAGTAGCTTTCACAGCTTAACCTAGGCCTATATTGGTAGTTACACTGTCCATAGTAAAGGCTTAGTTGATACTATTATTTCTACCAACTGAGGATCTTACTTTCCTCCAAACATACAAAAAAAAAGAAAGCTATCTTTTCACAACCTTAGGACTAGCAAAGTGACATCAATGAACTGACTCTACTTAAACTATTTAAAGGAAGTATATCAGAAAATCTCCTTTGTTTTAAATTGAGATGTTGCCTGACTGATTAAAAAAACAATTCAAAGATATCGTATATCTTTGCTCTTTAAAAGTAAAATAAGTTCAAATGCAAAATGTCATTCCAATAAGCTCTATCATGGTAAAACACACCATAAATTTCCAAAATATTATCTCTTCACAGAATTATCTCCTCAAAGAAACTACAGATCTTACAGTAGTTGAATAATATAAAAATACAAGGGAGCATCTGAACAACCAAGGCTTTTCTTGAATTCTTTCCTGATAGGTATGCCTTCAATTATATAATTTTCTACTTCTTTCCTAAAACAGTAACTGCATGATATACATAGAGAGTAGGGTGTGGGGGCTAGCTAGAGATCATCTGTTAAATCCCCTACCTCTAGACATAACTGTATTTTAAAAGAATTTTGTAAAACAATCCAAACAAATTAAAAACAAATACCTTATCAAATATTGGTATGACTTCTGTGATGGCACTAAGCACTAAAATGAAATGCAATACCAACATGAAGATGACTTTTTTTCATATTTTATTTTCTTTTAGCTACTATTTAACTTATGTCAAGGCCTAGAATGATAGTGGTATTAACTGTAATGCCTTAAATTGTAATGTACTTAAAATTATCTGTGGTCTGTCACTTACCAGGCATATAACCTTGCAAACTATTTAACTACATGAGTCTCACATTCTTCATTGTAAAAATGATAATACCTTCCTCATAGTAGATCTGTAAGGATTAAATAAGTTTCAGAATTCTGTAACATAGAGCACATGTTTAACACAATGACTCTTGTACTTAAATGAATTACACATATGAAATTGTTCCATACTAAAATTCTATAGAACGGTAATCTTATCATCACTGACATATCATATTATAATTACATCCTCTTCACTATTAAAAAAATCTCAAATTTAACAGGGTCATTTGAGAACTAAATGAAATAGCACATGTGAAAAATGTTTAGCACAAAGCAGACCCTCAATAAATTTTTGTTTAAAAGTCTACAAATGAAACTACCAGTGAAACCAGGGACATTTAGTATGCTATCTAACACAGACTATGTGACTGCAATATTTATATATAATAATCTTTCATTTATAAGACAATATTATGTGGTATATTAAAATCATCAATCATTAATGCTTTGAGGCCAAAGACCTTCACGCAATATTATTAGAGTCAATATAATGTGAATTCCCCTTTCAGGACATTAGTTTTAGTACATATTTAAAAAAACATTACATATATATAATTACATATATACATGGTATTGCTTTCAGTGTATCAATACAAATAACTTTTCAGATGTTGGCACATGACATAACATCTACTTTAAAAATGTATATATTGAAATTTTTATAATACTCAAATTTTACACATCCTAATTTTTCAAAAATCTATAAATAAATGATTTACTTTGATATTCAACGTACTATTTACACAATACGTATCTATACTTATATTCAATCACACACTCTTTCACTGGTTTTATCTCCTGTCCTGGCTCTCTGACTCAAGTCTCACATTTCTAACTACATCCTCACCATGTCCACATGGATATCCCATTATTACCTCAAATTTAATATGCCTAAAATAAACCTACCCTTTGCACAGCAAAACCATTCCCCTCTTTGATTCTTCTGTTTCTGTCAATGAACCCCCAAGTTTAAAAACTCTTGTCCTTTTTGGTTCTTTCTCCTCCCTGGAAAGATACACAAAGAACAGCAAGAGACTTTAGAGTAAACTGGATCTGGATTAGTCCTGTTTCTACTTGTAACTAGTTGTATGTGAGCTTAAATGATTTATTATACCTTTTCTGAACTTAAGTTCCCGTGTCTATAAAAATATAAAGTTATCTCACCTTGCAGAATTTTGTAAGGCTTAAATATAACATTAAATATAAATATAATGGGCATTTATAAATATTGATAAAGCAACCTCTCTTCATCATATCCAGTCATCAAGAACTATAGATCCTTACTTTGAAATGTCCCCAGTGTCACAACCTGTTTGGGGCCCTTCTCACTTAAATCCTCAAGTTCCAGATTTCATCTAATTCCTTATCCATCCATGTGGAGCAGGGGCCACCAAAAAGCCAGCCTGTCCAGAAGCTTCTTCTTACCTGGCACACTAGCTCCCAATAGCACCTAAATTACTTCCTATCAATTTGGAATGCCAGAACAGTTCACTCAAAGTTCCTTCTGCCCACTCTCCTTCATCTCTATGATCCTTTATGATTTCCTTCGGATTCTCTGAGAGTAACACTGGTACAAATCCTCCACGGACTTCTCATCATCTACCCTTCTCATGTCTATCCAATCTTCTGCCACCCAGGCTAGCTCCCCATGTCCTCCTACCTTCTAACCCTAATGTGATCTTTAGAACTGCACCTCTTATAAACTCTCTTCAATGCTCCTATACTTTTCATTAGATGATCCTACTACCGCCTTACTCTAAAATCCAGCTCTCCCAGATGGCACTATTTCTCTTGCAGTCCTCATAAGAGGACTCTTTTTTTTTTCTTATCCTTGAATCTCTAAGATGAGAGGAGGAATTATATTTTCAACTCCATGTCTGCTTAAAGATCATTACTATTTCATTCTTATTCAAAAATGCTTTCTCTTTGGGAGGCCAAGCCATAACACCAAATCACCCCTTCCCAACCAACAGTGAGCTGCTATAAAATTACTTGTCACCAAATAGCCAAAACAATCCTGAGAAGGAAGAATAAAGTGGGGGAATCTCACTCCCCAACTTCAAGCTCTACTACAAAGCCACAGTAATCAAGACACTTTGGTACTGGCACAAGAACAGAGCCACAGACCAGTGGAACAGAATACTCCAAACATTAACCCAAACATATATGGTCAATTAATATTCAATAAAGGAGCCATGGACATACAATGGGGAAATGACAGTCTCTTCAACAGATGGTGCTGGCAAAACTGGACAGCTACATGTAAGAGAATGAAACTGGATCACTGTCTAACCCATACACAAAAGTAAACTCGAAATGGATCAAAGACCTGAATGTAAGTCATGAAACCATAAAACTCTTAGAAAAAAACATAGGCAAAAATCTCTTAGACATAAACATGACCAACTTCTTCATGAACATATCTCCCTGGACAAGGGAAACAAAAGCAAAAATGAATAAATGGGACTATATCAAGCTGAAAAGCTTCTGTACAGCAAAGGATACCATCAATAGAACAAAAAAGTATCCTACAGTATGGGAGAATATATTCATAAATGACAGATCTGATAAAGGGCTGACATCCAAAATATATAGAGCTCATGCACCTCAACAAACAAAAAGCAAACAATCCAATTAGAAAATGGGCAGAGGAGCTGAATAGACAGTTCTCCAAAGAAGAAATTCAGATGGCCAACAGACAAATGAAAAGATGCTCCACATTGCTAATCATCAGAGAAATGCAAATTAAAACCACAATGAGATATCACCTCACATCTGAAAGACAAACAACAACAAATGTTGGCGAGGTTGTGGAGAAAAGGGAACCCTCCTACACTGCTGGTGGGAATGTAAATTAGTTCAACCGTTGTGGAAAGCAGTACAGAGATTCCTCAGAATGCTCAAAATAGAAATACCATTTGACCCAGGAATTCCACTTCTAGGAATTTACCCTAAGAATGCAGCAGTCCAGTTTGAAAAAGACAAATGTGCCCCTATGTTTATCGCAGCACTATTTACAATAGCCAAGAAATGGAAGCAACCTAAATGTCCATCAGTAGATGAATGGATAAAGATGTGGTACATATACACAATAGAATACTATTCAGCCATAAGAAGAAAACAAATCCTACCATTTGCAACAACATGGATGGAGCTAGAGGGTATTATGCTCAGTGAAATAAGCCAGATGGAGAGAGACAAGTACCAAATGATCTCACTCCTCTGTGGAGTATAAGAACAAAGAAAAACTGAAGGAACAAAACAGCAGCAGAATCACAGAACCCAAGAATGAACTAACAGTTACCAAAGGGAAAGGGACTGAGGAGTATGGGTGGAAAGGGATGGATAAGGGTGGGGAAAAAGAAAGGGGGCCTTACAATTAGCATGTGTAATGTGGGGAGGGGGGCATGGGGAGGGCTGTGTAACACAGAGAAGACAAGTAGTGATTCTACAGCATCTAAAAAAAAAAAAATTACTTGTCACTTCTGCACTGAGTGTTGGAAATACAATGGTGAATAAGGAAAATATAAGAGGATGTTAAATGGGACATATTGAGTTAAATTAAATACATTAAAATTAATTTCACCTGTTTTTTATATTTTAATGTGGCTACTAGCAAATTTAAACCAAATATGTGGATCAATAAGCCAGAGCTTTCCATTCCAAGTTTAGCCTTCAATGGTGGAGCAAGCTAGCTGAATGTGAAGTTGGAATTTGAACTCAGCTGTACCCTTCCACTCTATCTTTGTCGTAGTCTCTACTCTTGTACCTAGACCTATTCTACCTTCTACCTATACCTATTCTACTCCCGGAAAAGGAGTCTACTTACTAACTTCCAAATACACTGCATGCATTTGTGCCTCTTCCTACCCAGAATATCCCTTCCTTTCCCTCTGCAGAATAGTCTATCCTGTCATAGAGTATAGTTTTTTTTCTTTAAATACTTGCTGCCCTGCCCAATGGCAGGATTATATACCCTATATGTCAATATCAGACTTGTTATAAGAACAACAGAAATGTGAGAAGTGACATATGCCATTTCTCAAGCAGAAGCTTTAATAGGAATAATTGCTTAGTTCCAATATGGTTTCTTTTCCTCTTACACGGGACCAGAAATATCCCAGATAGAAGCCACTGCATCAGCCTGGGTCCTGATGTAAAAATGTGGAGCAAACTATAACTGACCCACAGTGGACAAGTACTAGATTCAAGAAATAAACTTCTGTTGTTGTGAATCTCTGGGATTTTTGAGTCATTTATTATTACTGTATAATTTAGCCTAAACTGGATAATATGTCATATCCTGTTACCAATAATCATTCCCATTCTTCAAAATCTATCCTAAGCACTACCATTTCCATAAAATTTTCCCTGCTCAGTTTAAACATGAGTTATATTTTCCTCCTCTAAACTCCTATAGTACCACTTTTTTTTTGTAATTCTAGTCTATTCTTATTTTTAATTATTTTATTTAAATGTGAATCATGTAAAATTGTCAAATGGCTGCTAACATCACAAAAACAGAGAGAATCAGACATTATGTTCCTCTTAATGGAAACATATAAAACCACTTCTGAAACAGTCTTGAAAAAAAAAAGAGGAGCCCAAATCTAAACAGCTTTCTAGACACACCTAGTCATTTATAGGAACTACAGGAACCACAAGAATGTGTTGATTCACAACATGGGAAAGCAATCAAGAAAATAATCTGATTTCTTCAAACAAAAAGAGTTGCAAGGTAAAAAATAGATATAGGGAGAAATCCATATATAAAATAAATTTAAAACTAACTGGAATTTTCATATTAAGGATTTATTATTTGGTATGATTATATGTATATTTGGTGTGATTATATATGTACTATGTAGTGTGATATATATATATATATATATATACATACACACACACACATACACACCTATATCAGTGTGGTTTCCTCACATTTATTTGAGTCCTTAAGTCTGTCCTAGTTCTGCCACATGGCCACAGACATTGTCCACAAAGGAATTAACTGCGGAAAACTGGTGCATAAGAGAGAGAGAAGACCACTAGAGGCCTTTCACCTTAATGCTAACTAACAGCTTTTGATTAAGAGGAAGGTAAGAGCCTCGTTTCGTATGCTCCTACTTTCTGTATAGAAACCGAATTTAAATTTTAAACATTATAATAAAACATACTAATTAAAGTTACATTCTCAAGACCCAAGGAAGCCAATGTGGAGGGAAATGGAAGGTTCTGCTCACAAGTCCAGTCAGACATAACACTCAGCCAATATTGCCTTATGTTTGATATAAATTTGCTTCCAATCTCATAAGGGCAAATGTGCAAAATTAGGAAAAATGTACACAAAATAACTTGGCTGCAAGTAAGAATGTGGTAAGTATGGTTCAAATACAGCTATATATAACTTAACTTGATAAGTAGTTATGTTTCTGTTTAAATTCCACATAACTGTTTACACTTTTTCAAAATGGCTAATCAAACTTGCAAAGAAAAAAGAAAAATAGCTTTAGAATTAAGAAATGTGGTGCTTCCCTGATGTATCCAAGGGTTGCTTTATTTTCATTAAAAGCAGTTTCACAGATTCAGAAAACTAATATGAATTTTTAAAATAGATTTTAAGCACTAATTTATTATTTTTAAAACTCTGCAGGGGTCAAACTTGATTTTTAGGAATTTCATCTACTTAAGAATTTACTAAACTATATCTCTTAGCCTATTTCTTCTCTTTGGCACTAAATATTCATAATATTCAAGGTAGTCGGCAACAGTAAACACAAAATCCATTTTAGACCTGAAATAACTAAGAACCAGAGACTTCTATTGGCCTGTCGGACAGATGATAGCCAAGGAACAAAAAGAATAAAAAATGGAAGGGAAAAAAAACAAAAATCGATAGTTCATTCAGTGGGCCCATCTCTTCTACAACAGGGGCAAGGTAAGGGTAGGCAAAGCCTTTATTTAGCATTAAAACCAGGAAAGCAAGATGAAAAGCTCACAGACTTTATTAATTTCTAATTTCTTTTAAAAAGAGAGTATACTGATACATAAAAAGATAAAGAGTATGAAAAAATTAAAATCAGCAATATAAGAACATTTACATTGCTAGGACAGAAACAAAAGATAATTATCTATTTTCCTGACAATACTTAACCCTATTTTTGGAAATCAATTTGACTCAAATTTCTAAACTATCAAAGTATATGTTTTTCAGAGCAGATACCCACAGGTAAGAATGTTTTCATTACTCTAATAACAAGAAAACTCACTCTCAGTTTTAAGCGGGGAATGTGTTTTCAAAGGTGGTTGACAACTACGGATAAACTCAAATATCGTAAGAAAATTTTACTTACTTCATTTCATTAGGATGACATGCACGTCAATGTAAAGTTTGCTGAGGAAAACTTTTCTGCCAAATTCAAATCACTTTGAATGTAAGGATGTACAAGTGAGAAAGAAAAAATTTTCCTTCCTCAACTTCCCACCAAAAAACAATTTGACCCCTGGGATAATCTTATTCACTAATTAGTTACAACACCCATCATCTCAAAACATACCACCTAAGATTTCAATCAAAAATATATACAATTCAATCATCTACTGAGCTCCATTGAAGAATCTCAACCAATTAAAAAAAAATACTGATACTAGTCACAATATAAAAACCTCACAGTAAAGAAAACAGATAATCAATGCAACACAACTTAAAATAAGTCCCAACTCTGACAAATGTTGATACAAAGGAAGGAAAATTCCCCTTTCTTAATACCTTACTAAGCCAGCTTCTAGGAATTAATAAAAAGAGAAAATTATAAATTAGATCATGATTCCCTCAGAATACAGGGGAAAGGTGCTTTCACAAAGGTGAATCCTAGATTTACATAAAATTGAAATAAAAGATTCAGTCTCTCCAGAGAAAAGAATAAAAAGTCTCCACCCCCCTTTATTAAATCATTTCATACTTCATCCAGTTCATAATATGCAGATCCAACATCACTTCATAATATGAGTGATGTTGCACTTCTACTCACAGACCCCACAATACTGGTAAACTGAGACAAGGCCTTTGGTCTTCTATAGGAAAGTTCAAAACATTTACAATAATTTTTTTCAGGTTGCAAAAATTTTACTAACATTTCTCATAATCATGGATATTCTTGTGGTGGTATACTGGTAATGACAATAAGATAAGAAGTTAAAGTATTACTTCTTTGGATGATATTTCTAATTATAACTAAAATTATTTTAAGCTCTTCTTAATGTATTTATGACACCAGGGCTCATGTCCCTTCTATACACATTTATAAAATTGTTCCCTTCCAATAGCTACTTGGTCAGAGAGGCTCTTTAAGCATATATGAAGCAGTATGTCTCATAAGCTGGAAGGCACCAATTAATCGATGTGCTGGTCAAGAAAATTTGTACTTTATCATAGGCAATACACACACCCGCACAACTCTATTAAATAAGGATTGGTATTGACATTTTAAAGATGGATAAAACTGGAGCTCAGAGAAGCACTATGACACAGTAAGAGGTACAGCTGGAATTTTAAATCTTGTTTGATTCCAAAACCCATGCTCTATTTACTGTGTTATGTTACCTAAAGAGAGAACCACCTCAAATGTGTTTTTAATGAGTTTGGTCCATTCCTAGTTCATCAGTTGTGTTTATGGACTCTTTAACTAGGACATTTTGTTTGTGAAATGTCAGAAGTTTCTCCATTTTTTCCCTTTCATCTTTGTCAACATCCTCAGCTTTCAACAGCCTAAGTTCAAATATTTAAACCTAAAATATATGAGTGAAAATTGTTTTAATTCATTTGGTCTCTACTTACTGAGTGCCTACTACCTAGCAAGCATTTGCTAATTTGCTATTTTGGCCCCTACTATCCAGCAATGAGTGCTTAGAGATATCTAAGATGAGAGACTTCATTAACCCCATGATTTAAATAATTAGAAACATATGTGCACTTTTTGTTTTACACATGTCTGATAATTAAGGTATGCATTACATCTTCAAGAAAATTTGTGTTACTTTAAGTTCTACTGTGTGCCATCTCCGTTATTAGTAATTAAATTTTTACATTCAGGCAATAAAGCCAGGAGGCAGAGGGTGTAGTCCTATCAAAGTAGACTTAGAGCCAGACAGATGGGTTGTAGTTTCAGTTCTAGTACTTATGGTTGTATAGCCTTAACTACACCACTTAATCTTTCTGAAGCCCCATTTTCTTATATGTAAAACTGAGATAATTATTATAGCCACCTTGCAGGAATTTTGTGAGAATTAAACAAGGTATATGTAAAGTGCCTGAAAGAAAGGAGGTACTCTGCAAATAGCAAAAGATTGGCTTACTGAAACAACTAACTTTGTTTTTGAAGGCCCTTACTTTAATACCCAGTTATTTACCTCTCTCCATTTTATGGCAGCCTATTATTATTTATTGAATGGGAATCAGGAAATGTGCTTTATACTTCTGGCTCCTTTTCTTGCTGGTTGTGTGACCCTGGGTAAATCACTTAATCTCTAACATTCAATATAAAGATAAAAATCCACATTGCCCTTAACTGCTTGCTATAATCTTAAGCATATCTTTTCTACTTACAGGAGAACTAGAAGGGAAAGAATTTGGATTTTGGTATAAGAAAGACCCACTTTCCAGCCCCATAAACCTGAACTAATCACTTAATCTCTCTTCATCCCACCTATGTAACCTGGGATTCTTTCTTCAGTCTATTGTGCGGCACAAAGAGAGAAAGCAAACAAAGTAAACTACAAAGAAACAGAAGTGTAAGACTAACTAATGAGCAAATAATTTAGAAGCGAGTATTTGCTTTGGACCTGCTGTAGAGAAGATGTTATTAGATCAAGCTTTTCCACCAAAGTATTCCTGATTTTAACATTTCAGTTGCTTAAATGTAACTTCATTACTTACAGAGGATTTCTTACCTGGGTTTCTGGGGATCTAAAATCATCTTCAACTTTTTCTGTGTCTGCACATAGCATGCATTTTCATCAGAAGTAATTCATTGTCTTTTCAAAGGGATATATTCACATATTCAAAGGGATCTATGACACCAGTAATGTTTAAGAACCAATAGGGTTTAAGAACCATTTGACCCAGTAATTCCACTCCAAGTAATTTACCCACAGAAAACAAAATCCCTGATTTGAAAAGACATATGCACCCCTATGTTTATTGCTGTACTATTTACTATAGTCAAGATAAGGAAGCAACCTAACTGTCCATCAGTAGATGAATGGATAAAGAAGATGTGGTACATACACATAATGGAATATTATTCAGCCGTAAGAAGAAAAGAAATCCTGCCATTTGCAACAACATGGATGGATCTAGAGGGTATTATGCTCAGTGAAATAAGTCAGGTGGGGAAAAATAAATACCAGATGATTTCACTCATTTGTGGAGTATAAAAACAAAGTGTAACAGAAGGAACAAAAAAAGCAGTAGACTGATAGACACAGATAAGGGACTAGTGGTTACCAAAGGGGAAGGGTTGGAGAGGGTAAGTGGAGAGGGAGAAAGGGATTAAGGGGCACTATAATTCACAGTCACAACATAGGTAGGTCACTGGGATGGTAGTACAGCACCAAGAATACACTTAATAACTCTATAACATCTTACTATGCTGACAGACAGTGACCACAATGGAGGGGGTAAAGTTTTGATAATATGGGTGAATGCTAAACCACTGTTTTGTGTTTGTGAAATAATCATAAGATTGTATATCAATGATAATTTGATTTAAAAAACCAGTAGGGAGAAAAAAGGAATATAATGTTTACCTCTGTTAATAGATGAGCGATACTAGCAATGTTCTGAATAAACTTTATTCTTTCACCACTCAACCTGGGCACATGTTGCTCTCTCTGCCCTCCATTCCTCTTTTCCACTTCCAGTTCCTCTGCCTACAACTTTCACTGGGCTAATTCCCTCTTAATCATTCAGGACCCAACCCATGCATCCTTCCTCCAAGAAGCTTTACTGAACTATTACTATGTCCACCCTCAAGCTGTCAGGAACTATTTCTGGCCTCAGAATTATGTGTACAACTCTTATTACTGCCCAGGTGATAATTTGCTAATTCTATTGCTCCTCCACTAGGATGGGAGCTCCTTGAAGGTAAGGTCTTTTTCTAATGTATCTCAGAATTTCTAGTTTTGCGCAATGCCTGGTACACAGAAGATATACAATACATATTTTGAAAAAATAGCCCACAACATAGTGGTTTCTTCCGCAAAGCTATGACACATAGAGTAATAAGCAATTCACTACAATTTGTGACTTTCTAAGACTCCTGAAAAAAGGTAGCAAACTATAATTTGTGGCATATTGTTTTCCCATCCCCTTCCACCAAAACTCAGAGACTTTTTCCATAATATTGTTGAAAGTCTTTATTAAGGAATTCTAACCCCATATAAAAGTTTCCAATTATACATAAAATTATAGGAGTCTTTTTTTGTTTGCCTGTTTTGTCTCCTTTGGTTGACATGCAAGTACATTGTTTTAAAAATCTATTTAGAGGCTCAAATGTTCACAATCAATACTCAAAAATATGCGACAAAGACATCATCCTTTAGAGTATGAAAAACAGAAAAATTTCTTTCATGAATCCATTAAAATAAATGGTAAACATAAAAAGTAAAAATTATCATATTCCCATATGGTAAACACCATCAATGATTAATTGAAAGCTTTCACATTTTTCACACTATATTTTTTTATAATCAGAAAACTCAAATTCAGCCAAGAACGAAAACTTTCCTTAAGTCAATACTAAAATTAATATCTACTTCACTGCTGAAATTTAACAATTGATTAAAATAGTCTAAAACTCTCAAAAGACTGTGCTATTCTTAAATGACTAAAAGACAAAGCTGTGACTTTGTTAAGAATATCTTTGCAAAATACTAACACCCTTCTGACCTTAATGCATATAGTTGCAAGCACCTCTCACTAAAGGTGACACTGAGCCAAGATACTGAAACTGAAGCCAAAGGCCACATTCATAGATTACAGAGAAACAGACATTATCAGAGCTCCTTAGAAGGAACAAGTACATAAGTGTCAAGGAAACAGAGGTGTTTTCTGTCCCAATATTTTGGGGATCTTTAATAAAGTTATGTTCACTGATATTACAGAAGATGATAAAGGCAACAAAAAGTAATTTTAAGTTTCAAAAATATTTCTTAAGAGGAACTACAGCATAGAGAATATGATCAGTAATATTGTAATATCTTGGTATGGTAACAGGTGGTAACTACACTTACTATGGTGAGCATTTACTAATGAATATAATTATCAGATCACCATGCTGTACATCAGAAACCAATAAAATATTGTTAATAAACTACATTCTAATAAAAAAATAAAATATTTCTAAAAATTGACACTTTTATAAGTCCACATTCCCTTTTCCACAATTCTAAAATCTTTAAGTCTCTGAAAACAGAAATTTTTTCCCCATAACTTTGCTGCCAAAACTAATTTCCCAGCAAAATTTAACCTATTGACATGACACTATTTATAACTCTTATTCAATTGGTGTGAATGTGTGATTAATGTGTTTGATTACAGGGTACTCTCCCATATTATGTAATTGACAGTACATATGCTATATTATCTTTCCATAATAAAAAAATCTGGATTCTGAAATATATTTGTATCCAAGGCTGCCAGATGAAAGATTGTAACCCAGATTTCCTCTTCTCTTAAAGATGATTTTACTATTAAGTATTTAGGAAAAGGCAAACATGCACACAAATATGCACACACCAATTAAGCTACCATTTCATTGTTGGTGTAAAACATTGTGCACTTTCCATAATTTATCTCTAATTCTCACCTGAAAAGTAGGTGTTACTATCCCCGGTGTGTAAATAAGGAAACTAAAGCCAAAAAGGCTTAACTCTTTTGCCCAACTACTAACAAAAGCTAGAAAACATTATTCTCATTTCTAAGGCTTTTTAAAATGTCAAGATTCTGTCTATAGATATTTCAGAAAACATAAAGTTGCCTTTTAAAAAGACTCATTTATGGCACAGAGAAAGTGATCGGGGCACAGGCCATTTTAATAGACTGCATCATTCTAAAATTTCTGGTCTGTATGCCCCACCACAAAAGTATTAAACTTGGCAATATAGGAAAACAAATTATTTTACCAGGTAATGTAAACAAAAGCTTTTTTATGATAGTTGGAAAGGAGGGAGAAGAATCTGAGAAAATGAAACAGATGCAATCTAGCCTGAGAATAATACTCCTACACTTAGTTAACTCTAAAGTTTCTCTTTTATTATAGTCAAAATGTTGGAGAATGAGAAGAACTTTGGCATTACTATCCTCATTTTAAGAACAATATTTAAAAGAAGAAACTTCTTTTTCAAATCTGATCCTCTTACAGAGCTATCCAGATGCTTTAAAAAAAAAAAAGTTTCATTAGTGCCCCTTCACTCCTTCAAGAAATTCCTCAAATTCCACCTCATATAGACATGTTCCATGACACATAGCTCAGATAACAATTCCACATTCTCCAAAACTTGGTGTTTGCTTTCTTCTGATAACAAATACAGCAAACCAATGAAGAAAAATGAACACAAAAATCTTATGTTAATCAATATGTTTAAAGCTTTCTTTTATATGTGAAGTATAGGTAATACATTTGAATTTTTTATATTCAAGCTTTAGGAGAAGTAAGGAAATACCATTTATTAGGCTCTTTAGATGTGTTTTCTCTAGTATTCACAACTATCCTACAAATATCCCCATTTTATACATGAAGAAACTAAAGATCAGAAAATTTGAATCCAAGAAACAGGAGTTAAACAAGGCTCTGAGCCAGTTCCTTCCACTTCACCTTGCTAACATATGCTTAGCTTAGAATAATATTTTCTAGGGTAGGGTAGGAATTTTCATCATGGCTATTATTCCTTAAGCATGCAGTATGCTGCAATACAAACAGAATGGTGAATAATGAATCTGTTGAAATAGCCAAAAATCTACATCTTACACTAATTATTTACAGATCTTGAGCAAGTTGCTTAAGTTCTCTGTGCCAAAACTTCTTCACACATTAAACAGAGATAATACCTTACAGAATAGTTATGATACTGAAGTGGATTAAAACATATAAAGCACTTGGTACAATGTCTAGCACATAATAAACACTTCATAAATTGCTATTGAGATGAGAAATCCCCAAACGGGTATATTTTGTACCAGATGACTCCAGTGAGCAAGAGCTGGACACTTAATCCAAAGGCAGCCAGTCAATCCTGCACTGGCTCGTGATCTATGACATGATCTAGAGGGAAAAGATGATGTGTGTCAAAAAGTTTCTCTCTCGGGGATTTGAATTAAGAAACACAGATGAGCCAATTCACAGTGATTGAGAAGTTAAATGGTTTAGCTCCTGCCTTCATCCATTTTCTTTCATCGAGGTTACCAATGGTGCTAAATCTGTTGCTAACTCTAGTTTTTCAGTCCTCCCTTTTATATCTCTAGGCAGTATTTAATCTATTGAATATGCCATTTATCTTGAAACATTCTTTTGGTTGTCCTCTTATCTCTCTGGTTGTACCTTCTCAGGCTTTCTAAAATATTGCAGCTACTTAACATTTAATCCTAAGCCTTTTTCTCCCCATACTTTACTCTCCCTCCGAGCCATTTCATCCACACTTATGACTTCTGTAATTATCTCTATGCTAGCTCAGACTTTTCTTGTAAATTCAACTGTCATGTCAAACTCTCCACTTATCTGAATGTCTCAAAGATACCTCAGACTCCATATGTCCAAAATCAAATTAATGATCTTCCTTCTCAAACTTAGCCAAGATCTTTTCTAGTGCTCCCTAGCCCCCTAACGGTACCACCAGCTATCCAGCTGCACAAATTAGAAAAATAGAAATATGCCTTGATAGCTCCTTTTCCTTCATCCCTATCTTTCACTAAGTTCTATTAACTTTATCTCTTAAATATTTCTTGATTCCTTCTCATCTCCACTGCCACCTAACAAGTCTTCCTATATCCACTCCTGTAACTTCTGTAGTCTCCACACTGTTGCCAGAGCTATTTTTTTAATGATTCTAATCATGTCATACTCTCCCTTAAAAGCTAGCAATGGCTTTCTATTATTACGATTTTTGATCAAAATTAGTATGAGCCTAAAAGGCCCTGCAAGACGTGCCTCAGCTTATCCCTTTTCTCCTCCTATTGCCCTACATGCCATCACACAGGTCTCCTTTCAGTTCCTTTAACACAGTACATCATGTTTCCTCCTATGGTAGGGTCTTTGCACATGGTTTCTCTCTGCCTGGCCACTCTTGCACCTTCTCTTCATTTATTCAATCCTTATTATATCTCAGCTAAAACATCACTTACTCGGAGAAAGTTTCTTGGACCTCTAGACATTATCAGGTCATATAGTTATTCATTTAATAAATATATATTAATAACCAACTGTACACCAGGTATGGTTCTAAACATGTGGGATTGATAAAAACAACAAAGACTTTTACCTTCATGGAGCCTACATTCTAGTGGATGGAGACAGGCAATAAGCAATAAAAATAATAAGTAGACTAAATAATAAGTGTGAAGGCAGTAAATCTTTGGGAAAAGAAAAAGAACAAGGTAAGAGAATCACAAGCAGAGAGTTTCCAGTGCCTTACATGGTGTCCAGCATATAACTGTCACTCAATAAATACCTGTTGAGTGGACAAACAAATGAAGGAATGAGTATGCTCAAGTTATGAGGGCACTTAAACTATAAAATGAGTAGAGGAACTACTTGGTGAAAGAAAGAGAGATGCCATGAAAAAGAAACCATGCAGGTCTTGAGAGGTGATGGTCTCTTGAATATTCTTGATGGTGGCATAAAGTTTTCAGTTCCAGTCACTGTATGAGGTTACCATAATCAACATCTCCCTCTCCAACCTCCAAGGGCTGGATAATCCAAGTTGGTCACTTTTATAACCTAATACCTAATCGGGACACATACACAAAACTATGTGTACCACTTTCATCACCTAGCCCCTATAGGGACAAACTCCCTTCCACATACACAGGACTGTGAAAATCCTTGCTCTCTGCTATGACCCTGCAGGACAATTAGGTCACTGTCTCTCCAAGCCCAGCCATCCCCTGCAGGAAAAAGATCGTGGGTCTCCCTTTCTGTCAGTCTCCGTAAACACTACCTTCCACCCACAGATATGTGGACATGGATTCCTTTATGATTCTGAATGACCTTCAAGATAGCTGGTGCCATAGACACCCACACTCAAGTTCCAGCCTTCTTTGGAAGGGTTCTGAAGAACTGGGGCTCTGGGTGTCCCCTCAAGCCTCCTGTCCCTTTAGAGTCCTATAGGAGGGTTTGGATACTCTGTAGCCCGGGGTGACCCTAGGGCACTACATTTTCCCAAAACACAAATACTCGGTGTATTACAAATATTCGGTGTCCTTCCATGGCACTGCTTGATATTAAAGTAACACTCCTCCCACACACACCTGCCTCCTCAGAATGAGACCCTATCTCCCAAACCATGTCCCTTCAGGGAACCCTCCTACATTTCTCCTATATCCCCAAAGGACTGACTGTACACACCCTCGCCATGACGCAGCCTACCCCTAGGATCAGCCCCCTTTACAAGTGCCCCTCAGGACTGGAGTTCTGTGTCTTCCCTGGGGTCCCAACCGTTTCCGGGCCCAAGCTCACTCAGGAGTGTGCAGACTCCCCAAAACACTCTCGCGCCCCCGGGACTCGGAGGTCTCCGCCCGCCACTCACAGGGTCACGCACCCCCCTTCACCCTTGACCCCGAGGTCACAACCGCGCCGTGCATATCAGGGCGCCTCCTCAGAAGTAGGGACATGCCCCAGTCCCCAGTCTCCTCTGGCTCAAGACAGCCCTGCTGCCTCTTCGCTTCCCCTGTTCCTCCGCCCCCACAGACCTGCCTCAGGCGCCGTCTGGCTCCGCTCCGCCATTTTTTGTTGTCCCTCCGCCTCTGAGCCCACGCGAAAACCGCGGGGCCGTGGGGAGCCGGCGCTGGGATCAGGCGGCTTACAAGAGCTGGCTCAGGAAGACGCGGCGCGACGGTTGCCAGGGCAACGGGCGGCCGGCGTGCTGGCGGCAGGCGCGTGGCTGGGGGCCGGCGGACAGGCTGGGAGGGAGCGTGCGTCCTAGGCCCCGCCCCCGCGGCTAGAGGTCGCTCTGGGGCCAGGTGCTCGCAGCGCCGGGACTCGCCGCGCTTCTCCCCTGCAGCCGACCCACCGCGTCCTGGTAACTGAGCATGCTTGGCAGCCTTTGGGGCGCCGAGACCAGGTCTGCTGGGATGGCACTTTGTGCCGCAGATGAGGGTCCTCGTGCTGACCACAAAGCTGGGTGGGCTGGCTTTTCTGTAGTTGGTGCTCAACTTTGGGGGCTTGAGGCAGGTTTCTTGATTTCCTAACACTTCTCCCCACAGTGTGTCTAGCCATAGTCGAGGTACTGGGTAACTTATGTCTTCTGCTGAAATGCACTGAGAATCGATTATTGTGTCCCCCTAAACATGCAGAAGCCCAACGGAGTTAGGGTCCTAGTCCTTGTACAACTGTACCTGCCCCCAACTCTAGAAACGGCTTCTCTTTTGCTGGTGTATTTCTCAGTAGATAGGATGACCTTTCCCATCTCTCCAAGGTGAATCACCACCATCCTCTGAGACCAAGCTAGAACATTACCCTTTCGTGAGCTGCTCTGTCCTCCCACAGTCCCCGTGCATCCCTATCCTAACACTTAACAATGCTTTATGTATTATCTACTTCTATGTTCCTCACTTGGTGGTAAGCTCCCTGATGCCTAGGTGGTCTCTTCATCTTTGTGTTCTCTATAATACAGCAGAGTGCCTGACACAAAGTAAATGCTCAGTAAATATCTGTGTGATGAAAAATGATCCTAAGTTCACTCCTGCACATTCCCACCAGTTTTACTGAGCTCTTAATTTTCTAACAAGTACCTTGCTAGGTAGAACCCTTCTCATCAAGGGGCTCACAGAGAAAGGGAAAAAAGATGGCTTTGGTAGAGGTTAACTAGTGGTCAAAGTGCTATAAGATCATAGAGATAGAACTCCAAACTGGGATAGGGGGAGGGCAGGTAACCAGTGAGGACTTCAAAGAGGAGTAGATAATACCCTAGCTGAGTCTTGAAAAATGAATAGATGTCAGGCAAGCAAAGGAGAGGAAGAGTGTGCCAGGCAAGGGGAGCAACATGAGCCAAGGCATAGAATGTGGGGATCAGCAGTGAAACTGCAAGTAATCCAGTATGGCTAGGGCACGAATCACACAGGGCAAAGCATTGTCTCTAAACATGTTCCTGTATTGTTAAGTAGTGTCTTCATTGGAGTTCCCCAAAAGCAAAGCCTAAGACAAGGATTCAGGTTCTGGTAATCTGTTTGGAAAGCAAGCCCAGGAAACAGAAGTGAAGTGGAGAGAGCTGAAAGAGTTAAAGGAAAAGCTAAGACAATGTATGTTACTGAACTGACTGCTTTAGTAGACAGTTGGGCTTAATCTCACTGGAGGCTATCTGAAGAACCATTTAGAATGTGCTTTAGCTCTGTCCCACTGAAGAACAAGGAGGCTGGGTCATTTTTACCTCTTAATTTCTATCCCCAGTAGTTGAGGGTTACTTCATCACCAAACCTGAACTCTTCCACATTTCCTGGTTATGCTTGCCCAGGGCTAAGCACCCTTCTAGGGTTTCAGAGAAAGCCCTGAGGCAGAAAAGCAAAGTGACCAGAAAGCTTCTGGGGTGGATACTGGCAACATTCATGGAACCATCCATTCTCCTGCATTGAAAACAGTAATAAGGTATGGGCACCACAAGAATCTTCTAAAGAAAGTTACAGGAAAATAACCCATCTGAAATATCCCACATTTGAGCAGTTTAAAATTCACAAGCTATATCAACACAACTATCAAGGTGAAAATACACAAGCTTCCACAAATCACTCCTAAAGCCTGGTAAAGGCTGTGAGCACTGTAGGAATTTCAGTGTGGGAGGGTTGCTGAGGGATGAAGACAAAGTAGCTTCTTTAGAAATAGGAAGATGGAAAAAAGGAGTTTGGAGACATGAATTCTACTCAAACTCTGACCTTATACCTTTATAATCTTTGGCAAATCTCTTAGTCCATTTCCTTTTCCAACAGACAAGCAAAGACCCTTGTGGTAGCAAAAAGAGTGCTCTAAGTCACAAATGAAGTGATAGGTTAAAATGCATTTGACAAATGTAAATCCAGTCAATAAAGAACCTAGCACATTTTAGAAAATAATTCACTTAAATAAACATCCACTGACTCCTGTTCTGATCCAGGCTCTGTGCAGATGCTGGAAATAAAAGAGGAAAATACAACCGTCTATGGTTTCTAAGAGCTCACAATCCAGAAGGGAAAAGAGATCAGTAATTACAACCCACTGTGATCAGTGTCTGGCAGAGGAAAGCATGGGAGTCCGTGTGAAAGGCACACAACCCAGCTTCTAATAGAGGGGATAGGTAAAGGGATGTTCAGGGAAAACTTCCTAGAGGAGACAGTGTCTGATATGACTCTTCAAGGGCAAGTAGGATTAAGATGGGCAAAGAAAGTGGTAGTATAGGGAGAAAGGGTGGTTAAGGCAACAGAAACAGCATGCGCAGAGCAAAAGAATAGTGTGTCTGAGAAGAAGAGCAAGACAGGAGTGGCTGCATCAACAGGTAAGGAATAGATTCTGGAGAACTCATATATGGGGGACTTGATCCTGTAAGTGAGAAAAACCCACTGCTGAATTGTTAAGCAGTCAGGAGCCTGGTCAACTGCTCTTGCTGTGTAGAAAGTAGATTAGAACCAGGGAAAACAAGGGCTGTGTAGTAAGTAAATAATCTATACGAGTGTATCTAAGACAGAGAAGGTCTCATCAAATGGTAATTAGAAATGTCCACAAACACATTTGTATAGAACTGCACTGCTCAATTTAAATGTTAAGTAAAATTTTTAAATCAGTTTAGTCAGACTTGCCACTTTTCAAGCACTCAATAACCACATGTGACTAGTAGCTACTATATTGGACAGCATATAGAGAGAAAGGGAACATTCCCATCACTGCAGAAAGTTCTGTTGGATGGCATTAATATCTGAAAAAATTAGCATTTAACAGAACCAGGTTCAGTTCTTCTGTGTGTCAGCTCCTATTCAGGAAGAATTGTGGGAGGGAGAGGAGATTTCTTCATTCCTCCTGGAGTCCTTAGAGATTTTCTTCTTGTATGAATAGCACAGCATTGGAAGTGGAATAGAAAACTCCCCACATGGCCTCCTGGGAGTTGGTTTTCCCATGCTACCATTCAGAGTTCACTTGGGAGGTCTGCCTTCCCCTGGGGTCTCCTGTGTTTCTGTCTCCACACACAGCCACCTGCCTACTACAGAACCAGAGCGTCTTCCTTTTACCAAAATATTCCCTATAAGATTCACCCACTCCTTCTATAAATATATTGAAATGATGCCTTCTATATGCCTGGCACTGAGTTAGATGCAGTATAGAATGAAAGAAATATTCAAATTATAGTAATATTTCTCACATACACAAATTCATTTAATTCTCAAAACAATGTTATAAAATTGGTATTAATGTTCAGAAGTAAGGTTGAGATTCAGAGAGTATAAGTGACTTACAAAGTCACACAGAGAATAGCAGATCCAGAGAAGACTGGAATGGTGGTAAGAAATCCACCAATGTTATTTCATGTAATTTCACATCAAAACTCCCATGCCTCTCACATGTTCAAACTAACTGGGGAAAAAAATATTAACTCACACAAATTCAGATTACAATTAATTTCCAAACAATGATAAGAGCAGTGATACAAGCATGCTCAGAAAAGTGTAGGAACATCCAAGATGGGTGCCCTTGGTGGGCATTAGGGAAGGCTTTCTGGAGAAAATGATCCTTCAGTTGAGTATTAAGGGTGAGGGAGGTCACACAGATAAGGTATAGTGTGGGGACAAGGAGTTGAAAATACTTTTTAACCCAACTTGTCATTTGTATTTCTATTTGCTTATTGATGCTTGGCCTTATATAAGTGTAATGGCTTTTCTTCTTTGACTTCTAAGTTTTGTTTGAAAAACAGCTGCACTATGCCAAGATTATGAAATAATTATTTGAGGATTTCTTCTTAACTGGGATAAAATACTTAAATATTAAAGCATGATTGTACCCAACAGAAAGGAAGATATTCTGATGTTGAAAGGAAGAGAAAAATCAAAAGTGTCAAGTAATTTGTCTTTGTAGTTTCCTCTGACCAGAATGCTCTTTTTTCAGATATCTTCAGGACGGACTCTTACTTCATTCAGATCTCATCTCAAACGTTACATATTTGGAGAAGTCTTTCCTGATAATTCTATTTAAAATGTACTTCTTAGATATTTCATAGTTTTTATAGTTTTGTGAATGGTATCTTAGTTTCTATAATTTTTTTTCTATTTGCTTTGCTCATATAGATAAATGCTACTGATTTTGTAAGTTAATATTATGATTATAAAATTCCATGAACTTTCTTATTATATCTAATAGTTTATTGATTATTTCAGGTTTTTTTTCACTGTAAGAAATATGAACAGAAAAATGGCAGTTGTCTCTTCTCTTCCCATCCTTTTAATGTATTTCTTTTTCCTGTCTTATTGCTTTAGCCAGAGCCTCTACTATTGCATTAAAAAGTAGTTTATATTTGGGATTCTTTCTTTTTCTGATATTAAAATAACTGCATCTAAAGTTTTTCCATTAAATGTATATTTTTATATGAAATCTTTGACAAACTGAGGAAGCTTTAAAAGAGTTTTGAAATTACAAATGATAATAATTTTTAAATCAAAAGCTTTGTTTGCATCTACTAAGATAATCATGTGTTTATTGTCTAATATAGTAAAACAAATTGATAGATTTTCTACTGCCAAAACACCTTTGCATTTCTGGGATAAATACTATTTGATCATAGTTTATTTTCTTAATGCATTGTTGGATTCGGTAAGCTATTTCATTTTAAACATTTGTATCTATGTTAGAAAATAAAATGATCCATATGAGCCTAGGGAATTTTGAGAAGAACATTTTTTTATTATTTCAAATTCTTTAATGATGATTATTTTGTACTTTTCAATTTTGACATTTTATATTTTTCAGAAATATGTAAATTTCATTTATGTTTTAAAGTTTCATATTTTTTATTTTTTAATTCTTTCTTGTGATTATATATTTTTTATTATAAATTTTGCTTATTTTAGTGTTATTTTTTCTTGATGAATGTTACTAGAAATATATCTATCTTACTGATCTAGTCAAGGCTTTTAGTTTTGTGAATTTTTTTCTGCCTTTTTCCCCACCCCCATCCAGCCACTCTCTGCCTTTCTCTCTCGGTCTCTCTCCCTCTCTCCACTTTTCAGTTAATTAGGCTTAGGTTCAGGTACAAGTTACAGGAAAACCAAAAATGCCAGTGGCTTAAGGTAAAATGTTTCTTCTTTTGCAAAGTGAAGATGTCTGCAGATAGTTCAGGACTATATGGTGCTCTAAGTGTCAAGGATCAAACTATGTCTACTTTCGTGCTCCACCTTGCATGGTTTCTGTATTAGTCTAAGATAACTACTAGAGTACCAGACATTACAATTGTGTTTCAGCAAGCAAGAAGGAGGAATATCTTTTATAAGCAGGTTTGAGACTGCCTATAATTCACTTTAGTAATTGTTACCATTAGTAAGTGTTTAGTATATGTCAAGCACCTTATACACATTCCTATTTCATTCTCATAATACCTCCATGAAACAGGTTTTATCTCTACTTTACTAACCAGGAAACAGAGAGAGGTTAAATAAGTTGCCTAATAGAACACAGCTCCTAAGTGGTAGAGTTAATATTCAAAATGAAGTTTGATTCCAAGGATCATGCTTATTAGCTCTCATGCTTTCCCTTACCTAACTCTCAAATCATATCAGTAACATAAAGGCAGCCTAATCTGATGGACAGAGTATTGTATCAATGATGGTTACATGAGGGAGGGAGGTATCTGGATGAAGCAGATGGGGTATTGGCTCAAGGAAGGTCACAGTCTAGTAGAAGAGACATTATGGTAATTTAAACTGAATTAGTAATGCCACCTTAGTAGCTCCTACCTCTGAATCATGATAAGTCATGTCATTAAAGAATATGTAATTGACACTGACACAGTTCTGAGTAACAGAGAGAGCACCATTGACAGCTAGTTTGATGGATTTGAAATACAAACCAAGCTCAGGAGAGCACCAGTGGCTTCTTAGCACAGTAACGGTAGAGTCTACTGTTCTGGAAGGAGCAAGGATAAATACTTTGTAATAGAAGGGAAAGGCTGTCCTTGGTATATCTTGATTGTCTCTAAGAAATATGACTGTCACACACAACTCTACCCTTGGTGAGATGCGATAACTTCTTGGATGAGCTAATGAGGAAATCAACAGTGATACCTTTCTCATAGGAATAAGCAATGACAGAGAAGAATAGGAGCCTAGGGAAAACTGGCCCAAATCAGAAGTATACAAAAGATCAGAGGAGCAAATTATCTTCTTTCAGAGATGAAGAGTAGAATTCCCAAAGGAGAGAATGAGAGCATGAGCCTCAGGGATTTGGAAGAAGATGGGGTTCAAGATGAAAAGATTAGGGAAACTGAGAAGAGAAAGGGGTCCAAAGGATGGAAATTTACACAGAGGTCACCCTCTTTTTCAAGGCACAAGTCTGAAAAGCTTTACTTTTTCCTTAAAAGAGACTGTTGAAGATGGATGGGTTCCAGTCTCTGTTTCTCCCACTCCTCACTAAGAGCTACCTCCACAAAGAACTTTGCATACTTTACATAGTTGGTGAGATTGATAGAACAGGGCAAGAAGGATCAGATCTCATTAACCCCCTAGTATCTAGTGGCTCCACTGGAAAAGGGGCTAGAGAATGCATTATACCCATATATAAATTTATTTTTTAATTGAGATCTTATACTATCTATTGTTTATGCCTTAGTTTCATCACTTCATGTTAAATTATGATAATTTTCTCTTGTCATAAAGTATTCATTGAAAATATTATTACTATTGCTGCAAAATATCCATCTTAGGGATTCATTTAAACCATTTCCTTCTTGGATATTTAGGTCAATCAAGCCCTACTTTTTTTTTCTGTTAGACATAATGCTTCTGTGAACATTCTTGTACATATATTTTTAATCATCATCTCTGATCACCTCTTTGGTTTGGATTTCTGGACATGAGATCACTAGGTCAGAGGGCATGAACTCTTCCAGGCTCTTAAAACATATTGACAAATTATCCTCTCCAAAGCCTTCATCCCTTTATGCTCCCAGTGTCAGAGTACACATGTACCTGTCACATGATACCCTTGCCAACATTCTGGCTATGATATTTACAGGAAAAAATGTTTTACCCAATTAGCCAGGATTGTGAACTGATAGAACTTAACCATCTGCCAAGAGGAAATTTGAGAAGTTTGGTTTAAACATGGAAAATCTGTCTGCATTTGTTACAGATGGGCCACCTGAAGAAAAAGGATAGAATTGTTATTAGCACTTTTTCTATCATGAGAGAATGGTTGGGCCCTGCAGTCTTCATAACTCTTTTAGGAAGAGAGTGTGTGGTATGTACCCAATGTTCTGAGTTCCCTGTGCTTTAATGGAGGAACAGATCAAGATCTCCAATTTTCTTCATGCTCATGCCCTTAACTCACACTTATTTGTGGAATATTTGGAAGAAGAGAAAGTGAGGTATGGAAACTGGTTTTAGTGACATCTGATGACTTGTTTGTTTAAACTTATTGAAGAACTAAAATAAAATACTTGGAGCTAAAGGACTCTAAGACACTCATTTTGCTAGGTTCCCCCATGTCATTAAGATTAGACTTTCTTATTGATGTGACAAATACCTAAATACACTGAGCTTGAAATTAGGGAATAAAAAAAAAGGCTGTTGCTGACTTGTTCATGGAAGTGAAGATGTTTAGATTGAACACAATACCTAGAACCTCATTTTACAGTGCTCAGAATAATAACAAATTTTAGAGTTACAGAGTTGTGTGATAGAAATGAAATGACAGTTTCAGAAGAGAGTCATAGATTGTGATGCCAATGAATCTAAATTTCCAGAATTGCCATTTGAGTGCAAAACTTAGAATATGTCCAAATTAATAAGCATATTTTCTGTTAGTTTTAAGATGAAGTGATTTATATGAAAGTTAAGTATGTCCAATAAAGAGTCACAGTATCTCTGAATTATGTATACAAGTATATAAATCCCAGCACTATCTGGAAATGTGTGGCTATATAATGAACCACTAGACCTTGACTTTTTTGTAAAATATATGAAAAGAAACCTGAATGTTACAATCAGTGGTATAAATCTGGAATTACAGTTGAGATAGTCTCTGACTTATAAACATAACAGCTCTTAGGAATAGTTAGGCCCAATAAAAATGTGTATCCTAACTGAGTTGGTCAAAATACATAAATGTACAATACTAGGCTAAAACTGTATATTGTTTTCCTAATTAATAAATGTGATTAGTTTTTTTCCAAAACACGCATTATATTTTAACACATCTCAATTATGTAGTTTTGAACAACCTAAAGGTATCATTTTCTCAAATGTGATATGTATAGGTAATATGATAGGCACAGCCTTTGGAATATAATTAGTCTAAGCACAAATCCTGGCTCCATCAACCCAGAAAGTTCTCTTCTTGGACTTTAATGTCCAACATGACCTGGCTGAGTCTGCCAATCTCACCTCCTACTGCATTCCTCCTCACTCACCATGCTCCAGCCATGCAGGCTCTTTGCTGCTCCTCAAATACCTCAAGCTTGTTTCCCCTTCACAGCCTCCATTCTTCTCTCTGCTTCGGCTGCTCTTTCTTCAAATCTTCGTATCACTTGCTCTCTTACTTCATTCAGGTCTCTTTTCAAATGTCACCTCCTAAAATAAACCTTCCCTGATTACTCAACCAAAATAGCTTCTCACCTTCACTCACTCACTATCACAGTACCCTGCTTCATGTTATTAACTAAAATCATAAATTCTAGTTAATTATTTGCCAACTTACTTATTATCTTCCCCATTGTGGGCTCTATGAGAGCAGAACCTTAAACTTGATTTGTGCCCTGCCTTATCTCCAGCAACTAGATCACCTTCTGACACATACTGTATGAGTAATAAATATTTTTGAGTAATTAAATAAATAAGTAAATGGACAGACAAAATCTATGATAGGTGCAGGTATTTGGGTAGTACAAAGAAAATGCACCTAATCTAAAGTTGCAGTTGAAATAGGATATGATCAAAGGAGATTTCTTAAAGAAAGGTAAAATGTGAACTGAGTTTTGAAGGACAAGTTGGGAAGAAAGGAAGGATTCTAGGTAAAGGAAACAGTAAGAAATGTGAAGAGCAGAGGGTAAGAGAACTTGAACACTCAAGAAATTGCGGGTAATCTGGGATGATTCAACAATAAGGCAAATAGGAGAAAATGGTGTCTGCGTGGCTGGAGTTGAGTGTAGTCTCTGAAGCCCCAAAAATGTTTTGACCTCAAAGGTGCTAAAAACATTCTCATTCCAAACGCCACTAAAGTTGATCAAAATAACCTAGATCTCTCTTTCAGAAGAGTTTCCAGCAATACAGGAAGTTAAAAACATTAACCGGGATATTCCTCTTCCTTAAAATTCTCTGAGTATGCCTTGTCCACCTACCTCCCAAACCCACTCTCCAGCTAAGATCTGGAAGAGACACAGGCCAGCTACCCCTCAGGAGATCACTGATGTGATTAGAGACAGATGTACAGTGAATTCATCTCACATAGCTCTATTTAGTAATATCTAGTGACTGTTATTGTTACTATATGTGTCTTGGCAGATGTTTTAAGTGGTGGTTCCTCCCAACCTGCCCAACAATCAACTGATAGCAAAAGATACAATGTCACATATGTATATTTTCATTGCTCTTACAACTGCTAGTTTAAGAGCCACATGTCCTCTGTATTTGGAGGGAGAAAGAGTATGTGTTGCTTTGCAGCAGGAAAATGGTCAAAACAAAAAAAACATATCCATACCCCAATGAATATGTAATCCAAAAGCAAGAGTGGGCATGCTATAGAACAATACCCACACAATACAGGCAGGTGGGGCAGCATATGGCCACCACAGCTGGAATGCTTTGCAAATGATTCCCAAACCATCGCTGGTCTTTGAACACTTCCCCAGTTCAAAGTACAGAACATCAACATGAACCAATATTGATCATCAACTATTAGCAGCAAACTCTGAAAAAGCAAATGAGATGTTTAAAGTAATCTTGAGTAAAGGTCATTTTTCTAAAGTGTGCAGACCAAAAAAATAAAACTTTCTAATAAGAAGTAAATTACTGCCCCTACACATTATCATCCATCCTCAATGACAACACACTCTGTATCCTTGCTGTCAGAGGCTAATACAATTCATTGACTTTTCCTGATAAGATGCCACTAACCGATGCTGACATGAGATATTAGTTAAATATCTTCAAGAAGAAAATAGGAGTTTGGAAATTATTCACTTGGCTAGTTTTCATCAACCATTAAAAACCTATGCTGTTACTGCCTACTTTGTTGTTAACATTTGAGAACAGTAAATAGAAAGGCAACTGGGATGTAGTGGAAAGATCACTGTCAGATCAGCTTTTGACTTCCAGCAAGTCACCTCAGTTTTCTAAGCTCCATTTTTCCTAACTGTAGAAAAAGAATGATTAATTGTATCTACTTTACTGGATTGTTAAAAATTAAATGAGATAGTATATAGTAAGGCATTTCCTAAACCAGAAAGCAGTGTACAAATGTTAGAGCTTATTATGTAAATTCATTTTTTTCTGTGTTCTAAACTCCCATGGGAGCTCTTTGACTAACCCTACAGATATTTTTATTTGTTGTCTTTTTTAAAAATAGATTTTACTCTTTAGAGCAGTTTTAGATTTACAGAAAAATTGAGAAGATAGTATAGTTTCCATATACCTTTTACCTAGTTCCCCCTGTTACTAACATCTTATATTGGTATGGTATATTTGTTACAACTAGTGAACCAATATTGATACACTATGATTAACTAAAGTCCAAAGTCTATTCAGATTCCTTAGTTTTACCTAATGTCCATTTTCTTGTCCAAGATACCACGCAGGATACCACATTACATTTCATTGACATGTCTCCTTAGGCTACTCTTGATTATGACATTTTCTCAGACTTACCTTGTTTTTGATGACCTTGACAGTTTTGGGGACAATTGCCCGAGTATTTTGAAAGATGCCCTTCTATTACAGTTTGTTTAATGT
This sequence comes from Manis javanica, assembly GCF_040802235.1. Classification (NCBI taxonomy): domain Eukaryota; kingdom Metazoa; phylum Chordata; class Mammalia; order Pholidota; family Manidae; genus Manis; species Manis javanica. Next base: position 39,459,836 of record NC_133159.1, read on the forward strand.
TTTTCTTACGGTTAGACTGTAGTTGTGGGTTTTGGGGAGAATGATCACAGAGGTAAAGTGCTATTTTCATCACATCATACCAAGGGTACCAACTATCAATATGATTTATGATATTGATGTTGACCTTGATCACCTGCTTGAGGTAGTATTGTGTTTATCAGGTTTCTCCATGGTAAAGTTACTCTTTTTCCCCTTTCTGAACTATACTCAAAGAAGTCACCATGTGCAGCCCACACGTAAGGACAGGGAGTTCTGCTCACCCTCTCTGGTTTGTGTTTACCAAATGAGAAGAGCATTTCCATGGGACAAAGCTTAGCCATTTGCAATGGGCATATTGGTACTAAAACATATTTCCAAAGAGCAAGGATGAGTTCATTCTTTTTTAGAAGAAAAACTACAGTAAGAGTAGTTTTCTATTCCTTGCCTTGAAAAGTCATACTTCTCATTTTTCCCTCTAAATAATTTTTACCTTGAAGAAAAAAAATGTTTGTTAAATTTGCTACTCAATGCTTGAGGGGCCTGTCCTCTGTATATAGTGCTACTTTTTCCTTCCTCCTACTTTCTTATTTGCACCTTCTCTAAAAGGAGAGCTCATGCATTCATTTCCTCTTTTAGATTTTTCCACCATGCTATTTCAAATATGTTGCCTGTATAATTTTCAGAGATAAAAAATTAGAATCCAAGCTTCTCTCTGAGGGAATATTACCTTTGAAGTTCCAGGAGACATAAGAATCAAAGTGAAATCTACAATTTGCTTCCTTACAACAAATTCTGGGAAGATAAAACTAACAAGATACAAAAGGAAAAATCTGTTTCAAACTGATATAAAGATGCTGTAATGAGTGAAATAAAGAAAACATGAGGAAGTCATGAATAAAAGTTACTAGGTTTTCAACAATTCCATTTCCCTATGGTTCAGCCAAAATGTCGAAAAACTTCTGATTCAGGTTTTGCTGGGCAAACCTCATTTCTCAAATACTAGTTTCTGTGACATAATAAACAAACAAATGTACACACTGAAATCTGACACAAGGAATTCAGATGGATTAAACAAGTCATTAATATTTGTTTTAAAAGAAAGCTGTATGGAGGTAGGCAACATATTTTTAAAGATAGTCATGTGGATACACAGTTCTTGCCATCTTCCCCATCAAAAACATACACATTTTCAGGGAAGAAATTTAGCATTTACCTAACACACTATTAAGACAATTTATTTTTAACAAAAAAAGTAACAAAGATTAGAAGCTTCCTTAGTCATAGGCAATACAGTGTGAAGAAAAGAATACTAGTTTTGGAACTAGAAAGACCTGAATTCAAATTCTAATTCATCACCTAGTTATATGACCTTCTGTGAGTTATTTAACTTGCCTGAATCTCAGTTTCCTCATCTATAAAAGACACACTAAGCCTATCTATGGGTCATTATGGCAATTAGATATAATATAGAATAGATGCATGGCAAAAAGCCTTATTGTTGCATACCAGGCTCTGAATTAGAAAGAAATAGAATTAAGAAGAGACAAAAAAAAAAGATACTATTCTGACTTCACAGTTCATAATCTAGTGGAAGAAACTGAGATTAATCAAGGGATAACCAAGAAGAAAAAAATAATCAAAATAATAAATTCTACAAAATGACTTAGAAAGAGGTAGGTTTCCCTCTGAAACTGATAATTGAGCTGAAAAAGCTGAAAGCTAGGCATTAACAAATAAAGCCCTGAGAAGAACAATAAGACAAAAGAAACAAAATATACAGAGTTCCTGTGGTGGGACAGGTGATAGTGCTTTCAAGGAAGTGAAAGGAGAGTGCAGGTTCCAGGGACAGTGGCAGGGGAGAGGTGGCAGGAGCCAGGACAAACAGGGCCTTGAAGGCCATTTTAAGTTTTTGGGTCCTTGCTCTACAAATTATGTAAAACCCCTGAAAAGTATTGAACAGAACAGTGACACAATCACAGTTTTAAAAAAGGATGTGGGCAGCTTTGGGAATAGACTGGGGGTGGGGGCCAGAGACGATACAGGAAGGCCTAAGGAGGCCAAAGTAGCAGGCTAAGCAGGGGAGGAGGGAGGCGCCAGAAGAGTAAATGGAGGCACAGACATGATAGATTAGTAAGTGATAGAGACAGAATTGGAAGGTCCATCTTCCTCCAAATTTTGTGTTTTCTAACCTATTATATCATAACAAAATACTCAATACCTGCAATGAACAAACACAGAAGGCAGAACGCTGGTGGTATAACCTGTTGAGTAAAAAAATTTTCCCAGTGTCCAGCAGTTAGGTGTATCCCCAGCAACATAATTACATGGAGAAAATGGAGCGAGTAGGTTAGCAATGTTCACAAGAGACTAAAGGATTAAATACATGAGGAAGGGAGTAGCAGAGTGATGGCACGGGTACAAGACCGGGAAACTGGATACCCAAGTTCTAGACCAACTCTGCCACATGTTTGGACAAATAAGTCCCTCCTCCTCTTCAGACCATGCAGATCTGTGAAGTGTGCCCCAGTGGAACTAGCTGATCCCTAGGGCCCCTTTAAAACAAATGTTTCTCCCGCTGCGGAAGACACATCTAGGAACTAAAAGGCAGTTTAGCGGAGCAGTTTAGAGTGCCGGTTCTGAAGCCACAATAGTAAGAGCAAACACTTAATAAGTATTTCCATACATCAGGCATTGTTCCAAGTATTATATATAAACTTCCTTAATCTTTCCAAAAAGCCAGGGGATAGGAACTTATTACAGTCAGCTTCATTTTATAGATGAGAAAACATAGTAAAAGAGATGTTAAGTAACTTGCTCAAGATCTCACAATTATTAAGAAGCAGAGACAAGATTTGAACATAGTAGTCTTCCTATGACGTACACATCCTCTTAAGGATGCCTGAGTCCAAATGCTCAGCTGTTTCCCAGCATTGTGTCTCTGTGTGCCTCAGTTTTCTCATCTATCAAATGGGAATTATAATAGTTCTTACCTGAAAGTGTTTTTGTGAAGATTAACAGTATATACATACAAAGTGATTAGAAGAACAGTACCTGGAACTTAGTAAGTGCTCAGTAAAAGTAAACTTAGTGGAACAAGGAAGAATAGACACATACATTTTGGGAAACACTCACTGGCAAAAATGGCTCTTTCTGACCCCGAGCTGTCATGGTGTTCCCAAGACAAAGAGACAAGCTTTAAACACCATGAAGCTCTACAGAGGAGAGCTATTACTTGTTCTGTGTGAAGGATTTCTTCCCTTATGTTTATTTTTAATTTATGCCCTCACTTAACACCTGGAAAATAGAAAGAAAGAAAAAAACATGGTAATAGTAAATAAAATAACCTATGTAAAAAAAAATAGAGTTCCTATACTTCATCCAATATGATTAAAATTAGGTTTGAAACTCTTTAGTGTTGTCATGAATCAACTAATTGGGTCACAACCAGCATTTAAAAGAAATGAAAGAAGATAATGTAGGATTAGATAGCAGACATCAGAGTGCATTGCAGGTAGTAAAGATAAGCACTGTCTCATAAAATTTTTGTTTTGAAGGGGGAGAGAGAGAAAACATAAATTGCATTTTTTGCTTTGCACAGTGAAAAAAAGTTGTAATAACAGTGACCTAAATTATTTTTTTGTTCAACAAATATTCATTACGTGTAATTTGTGCTAAGCATTCTGACAAGAGCTGGGTTCACAAGAAATAATAGAGTTCCTGCTTGAAGAGGTTCAAAGTGAAATGGGGAAAACATGCTAAACAAAACCAAACTGAATCTCATGAAGCCTAGGAGAGGAATGATGTTCATGAGGGAAGGAAAGTCTGGAATTGCTGAGATATCTTGGGGATTACACGGCTAAGGAAAGACATGCTTATTCTGTCTTGATCAGTGGTAGCTTGGTAAATTTTCTTTGGTTTTAGGTTTACCTTGATTAAAGTATTGTAACATTTACACAGCCAAACAGAAACCTATGAGACATGTCACAATTTAAGTAGCTGGTTTTACCTATTTTCTTGCTTTTTTGACAGGTTGTTTTCCTCTGGAACACTGGAAAATAGGGTGACATGGGAGAGTATTAGATCCCTGTCCACTCCTTCACTAGATCCTACCATTATGGGTTAAAAATAGAAGCTGTTGAATTGTGGGAAGTGGATATAGTGAAAACTCCACTGTAATTAGTGCAGGAGCCCCGCAGATCGTTAATGAGGCTGTTTGATTTAGCACCTGCTCCTGGAAGAGCAGCATGTGAGCCCATTGGCAGCCAGGCCCCTTGAGTGAGTGAGAGAGAACCGGGCGTGGAGGGAGGGGTCTACATGCCGCCTTATAGGGGTTTTCTGAGTGTCCCTGAATCAGTGTTTTATTTTCTGTTTATGTTGTTGCATTCACTATGTGCAAGAGCCTGGGTCACATGTTAGGGGAGGCACAAAGGTGAGAGAAAAATCACTTGCCCACAAAGAACTCACACAAAGGGAAAAGACATTTACACAAGGGACGAAGCCGAAAGCATATGAGAAGCAACACAATTCAGCATGAGCACACCGACCTTGGAGTGAATGATGGTCCTGCCACTTCCTAGTTGTGTGACATCAGGTAAAGTCACCTAACCTTTCAGAGCTTCAGTTTCCTCATCTGCAAAATCAGGATGATTGGGTATTTATGAGGAGTAGATGATAGCCATGAGAGAGGCGGGCAGCAGGTTCCTGAATGAATAATTGATGGCTGGTAATTGAGTTGAGTGTAAAATCAAAGTGCCTGCAAAGAAATACCAAGGAAAGGCTTTGGTCCTTCAAAGGAGGAAAGTGTCCTATCAAGAAAAACTTGGAGGTGACATCTGAGAGGAAACTTACAGGATTTTCCCAATGATAAAAGGAGGTGATGCAGTAGAGGGAATATATTCCCAGGAAGGAGGGGCATAAGTGAAGGCATGGAGGCAGGAAAAAGGGACTTTCTAACAAGTAGACATGTTTTGACTAGGAATTGTAGTTACATAGATGAATATTACATAGGTATTCTTCAACCTCAAGAATAAATGCATAGTCTAGCAGGGAGACAGAAACACAAACTGAAATTGACAAAGCAGAGTGACCCCAGTTGTGACAGAGGACTGCACAGAGGCTGTGGGAGCCCAGCAGAGGCACACTGGGACCAGTCTTGGCTAGGGCTGATCACATAGGAATGGCAGAAGATGAACAGGGTTAGGCAAGATTCTAGGGTAGGAGGGAAAATGTTGATTGGAGGGTCCATGCTCAGTAGAAATGCAAGTCAGAAAATCACATTGGTACACAGGATAGGATTTAGGAGTTGAAGAATGTGATGAGAATGAAAAATGGATCAGTAGTAGTGAAAGAGTGAGGGATGGCCAGGACTAGAGGTCAGAGTGAAAAACAGCAGAATTCTAGAACTTACAGGTGGAGCCATTTAACAGTACGGTGAGGCCTGGGGTCAGCTGTGAAGCTGGGAGGCTGAAATGGTGGGAAAGTGAGTCACTGGAAATGAGGAGTTGAAGAATTAATGGGACTAAGTAACTAAAGAGAGTACTGTTGTCTGATTATGACCCAGGGGGCAGAGAGAACAGGAAGGCTATGAGTCAGGTATAAAAATCACCCAGTAAGGTGGGATTGTGTCTGAAGGGCAATAAATGGTGTTTGCTGTTTGAAATGTGCTAGCTAGTTACTATTGAGCACCTGTTTTATGCCAGGCACTTTAGATTCATTATAGTATCTCTAATTGTATTGATTAGGATATTGGCTGGTTTGCTGCAACAGGAAGGTCCAAAATAAGTGGCCTAAATAAAAAAATAGAAGTTTTTCTGTCATGTAAAAGTCCTGGTATGTAGTACACAGCTGCTATGACAACACACATAATCATCAAGGTGCCAGGGTCATTCTAACTGTTGTCCTGCCAACTTGTACCTCAGCTCCCACAATGACATCTACATTCCTATCAGCTGAAAGGATGGGACAGTGCATAGTGTGACCCAGAGTCACAAAGAGTGACCAAGATTCAAAGGGAGGGGCATTAATTCCCCTCTTGGTGAGGGAATAGTAAGGTCACATCGAAGAAGGGCAGGTGGGTTGAGAGATATTGTTGTAGCCACATTTGGAAAATACAATCTGCCACACATTCTAATAAATGACCTTTAACAGAATGCTGCTCAGCTTAATGAATATGATTAATCTGCAGAACAAATGGCCATGAATAAAGTGGATTCCATTTACTTATTTCATTCATTTTAATACATACATCAATGCTTTAAAGTAGATTTAATTCCCATCCTCATGTTATAGATAAAAGAAGTGGGTAACTTGCCAAGATCCCCAAGAAGGTTAGCTGTGGAGCTGAGATTTGATCCTAAGCCTTTTGATTCCCAAGCTTGTGCTCTTTCCTGGCATGACATAGCCTCTCAGGAAGACTGACATCCAGAGAAAATGCTTTAAAATAATAAAGATTTGCTTTTCCTATCACAAAGACTCAATAAATATTTGTTGAATTGAACTGAATTAAATCAAACTCCTAGAGGAGAATCTTAGAATCAAAATCTGAAAGATAGATGTATATAAAACTAAAGGTAGCTTTCAGAGAAATACATTAACCAGCTAATGAAATAAGCTCTATGTAAACACTGTTTCTTCATTAACTTGTATTGACATAGTATTTACTTTTTAAAAGTGCTTATTCCCTGCTCCATTCTAAAAGGGTTCAAGACATAAATATTGGGCAAGAAAAGCAAAAATTGAAATAATATTTGGAGATTTTAGTTATTACATTAGTCCATTGGAAATGCGCAGGAAATGGTAGCCATTACCATTTACAAGGAGAGTACAAGGAGCAGAGAGTCCAAAGAATTGAGTTCTCTTCCTGGCTAGGCTTCTCACAAGCTGTGTGAATTTGGGCAGATCACTGAGCTTCTCTGGACCTGACTTTCCATGCCAATAAAATGAAGAGGATGATATCAATAATCTCAAGGTTCTTTCCAACATTTCAAACTACACAAGAGACTGAATAAATTTTCTTATCATTTCCTTCATGTCATGATTGGCCAAGTTATTTTCTACAACTAGCAATTAATTATCTAATCTATTAAGTGCAAACTGCAACTGTTAAAGAGCAACTAAGAATAGTTAAAACTGTTGGAGCAAAGGCTCTAATCAAATGTTTCTGAACATATGCTCACAGGCTCACTTGAAAATAGGGCTTATTCATTGTTCTCATTAAAATCTCCTGTGATGAAACAGTTGCGAAGGCACAAGTTCTGTTATATCCATAACAACATTGCAATGTGGCCTCACTCTGACAATGGAATACACCATTTACTTCATAGCTGTCATAAGACAGGTCTTTTTAAAAAGGTACCTCTATCAAGCTTTAAGTTTCAAGCTTTCACCTTCTAACTCCTGCTTGTTCTTCAAAGCTCAATTCAAGAATCTTCTTTTTCCAGGACTCTTCCCAGACCACCTCCCACCTAACCTCCTCACCCAGGCTGCTTTGATGCCCCTAGTTTGTGCTGTTACAGTGCCTGGGGCTTCTGCTTTAGTTTTACACTGTTACATGGTATTGTTGCTGTCTGTCATTTCTTTGTCTACTGTCCTTTCAGGTGGTGGTCTTCTGGAGGACAGAAGACAAATCTACCACCCATGGTTAGCAGGAGGCCGAGACCCAGTAGATGCTCAATGAATACTTGCTGAATGAATGGGTTTTTTTCTTTCTCTTTAAGATGTTATCCATACCTTCTTCACACGCGCCTCTTCTTTTATGGGCGGGCCTAGTTGGAGTCTTGTTTGAATGTATTCAGTGCAGGGTGGGAAGAGGAAAGAGCAGCAACTTGTATTAAGTGGTGACTTACACACTTTTTCCATTAACATGAAAAATCATAAGGTACATTACTATTAACTCTATCATACAGGAACTGAGGCTCAGGAAATAGAGGAACTTGACAAAGATCACAGCGCTCCTGAATGACAGGTGGGGTTAATCTGACTCCATCTAATGCCACACCACCTCTCCAGGGAGGAAAGGGTGGTGATCATGGGTTGGGGGAGAAGAGGGTGGGGTGAAATGGTTGGAGTGGAGTCTCTGAAGCCTCTCTGAAACCTCTCAGATGTTTTAAAATAGATTTATCACCCAAGTTTATGCTTGCTAACCCTGAATTTTAGCCCTTTACAAGAAGGTTAAGCACAAGTGCTTTCTCACCGTAACTAATACCTGTGTTCCTCCCCGGTCATTATTTGAGCCTCGGAGGCTATACAGATGCTATTGTTAAGTTGTTCTCATTAAGAGAGAAATAGGGCGGGATAATAGGGCGGGATAAGGAGGACTGTGACAAATCAAATCCTCAGGTCCAACTAACCAGATAAACAAAGAAACTCAGGTGCCCTTATAATTAGGTGCACAATGAGCTTGTAACGCCTTTGTGTGAAGAAGATTCAGGACATTTAAAGAAAAATAACATTGCTCTTAATACAAGAATTGCCTTTCAAAGGAATAAAGTAAGTTTCCATGCTCTTAGTAATTGCTTTGTTACATGAAGTTGACTGTCCTAGAGCCACAATATGACTTGCAGTTGCAAAGTTATCAGATACTACTTATGGTTTGTACTGGGAAGGAATATAAATTAACATTATACTTTGGAGAATTTAACAGAATTCTAAAACACTTGTTTTAGATAGTTAACACTATGCTGATCAAATTACCATTTTACTACACTATAGTTAATTAAATATTAATATGTTTATATGTGTATAAATATGTTACCCTAAAAGATATTTTCAATCTATGAGAAATAGCTCTTTTTCCTATGGCATGGTTCTTAATCCTATGATGATTTGCTCTTTTTATGAGAATTTTCATAAGTTGTACCTTAGCATATTTGATTATAAAATTGAATATGTATTATTTTTATCTCTGTGTAGAATTTGTCTTTTTTTTCCAAAATATCTCATAAATCCAGAGAATAGATCAAACTTTTAAATATAATAAACCTAATGCACAAAGTCCTAGATATGTCAGATTCTTTTCTTTGAAGAATTCATGGCTGAACTGATTTTGGGAAAGTAAAGATGGAAATAATTGGTATTTTCTGTATATTGTATATGAGTTGAACCTCTGTTTCAGTAACATAAACACCTGTAAATGCTATATGGGTTTCTTTTAAATGTGAACAGCTCCTTGCTATGAATTCTGACAGTCTGTACACTTATACAACCTGTTGGCGTTAAGTAACTTTATCTTCAGGTATCAATATAAGGAACACGTACTAAAATATTTATATTTGTGTAAAAAAGAACTTATAATTTGTAAAATGTATTATCATTTAAAAAGTTCTAAGTATGCCAGGCACCATTCTTATGGCTTTCTGTCTGTTAACCCATTCAGAACAACCCCTGAGAAGTTAGTTCTTAAATTATGCCCATCTTACAGATGAGAAAACTGAGGTTCACCATAGAGCTAGCAAGTGGTAGAGCTGGGATTCAAACCAAGGCAGGCTTTAGAGCCTGTGCTCTTACCCACCAAACTATATAGCCAAATTAGATTCCCTAGAAAGGTGATGTGAGTAGTCAGATGGTTATAAGGAGCAGAACTTGCTACAAGGGTTGTACCTAAATTATTAAAAACAACAGGTATCAAGTTCACATAAATATATATATCTTATATATATCTGGCAGTATGTTAAGCTAAGAGCTTTGAGTGCCCCCTTGCATTTAATCCTTATAACCATACTATGATGTATTTATCTAACTGTATAAATTTGGGCAAGTTATTTAACTTTCCTCAATTTAAGACTCAATTTCCTCATCATCTGATATGGGGATGAGATTGTATACAGAGTACTTAGCACGGTGCTCAGCACAGAGTAAACCCTCTATAAATGTTAGCTGTAATTGTAATTACTGCTTTTAGGCTTAGACAAACCAAGTAACATGTTCAAAATGACATATCTTTAAGAGAGCAGAACCAAGATTTGGATGCTAGACCTCATTAATACCCTAACTACAGTGGTTAAGACTGTGTTCTTTGCTGTTCTAAAATGCACTGAAATCTTGCCTGCTAGCCTTTGTGCCTTGCTTGTGGTTTCAGGTGTACAACATAGTGATTTGACAATTATATACATAAAATGCTCACCATGATAAGTCTAGTTACCATCTGCCACCATACAAAGTTACTACAATATTATTGGCTACATTCCCTATGCTGTACTTTTCATTCCCTTGACTTAACTTATTTTATAACTAGAAGTACCTCTTTATATTCATTCACCTGTTTCACCTGTCCCCCATCCCCCTACCCTTTGGCAGCCTTCAGTTTGTTCTCTGTATTTATAAGTCTATTTCTGTTTTGTTTGTTTTATTGTTTTAGATTCAACATGTAAGTGAAATCATATGGTATTTGTCTTTCTTTGTCTGACTTACTTCATTTAGCATAATACTCTCTAGTTCCTTTGATAATAATCAGATAGTGATTCATTAAAAAATTGTTTTAATTCTAAAAGAATAAATATTTACTACTATTTTTAAAGGTACAGTTAAACAAAAGAGGAAGAAAAAAAATCACTCATATTCCCACATTTCAAAATAACTACTTTTACCCTTTCACAAACAGGATCGTTCTAACCATACAATTTTGTGACCTGCTTTTCTCACGTTGAAATATATTGTGAACATCTTTCCATGTTGATAAATATCCATTGACTGTATCATTCTTAATGTCTGCAGAATATTCCATTGTATGGATGATCAGTCCCCTTTGTGGGCCATTCAAGACTATTTTCAATTTTTATGTTTTTCAAAGAATGCTACAGTAAACAATCATAAAGCCAAGTCCTCAAACATGTTAGTGATGCCTTTCTTAAAATAAATTTATGAAAGTGGATCAAAGGATATGAGTTAGCACAATTTTGAGTTGGTATATCCCCATCTGCTCAGGAACAAGACTCTTTTGTAATACATAGTTAAAGGAGACTGTAAGAACATAGCTCTTATAGCCAACAGGGATTATTCAATTTTAAGGCTGCACTAAGAATGAAATCTTTTAAAACTTGGATTAAATGAAAAATCCACGGAAAGTACACATAATAAATGCTCGGTAACAGCTATTACAATGATGAAAATCACATCAAATTATTTTCACATGTCATTCTAAGACCTTTTCTAAGGCCTCCTCCTTAGTTATTTGGTCTATTTGAAGATCTTAATGGATCAAGTCTTAAAAACAAGAAAAACTTGAAAATTCTGAGAAGTGTGAAATAAAGCAATAGACCAGAGGTCAGGAAACTTTTATATTTTTCCTCCTGATTCCTTTGTGACGTGAATGAAGTAGGTCTTCTCTGCACCTCAGGGCCTTTATCTACAAAGAAGCATCAGATAAAATGACCTCTTTAATATTTCCATTCTAATGCTATGATGCTAAATTTACTTCAATCCAGTAATTTTCACTCATTCCTGTATTTCCTGTATTTTGGATCAAGGTAGACTTTCTTTAGGCAATAATGGGCATTCTCAACAACCCAACAATCTATGAGTTTCTGAGCCCTGAGTGTGGAACTTTTTATAAAGGTCAGGAAGGCCCGAAGCAGCCATGTTCCACTTTTTAATGATCATTACATTACCCAGCACTGGACTAAACACTGCATTATTCAAGCATCTGGTTGGTGTGGTATAGGAAGCCCCGGAGTAACTAAAGGGCTCTCCCAAGTCATTCAGGCCACCAAACATCTGTACTGAAATCATAGCGCACAAAGTCTTGGTCATTTTGTTTGGGGTTTGGTCATGTTAATCATTGTTTCCATTTCTCACTTTACTTTGGACATAGACACCAGTCAACTGGCCAAACGCAGCTTGAGGGAGAACTTAAAATGTCCACATTCTCTGCCAGAGACAGGCCACCTTCCTAATGCGGTAAGATTTATCCTAAAAGTGCCAAGTTGGTCACATTTGTAAACCCTCAGGGCCCAGCACAGTGTTTGCCAATAACATTGGTCCAAATGGTGTTAGTGGGCTTGAACTACAAAGAGGCTAGCACGCCTAAAATGGAAGCATATAGTCAGCAGTACTGGAAGAAGGGAAAGTTTTCTTCATTCAGCTTTTTCAGGTAGACTGCATACCAAGCCCCGAGCTCAGTGCCAGGGGGCTTGAGAACCGAGCTCAGTGCCAGAGAACCTGACTCCGGGTCTCCCCGCGCACGGCGCCCCCTGGAGGCGGCGGTGGGGTGGCGGCGGCGGCGAATCCGACTGCGGCGAGCGGCGAGGCGGCCGCGCCGCGCTGGGCGGGCGAGCCAGCGAGCGAGCGCGGTGGGACCCCGCGGGCGTCCCCGCGCTCCGCCCAGCCTCCGCCCCGCGCCGGCAGGACCGCGCCACCAAGAAGATGCGCCTCAAGAACCAGGTAGCCGCGCCTCGGGCTCGCCCCGCGTCCCCGCTGCCCCGCCCACCTGCTGTCACGGGCGCCAGCGGCCGCGCGGCCACGTGGCCGCGACTGGGCTGCTCCCTGCGCCCCGCCCGGCCGCCCCGCCCAGGGACGCGGAGGGGCCTTCGCACTTGGGGACCGTCTCCGCGCCCCTGCCAGGGGACTCCGGGCGACCCCCGCGCTCCTCATCAGCGGCTCTGTTCCCACTGTACTCCCGGTCACTCCCCTCCCGCCTCCCAAGATTTCCTTGGCCTCGGGGGAGACAACCAAAAGTTGGGTCGGCGCGCGCCTCCTTTCCCATGGAGGCCCACCGTGCCGCGCGGAGAAGCGGCCGCCTGGCTCCACTCCCCTCCGCGCCTTTTCCGAGCTGTCCTTGGAGTGGCTCAGCCGAACTAGCTGGCGGCGCCATAAAGTCCGGGCGACTTCGAGCCAGCAGGGCCCCAGGGTCCTGGGTGATCCTCAGAGGGCCCCTGCCTGTGTTTCTCCCGCTAATTGTCGAGAAGCAGCACCCTCCAGTGCCTTACCCCCATTACAGCCCGCCGTGGACCTGGGGCTTGGGATATTTCCAGATGCGACTGAAAGGGTTCTTCTGTTGCGCTAAGCAGTGCGCTTGTCTGGCGGTGGAGAAAGGCGTCGGGTGTTGGGTAGGGTATATTTGTGAGTTGTAATTGCTGTCCCTGTTTGGGCTGGGGGTTGTCAGACATTTAGTAAAGACACGCCCTGAAGTCGAGCTTCCCGGAGAGAGTTTCTAGAAGGGAGAGAACCTCCCGTCCCCCAACATATGTTAAGGGATTTACTTAGACCACAGAGAAACTGGGGGGGTGGGCTTCTAGAAAACAACTCCAGGACTGGGGAAAATGAGTCATGTTGATTCGAGGGTGTTGGACGGTGCCACTTCAAGGGTGGTAATTCTCATAAAATCTTGCCTCTGGGGAATCAAATACCCACAACACAGTTTGATAGGAGTCCTGTGTGTGCCTGAAAGTCTACCTGGGCCCCTACCTGCTTTATTTTAGTAGAACAACTTAAAAAGGCTGCCTCACATTACCCTTCTGCATTTGTGTGCCTAGTTTTTCATATTTCATAATACTTCCAAATTGACATTGAACAAGCTTTAACCTCAGTCATTTCAGAATAAGTTTGATGTTTTAAGTGAAATGTGAATGGAGCTCCATTCATGAGAGAAGTAGTCTGTGTGAAGTGTTTTGTAAATGTGAGTGGGTTGAGTTTAAAACTGAATAAATTAATGTAATGAGGAATCAAAAGGTTCAATCCAGATGTTTGCCTGCGTGCTTCTCTAATAAAGTGACAGTGTAATGCTGTACTACAGCACCTCTCCTTGTAGTTCTTGGTAGAGTGGACTTTGGCACTGTGGTTGAATAAGAACAAGTGGACTGTTGAATTCCTTCCGTTGGTTTCTAAAGCACTAACCATTACTTGGTACTGATGGGGTTGTGACCTACCCACCTTTATAGAGGATTTTTCCCCTCTCCTAAACTACTCTAGGAATATGTGAGGGATTTACATGTAGGTAGTCAGTTAAAGAACTTGTAAATAATCCTCTTCAGTTATCATTAGTACTGGCCTCTGAAACCTTTGCTTGCTTGTTAAGATAAGATACTTCGATGTGATTGTAATAGAGGGGGAGTTGTGAGTTAGAGCTGGTGGCCCCACTAATTGCATTTCTAGAATGTGTTTTGAATTAACAGAGAACTCCTTAGCCTTTGTGTAGAGTCAATACAGTTTAGCACGAGGGATTCTAATTTAGATATTATTGGATCAGGTCTGATCCCACCACTCAGTAGTTATGTGGCCTTGCATAATTAATTTCTTTGTCCTTCTGTTACTCCCTTTCCCTTTGTAGTCCCAATAGACCAGTGAAGATTATACCATCCTTTGAGATGGGAATTAAATGGAATATATATATGCACAGTGCCTGGCATGTGGGCACTCACTAAATACCCCTATTGTTAACCTTCCATAAATAGTAGCTATTACTATCAGTGCTGCTATATTTGCTTAAAAATACCTCCCTATGGTTGGGGAGAGAGGTTGACTGCAAAAGGAAGGAAGAAACTGGGTTTTTTTTAAATACGTTGTATCTTGATTGGGGTGTTGACTACAAGGGTGTGTCTATTTGTCAAAACACATCACACTGAACCCTGAAGATCTGTGCATTTGACTCTATGTCCATTACATCTCAATAAAGTAAACTTTAAAAAAATTAACCTTCAAATGTGTTAAATACATACCTTTTGGAAGTTTGGAGTTGATATAGCCTTATTCTGCATAATTAGTGATTCATTTCCAAAGGCCTCTCTGCATATGATCATATCTTCCTAAGTTCATATTGCATCATAGGAAACTTAGAAGGTGCTCTCATTTCTCAGATTGTCATCAGGAGTGGTGGTCCATGGAAAAGAATGATTGGTTTGTGCCAAAATTATATTTAATTGGAAACTTACATACAGTATTAGTTTTTACTAATAGCTTTTTAAGAACCAGATTACAATGTTTTATTTGGTCCAGTAGTGCTCACTTACATTATATATCCATCCAGTAAGCACAATTTCTGAAAGGTCATAGTGATTCTGCATCTATTTCTTTGCTTTCAAGAAATCCTTTGCCTTGTTGGTAGTTAAGTGAGATATCTAATGTGCTTTTAGCACAGTACCAGGCACACAGTAAATGCTAATATATACTAGCTGTTACTATTAAAATTGATACAGTCATATTCATCTTTATTTGGAGGTCAGAAATCAGCACAGTACAGATTTTATAATCAATTCACTTTAAAGATGCTGTCAAAAGTGTTTGAAGTGATAACAGCCAATAATTATTGATAAAATATTGTAAAAATAAAATCTCACTTATCCAAACATAGTGGTCATAACTTTTCAATGTTAACTCTTAGGAATACAGACAAAAGTTACAATGAAGCAAAAACCTGTCTTGAGAAGAAAGACATGCCACAAAGAGTATGTTCACTTGTTTACTCACAGGCAAGCTCTTTGGACCCTCCCTCAAACCTTTTGATTCTTGCTTGAGACACAGTTCTAACTATGCTTAGTTCCCTAATTTCTCAGCCTACAGCAGATTAGAAGGCTTGGTAAATAGGACACAAATGAGAGGTTTCAGTAGAGGTTAGGTGGAAGTGAGCTGGAAAACTAGCTGGAAATTTACAACAGTAAGATGTGAGAAACCAGTCTTCATTTCAGGTAGAAGCAATAATTGGATTGAAGTACTGAATAACAATTGCCAGTTTTGTTGGAAATTTCAGTTTTATTCATTAAAAGGTTTGCATTATGACATTCTATTTTAAAAGGGGAATAGCATGTAATGATAAATTTTAGGAAGACTTCCATCCAGTATGATTAGGCTATAAACTTTGGTTTGTTAAGAGACAAGCTTCGATTATCGAGAGATTTATTTAATGTGAATGATTTATTCCCTCTTGATATTACATATGTAAGGTATCCATAGACATTCATACTTATGATTTGCCATTGGGCACTGGGTTCTTTAAATTGCATTGTTCGTATGATGCAATGATGTAATGAGACGAGTCATATGTAGTGTGTTAGGTTGTGAGGGCTGCCATAAAAAATACTCCAGACTGGGAGGTTTCAAGTAATAGAAATTTAGTTCCTCCCAGTTCTGGAGGCTTGAAGTCCATGGTCAAGGTGTCAGCAGAGTTGTTTTTTTCTGAGGCCTCTCTCCTTGGCTAATAGATGGCCATCTTTCTCTCTGTCTTCACATGGTCTTTCCTCTGGGTGTGTGTGTGTGTTCTAATCTCTTCTTATAAGGACACCAGTCATATAGGATTAGGGCTCACTCATGTGATTTCATTTTACTAATTACTACCTCTTCAAGGCCTTATCTCCAGCTATAGTCATATTCTGAGGTACTGGGAGTTTAAAACTTCCAACTTATAAACTTTGGGGTGAAACAATTCAGCTCATAGCCCATGGTATCTAGTAAAAAACTGTATTAGCTCTTTCAAAATAGCTTAGCACATAGTATATGAAACAAGTCAGATTTCTTTTTTTAATTAAGGTAGCATTGATATACAATCTTATGGAGGTTTCACATGAATCACATTGTGCTTTCAACATTCACACATATTATCAAGTCTCCTCCCCACCCCATTGCATATCACTGTCCATCAGCATACTAAGATGCTACAGAGTCATTACTTGTCTTCTCCGTGCTATACCGCCTTCCCTGTGACCTACCTATACCTACACCTATATGAAACAAGTTGGATTTTAATTCTTGTTTTGAAACAATTCAATTTGGATCTAAATGTTGTAGTTACCTGTTGCAGTGAGAAGCCCAAACATATATGTCAGATGCCAACACACACAGACACACACACATAAACACAAACATTTTACAGCTGAGGTTGATTACATCTGAAACAGAATTAGGACTGTAGTCCAAGATGAGTTTAATCTGTGACTCAGTCCACTAAAAATCATGTGCTTCATTGATTGAGAAAGATGGTGGTGCAGTGGCTTCCTAATATTTCATGTTCAGTAGCACTTTGGTGATGGAAGTTAAAGGTTTGACTTTCCAGAAAGAAACCACTTAGCCTTCGAATACCTTCATACCTAGTTCTGTCATTTGAGGTTTTTGTTTGACTTTCCAGGTATCTCTGCAACAAAATAATTATTCTAATCCTTCAATGCATATTTTCTACATATTTAAGCCATTAATTTATGGACCCAAATCTGTTGCAGAAGCAATCTTTGTTCCTCTAATCAGAACCTGGCGATAGTTTACTGAGGGGTATCTAACCTGCCCACCTCATGGTTTTTTTCCCTTACCAGTATAAAGTTCTTCTTGGCTCCCCATGTACACACATGAGGATGTGATATTTTACCTTAGGAAAAGAAAAAAGTAACTCTAAACTTATGATGTACAAAAATGGCTGCCAAATGCATTATGAGCATTAAATACCATTTTGCTAATTTGTATAACTTCTGAACAACTGGTAAAGGGACTAGTGTCAATATTTCAGCTTCCACGGGGTTCCCCATTGTTTTAGGAATTTTTACATTTTATCAGTGTAATGACAGAGTTTACAGTTATTCACAGTGTGTTAATTACAGACATTTATTATCTGTAGTACCAGATTGATACTTGGTCTTATATTTCCTTTAATATAAATGTTTCAGCTTTTACATTTAATTACAGTGGGAATCAATCATCACTTATATGTTCTTATATGAGCAAAGAATTTGGAACAAACTATAGTTGAGATGAAACTTAGACCTACAATACAATGCCAACATAGCTTTCTTTTTTTGACTAATAAATTTCTGTTAACAAAAAATTGCTAATGTCACTGAGCCTCCTGAAACCATTTCACATGACTGACTGGATGATTGATTGATTCATTCATTCATTCATTCAGTGAATATTTGTTGAGTGTATAGTATGGGCCAGACCCAATTGTAGATGCTTGGGATATAATAGTGAACAAAACTCAAATATCCCTATCAGCAGGGGTGCAAGGAGAGAGAGAAATTTAAAATAACCATAATAAGCGAATATACATTCTATAGCTTGTTAGACTGTTATAAATATTCTGGGGGGAAAAATAGAGTAGGATAAGGAATAAAAAAAGAGTAGGATGAGGATCTCACAATCTTGAACAGGGTAGGCCTCACTGAGAAGGTAACTTTCGAACAAACTGGATGGAGATGAAGAAGTTAGCCATGTGGCTATCTGCAGAAGCAGAGGCAACAGCCAAAGAAAAGGCCCTAAGGCAGAGTTTACCCAGAGGGGTTCAAAGAATAGCCAGTAGGTCACTGTAGGCTAGAGAAGAGTGAACAAGGAGAAAAGATGATAAATCAGATTATAAGGTTTGTATGCTGAATAATTGTCATGGTTCATCATCTACTGATGAGTAGATAGATGCTTAGCTGATACACTAAGCAAGTTGTAGGTGGTCTTTAAATACTTGTTGAATGTTTCCTTGGCAAATGAATTGGTCTTATAAGAAGTGGTCCTGAACCACAATAGTAAATGGAATAGCTTCCTAGAATAGTTGCTTATTCTGGGACCTGCAAAAGTTAGAATTGGAGTTGGGAAAAGGGAAAGGCCGGAACTAACATGGCAATGCTGATGTGTATGAGTCCTGCCTGACCATTTTCACAATGACATCACTAGGGAATGAAGTTTTCACTTAGACTTAACCATTTGGTACTGAAAATTTTCTTTTCAGTTTGATTTTTGTCCTCATGATTTGAACTTTTAACCAGAAAGAAAAAATTCCAGTGTAGGGGTTAGTCTGGATTTGAAAGTTTGAGATATGTCAACCTTAGGAGAGACCCTTTCCATAGATCGGCATTATTCTTTCTTGTTTACTTCTCAAAAGATGGATGTCATAATTATTATACTTGTGTATTTTGTTTACAATGTACAGTGTTTTTACATATATTATTTCATTTGACCCTTACAGCAAATCTGTGAGAGAGGTGGACTGTCACTATTACATTTTGGACTGGAAGTATCTTCATTTTGCCCTCTAGATCTATTCTCTACTCTTTTTTCCCATCCTTTCTGTGGTTTTGGAGGCTGACCTTCAAAGACTGCATCAGTGAGGTCCCTTGTCTTCTGGCTTCTGGAAGGATTCAGCCAATGAGGGCACTGGCAGGATATCCAAGGGTAGAAAGAAAGTGAGTTCTAGGTATTTATTCCTCCATATCCCTCTCTGTGAGGCTGTTGGTTAGCAGTGGCTATGTGGAGGCCACAGCCCCTATCTATCCTACAGCTACAGTTCCCTCTTTCTGGGTTCTCTGAAGTCTAAGGGATGGTAAGGAGTCTCTACTATTGCTAACCCCAGGGTGCTTCCTCATCCCTTGATGAACTCCATTATTAAACCTTGCTCAATTTTACTGTTTGAGTGTGCCTTCTTTTTCCTGATTGAGACCATGACTGACTAAGAGACAGCATTAAAGATGACAACTTCAAGAAGTTGGGCAACTTGCCCAATAATAGAAAGCTAGTAAATGACAGAATAGGGACTTGAATCCTGATTTAATGACTCAGAGGAATAATCAGTTTTAATATACCACAAAGGAATATATCCCAACTGGTGGATACTGTTGAAAAACCTTTCTTTTTTGGCCTCCAATTGAAAATATAGTATTTGGGATATTATTGGTATTTCCTTAAACATGGAAAGGCCTTTGTAAAGAATAGTGCTCTTTACACCAGCAGCTGGAAGAGGAGAGGGAGGGTTTGCCTCGAGAGCCTTCAGGGGGAGCACAGCCTTGCTGACACCTTGATTTCGAACTTCTGTCATCCAGAACTGTGAGAAAATAGAATTTTGTTGCTTTAAGCCACCAAGTTGTGGCACCTTTGTTATGTCAGCCTTAGGAAACTAATACAGCCTTTCTTGTGATTAAAAAAAAAAGAGTATGGCTCTTCAAAAAGAAATACTATTCCCCTCTCTACCAAAAACAAAAAAAATGAAACATGTCATGTTTTCCTAAGACAAGCATGGAGGCAAAATCAGGAAGCATTTAGACTGTTTGCCTTTGGTTATTCATGGTGATGAAAAATAGGGGCAGTATGAATCTTTAATAATCTGTGATTTCCCTATTTCATCTCTCTAGTGGTCTACCATAAAATCCTCTTTGCCCTACTTTCCAGTCTCTTCTTCTCCAATTAGCCACCACACCAAACAATTTCCCTTTCCCCTACTATCCATAGGATGAAGCCTAAGCTTACTGGTTTGTTTTTCTCCATTTATCATTACCCTTATATCTAACCTCATGGCCCTCTATTTTCTCCCATTCAAATCCTACACTTGCTCCATTATTAAATTATTTATCTTTGACCAAATATACTTAACATTTACTTTTGCCTATTTGCATTTACTGTTGTCTTTGCCTACAACATCATCATCCTTGCCCCCATCATCTATCAAGAGATCCACTTACCCAACAGAGTTCTAATGGAAAATATGACATAAAGCCTTTTGGACCACACAGGCAGAACTGCCAGACCTGGGGAAAGAAACCCAACTCCTTTGAGGCCAGAAACTATCTTATTCATCATTGAATCCCCTGAGTCTTGGGGCCTGGTCTAGCGCCCTGAACTTATTGGACAATCAACACATATTTATGGAGCAAATAACTCAGTATGAAACTCCTTCAACCAAAACTTTACAAGAGAAGTCTTGAAGTTGTTTTCATTGCTTTGAATTAAAATGTCAGAAAAGTTGGGTGGGATGGGAGCAAGGAATAGATAACAAGCAAAATTGTAAGTCATCATCAACTGGCCAGTTTATAAACAAGGAATCCATGCCATGGAGTTGTGTTTTTGCTGCTAGAGCCCTGAGCAGGCTCTGTACAACTTTGGTCTCTTATCCAGTATATGGATACCTGTGGTTGACTTCTGTTAGTGTACTTTGCTGTCGTAGAAGGGATTTCCTCTCTTCCGCTCGAAGATTTGTTGGCCGTCTTTCCCCTGCATCTCTGACATTAAAGGTCTTTTAGTTTTCACAGTGTGAGTTTCTGAACAAAGGGTCATCTGGGAAGCGGCAGTTTTGAGGGTCTTACTCAGGTCATTGGAACTAGTGTTCCTGAAAGTGCTTGGTGAATGACTGTAATAATAGAAGTCAGATCTCAAGTTTGTATTACAAGTAAGTGTTTTGTACTACAAGTTCTCTCTGTCTGCTCAGACTATGGCTTGTTGAGGAGAAAGTGATACTAACTGTAATACTATGCTATAATTTGAGGTCTACTTACTGTGTTGTTTGGATATATGTAGTAGAAAAACAGAGCTCAAGAAACTTTAGTATTGGTGGAACAATCTTATTGTGTGTTGAAATAGTGTTTCTGTCCCTTTTGAGGGTGTGATCTACTGTTTTTGGGTATAAATTATGCAAGGTTAGGATATTCTTATAATAAAATAATTTCAAAAGACAAATGGTAGCAAACCACTTTTAACAAATTGAAAAAAACTTGAATTATTTTTTACAATTTTTGAAATTTTTGAAATCACCATCTACAAGGGGGAAGTGATCAGAATAAGCTAAAATTTAGAATCTGTTGTCTAGTTATAAAACAGTCATGGAGTCACAATGGACCACAGTGGTCTGCTTTGCTAGATAAGTTCTGTTCAATGGGAGACATTCTCTAATTCATATGCCAGAGACCTAATAAATTTGCCAAACCAAATTGGGATTAACCACTACTGTAAAGACTATCATAATAACTGGAAAATTGGACATATATGGGATGGCATGATGTTCTGCAAGGATAAAGAAAGGAAGGATATATAGGAAGAAAAAACAAACTATATATAAGGTGTGAAATGTTTGTGAGTAGTATCTTATGCTCATAGAATACCCTTTCACTTTTCTCTTACAGTTTTTCATATGGAAAGGGTGGTATACAAAGAAGCATGAAAATTGAGGAATAGAAAATAAAAATGGAATTCTGAATTAATAGTAAGAATTCTGAGACCATTCTCTTATCACAAGTATTCTTGTTCCTCTACTTATTATCCTGATTAATGGCACCATCATTTACACCATAGATCAACACAGAAGAATCTTGAGGAATTATCCTAGATCCATCCCTCTACCTTATCATCTACATTCAGCTATGGTCTCTGGGTCAAAATAGTTAACCTGATTTCTTTAGTTAGTGGAGTGCCTAGTATGTGCCATGGAGTGAGATCCTAGAATTTCAGAGTTCAGAGAGACTGGCATAACCTTTTCCTGTGTCATTAAGGACTGTCATATAAGTAAGAATGATATAGACAAAAATCACTGCCCTTGTGGAACTTAGATTTTTGTAACCATCATATTTCTCTGATTTAAAGATAAGTTTTTGAAGAAGCCCATTTTACAGTTAGTGTTTGAAAAAAAATGCTAAACTAAAACTTAGTGAGTTGTGATGTGGTTGTCATTGCTTGTACATGAGAAAACTTAGTGAAGCTCATACCAAGTATCTGTTCAACTGTCATAATAGTTATTTACATTTGGATGCCCCATAGACTACTGAACTTTAACTTACATTTGTATCCGTGGTTGTTATTCAAAATGTTTTTAAAAATAGCCAAAAAGCACATGAGAAGATGCTCAACATTATTAGTCATCAAGGAAATGCCAATTAAAATCACAATAAAATACCTCTTTGCATCCACTAGCATGACTATAATAAACAAAACAAAACAAAAAAATAACAAGTCTTGGCAAGGATGTGGAGAAGTTAGAGCCCTCATGCATTGCTGGTGGGATTGTAAAATATTGGAACTGTGGTGGAAAAGTTTGTCAGTTCCTGAAAAAGTTAAATATGGAATTACCAAATGACCACAATTCCAATCCTAGGTATATGCCCAAAAGAACTGAAAACAGGTACTGAAGTACATGAGCACTCATATTCACAGTAGCACTATCCACAATGTCCAAAAGGTGCAAACAGACCAAATGTCCACCAGTGGATGAGTGAATAAAACAATTGTATATGCAGGCGATGGAATACTATTCAGCTTTGAAAAGGGATGAAGTTCTGATACAGGCTATAACATGGATGAACCCCCAAAATGTACTAAGTGAAAGAAGGCAGAAACAAAAGGTGACATATTGTGTGATTCCATTTATATGAAATACCCAGAATAGATAAAACCATAGAGGCAGAAGGCAGATTAATGGTTGCCAGGAAAATAGGGGGCAGGAGGACGGGCAGGAATGGGGACAAACTGGTTAATGGATGAGGGGTTTTACTTTGGAGTGATGGAAATGTTTCAGAGCTAGACAGAGGTGATGGTTGTACAACATTTTCAATGTACTAAATGCCACTGAGTTGTTCACTTTAAAAATGGTTTACTTTGTGTTATGTAAATTTCACCTTGATAAATTAAAATTTTAAATATTATCCTGTGATGCAAAATTGAAAAGTTATTGTTTACCCTGAAGTTTGCCTGTCATATACCATTCAGTGCAATATAAAACAGAATAAATTGTCAAATTTCTTTATATAGAGCCTAGAAATTCAGAGTTCAGAGAGACTGGCATAACCTTTTCATGTGTCCTTAAGGACTGTCATTTAGGCACCTGACATCTACATGTCAAAAGCTTGACTTACAATAGAGGCTGTGTGACTTTTTATGGTACATATTCAAGTATAACAGAGGCATCCACATTCCTTTTCCCTTCAACAGCTCAGTGTACATCAGTATGACCCACTCAGGTATCATGAGTGGTGTTGCCCAGCTAAATCATAGAATGAACACTGGTGGCAGAGCTCCAGCTTGCCTGGAACAGATGGATCCAGGACAAGATGCTGAAACTAAGGACTTTGCGAGGCAGTCTCCTACTAATGCCGTGTTGAGGAGGCCTAGGCAGGCTGTAGCTGAGAATATGATAGACTGAGTCCTCTTCTAACTACTGCACTGCCACCAGCATGACCCCATTTGCAGCAGTACTCTCCAGCTGTCATCTGGCAAGTCTCAAAAAGGTCTCAGAACTCAGTGGCGGTGTGAGTTCTCATTTCCACACCTTTAGATGCCACACATATTCTACCTTTCGGCGTCTGGTTAGACAAAGCTGTCTGCTTACTTCCTATATGGCCAGACACTAGAGTACCATGTAGCATTCAGACATGATTTACCCTCTGCATTCAAGGCAATTTTTCTTCTTTTTCTATTGTTGGAGAGAAGAATAAATAAATACATGTTTAATATCCAGCAGAGCATCTCAGTGCATTTTAAAAATCAAAACTTTGAATAACCAAAAGAAGAAACCCCATTGTTTTTTGATACCTTTAGAGTTTAACATCAATCCTGAAGTATCAAAGAGGCCAAGTTCACCAGCATGGATATGAAAGCAGCATCCCTGTGATGCCCTGCTTAACTGTCAATAACTGAAAATAATGAACAAGGTCTTTGCATAATAGCTTTTGTTTATTATAAAATTATATACAAATATCATTTTCAAACTCTGATTCTTAGCCAGGCTTTAATAGTGGCTATTTTCTTTGGTATTGTTTTTAATCTGAATATCTTTAGAAGAGTATGTTCTCTACAGGTAGGCTACAGAGACCACAGGCCCCCCTACTCCCTTTTATCTTACTCAGGTTAGTTTATATGTGTATGTTTCCTGCCTAGCCCCTGTAGTCATTTGAGTTTGTAAGTCCCAAAATAGACTCAACTTTTGCAAATTATATGTAATCATACAGATAATTTATGGTAATACTAAAAATGTGAAGAGTACATATTGAGTTTGGGGCACTGTTTTAAGTGTTTTATCTGTATTAACTAGTGAAAGCCTCATAACCCCATAGGTAGTGTGCTCACCATGGATGTGTGCCATTTGCTTCCTTCAAGAGAGAACTCACTTTATCTGCAAGGAGTGCAGTAGACGACAGCCTCCAGCTGCAGCACCTTTAGGCCATTCTGTTCCTGGATAGCCCCAACCAGCGACTAAGCATGGTGGGGACACTATGGCCTGATCATTTCTGCCCAACCTATGAACTCCTCTTATGGAAAATCTTCGTCCCAGAGCTCCCCTCTGGGTTGGCCAAGCCTTAGATCTGCATCGTGGTCTGTGGCTCTCCTCTAATTCTACTTCCTCCCCCTTCCTTGTATTTTCACAATAAACTGATAAGTCTCTTGCATTCCTGACTCTGTCTCAGTCTCTGCTTCTGGGAGGATTCAACTGTTACAAGGAGGTACTATTATTATCCTCATTTTACAGATGAAGATACTAAGGCACAGAAAAGTAGTTCAAGGTCTCACAGCCAAATGAGTTACAGTATTCTTGATCATGTTCTTAACCATTATGGTATGTTACCTCCTCATTCAAAAGTTCTTGTTCATCCTACTAAGCATCGTTTGTATCCCAGAAGCTCTGCTGCTTTTGGGGCTGCAGAGATGAACACAATAGCCTCTCATCTCAAGGAGCCCATTATTTAGTGGAGAAAACAATCTAAATAAGCTGACAGTTTCAATCTTGGCTCAAAGCGCAATGGTGAGATGTGTGCAGGGTACTCTAAGAGCCTAGAGGGGAGGAACCTAATTTATGTCATTTCTCAACTTCGTCTAACCTTGACATGAACATCCCTCCTTCTTATATCCCTGGCCCTTGCCAGCCTACTCAGCTTGGATGCCTGTCATGTCCTCTGACCTCCCCAAACTGAGCTGGGCTCTGTTCTGATAGGAGCCCTCTGTCTTACCATTTCACACCCACCTTGGTTGATGTTTGCTAACCTCTTTCTTGCTTGTCTGTGTGCCCAGGGCCTAGTGGCATGCCTAGCTACAGAAATATTTGTTGAATCAAGGAATGAGGAGAATCATTTGTTTGCCTGATCTGTTTCCTTCCAAACCTAGAACCTTCCGAGGTGTGAGTAGAAAAGAGATTTGGAAGAGAATGCCCAGGAGAGGAATGGTGGGATGCAGATGAATTCTCTTGAGAGTATCTAATTTTATTTCCCACTGTCATCAACAGACCTAGATTCAAGAATATTTTCCTGCCCCTTTAAGATTTAGGTTCAAACATGAACAAATGCTTTTTATCTTGCTTATGACACAGATATGTTAAGCTGATATGTTTATCCATCCATTCATCCATTTGTTTATTAAGTCTGACAACATTGATCTGCAAAGTGCCCACTGTGCGTCAGGCACAGTGCTACTGTTCAAACAATGGTGAACAAGAAGCACAGTCTCTGGCCTCAAAGAGCTTTGGTTCTGTCAGGGTAATTGGGTTCTAAACAAACACAATCTGAATGTCCCCTAGGCCCCTCCAGTTCATGGATCTTAGGTGAGGTCACTTTAAATCTTTGTCACTAAATGCAGCATATCTGTGTCCTTCCATGTACCAAATGGCATGCTGTCAGTTCTGACCCTTTCTTATGTCTGTGTGGATATCTTCAAAGGCCATTTTTTCCCTTGCAATAAAATAGCACATATCATTGGTACATGCTTGATAGTTGAGTAAATCTTTCATAAATTGAATATTATCATTATTATTAATATACATGTCCTGCTACTTACACTTCGGCCTTTCTTCACCTCTGATGCCCCCTCTCACCACATTTTCAGGCCATTGTCTGCTGTTCTACTTGTTTCTTTCAAAGAATCACATACCTACAACAATGGGAGACTGTGCTCCCTCGAGGAGCCCCCCATCCTGTGCATCCTCCATGATCCCTCCCATATGGAGCTTTGCCAGGCAGATCCAACCCACATTTCTCTTACTCTTCTTTGAACATTCATTTAGCGATTATTAACGCTCCCTACATTTCATCTCTTACTCCATTTAGCTTCCTGTGTATTTCAGTTCAGCAGCCCCAGCTGATAGTGAATTACTTGAGAGCAGAAAACATGCATTTAACTGCTTTGAAGCCTCCTCAAGAGTCAGTCTTGTGGCTGGAGACATAGGAGACCTTGTGGCATATGTGTGCTAAGTGCAACAGTTGATTGGTGATTGGAATCAGTGACTGGAACTGGTGACTGGGAACAGGAAGGCATAGAGATCCTAGAAGTGGTTCAGAAGAGCAGCTACGCAGCATGGACCTGGGCTCTGGAGTTACAGCCCTGCTAGGCTGCTCACAGGCAGTGTGACTCAGGGAGGTGGGGTAGTCTGTCTGAGCCTCACCCTCCACCTTTTTTCCTCTCCTCTGGAAAACAAAGGTGATGACACAAACTTCACTGGTTGTTGTAAGGATCAAATGAGGTACTGTGTCAAATGAAGTCATTGTTGTCATACTACTATTCTTCATAGAAAGTGGTCCTTTGAGTTGGAACAATCAGAAGTGCAGGGAAACGTTAGATTATTTATTCTAGAGAAGACTAGGAAAAGATCCTTATCTGTTGGATTAAGTGAAAGATACTCATTCTTGGATTAAGTGCTGCTCTGGAGTTGGACTGCCTGATTAGAATTTTGGCCTTGTTGTTTCCTAGCTGTGCAGCATTGGGCAAGTTGACTTAAACTCTCTGCACATCAATTTTATAGTCTATAAAATGAGGATAAACACTGCATAAAGTTATTGTGAGAAGCAAATGAAATATCCCCTGACTGCTTTTAAAGCACAGTGCCAGGCACACAGTGAGGCTCCTAGTAAGTGGTTTATTTATTGCTACTTGTATCACTTACCTACTGCTCTGTAACTAACCACTTTAAAACTCAGTGGCTTGAAACAGTGAATGTTTATTATTGCTCATGAGTATTTAAGTCAGCTGGGCAGTTTTTCTGATCTGTTTGGCTAGTTCATACCTTTGCAGTCAGCTCTAGAGCAGGTAGGCAGCTCTGCTGATCTTGACTGGACTCTCTTACATGTGTGGGGTTGGCAGGCTGTAGATGGTTCTAGATTAGCCTTGACTGGGTTCACTGGACTGTTTTCCATGTCTTCTTTCTTTGTCAGCAAGGACCATCAGGGCTTGTTCACTGACAGCTGGGCAGGAGAGAAAGGAAGCAAGAACGGACACAGCAGGATTTCTACTGCACCTTATTGGCCAAAGCAAATCATAAGGGCAGCCCAGATATAGGCATGGGAGAATAGATTAAGTCTCATAGTAGGAAGATCTGCAAAGTTGCATTGCAAAAGGCATGAGTACAAGAAGGGGTGAAGATCACGACCAGTTTTGCAGTTGCTCTACCACATCACCCTTACATTCCTTCTAGAAATAAGAGAAACAAACATTTGTACCATGGTTTGCAGATTACAAAAAATCCTTTTGCCTGTAACCACTGACTCTTACAATGAGACTGAGTTTAGTATTTTTGAGCCTTCCTAGGTGCTAGATATTATCTCGGACCCATACTTTTATTGAAATCTTTATTTTTTTTACATGTTTTTTCAACATACATTGATTACCAACATTTGAGCAGTAAGGTTTTCTTCTCAGTCTACTGCTCTCCTAACTCTTCAAGGGTCATTTTATTTACTCTAATGGCTTCATGTTTCACCTTTATGTAAGGACATTGGTAATCCAGCCTAAATATTCCAGCTCTGGAATATTTTTTATCTCTAAGTGCTTGTTAGCCAAGGGTTCATAGTCATCACATGACCACCTTAAACTCAGTATGCCCAGATGTGTAACCAGATGTGAGTTCATTTTAAAATATAATTGGACTGATAATTCCCAAAGCAAAAATTCTATAAAATATAAAATACATGAAGTAATTGTTTCGCCCTTGTATGACCTTTATGTATAACCTTTAGCTCCTTAAAGTTTTAGAGACACTACTAATGATTTTCTGTAATTAACATTTTTTAAGAAACTACTCTCTGGGTGGAGGCATTTCCTATTTCGCCTTAATCTTGACTTGGTGGGTAAACTGGATGTAAACTGGGTAGTCAATTTAGGAAATTCAGTTTTTATTTAGGGGTTTTAGTGGTGCTACTAAAGATAGCATGTCCCATTTTTCTTTTTTCCCTCAAACTGTCTCATTGATGTAACATGAAACCAAATAGAACAGTGCCGAACAGCTTGAAAAAGTGAATATCATGTGTTGAAAAGGAATATCACAGTATCACCTGATAAAAATAGCTTGTACTCACAGCAAGCAGAGATTGGTGCACTCTAGGAGAGTACATTTTTTTAAAGGTTTTATTCACTTTTTACCCACAAGAAATTGATAGGTGCTTGCAAAAGCCCTAAGTAAGGGTTTGATGGTTGGGGAAATAACCTTTCAACTTGGTGGTCAAGTGCACTGCCTAAAAAGAAGCAGCAGAAATGGTTACAAGTGCCCTTAACTTTTCCATGTTACCAATCAAATATGTTCATATTTCTGAGGATTGAGGTAGAGTTTTGATAAAGTCAAGATTAAGAAGGCTGAGGAGGAAGGGAACATATTATCTATTTACCTCAACAAATCTTAACTGTGGGATCACATCATTTATTCACTCACTGGCATTAACCAAGGAAACACTCCACTTTTGGTATCGGAAGATGCAGAGGTGAAACAGACATGGGTCCTCGAGTTTCCTACCATGTTAGGAAGACCTATTTATGCATATAAGTGTGCATATAAATATTACCATGTCGATAGGGACAGATATCTTCAGAAAGGTAGAGAGCTATATGGAGTTTGTATGTTCTGTCCTTTATCCTGACAAAAATCATTGAGTACCTGCTGCAGCCAGGCTCTGTGGTAGGTGCTGGGGACAAAGCTTACATTCCACAAGGGCATAAAAATAACAAATTAATAAACTATTAAATAAAATAATACAGTTTCCGGTCATCATTAAATGCTATGAGAAAAGTAAGGAAGGGTAGATTGTAGGGGATAAACCTGGGAATGTTGTTTTAGGTAGGTAGTCAGGGAAATGTACAGATGGGGATGGGGAAATGAAGGTCTTCCTGATATAAAACACTAGACATGACTAACATGGGAGAACAAGGAGCATGTTCTAGGAAGAGCAGTCTGGTTGGATTGGCTACGGTATGGGTGAGGTGGGGTAATAATGTTTGGAAGTTCTGGGGAACCCTTCCATCTTCTAGTATTTTGAAGGGCTCTTAAGTGGGAGATGGCAGAACCAACCTGAGACCAATCCCTGGAAGCTTCAAGTACTAAAGTCCATGCTATTTAATAGTAGATGGTAGAACACATAATTAACTTCCTATGGAGTGTAGTAATGGTGTCTTTTTCATCTCCATATCCCTGTTGCTTGTCCCAGTATCTGATACATAG
The DNA here is from genome assembly GCF_040802235.1 of Manis javanica. Taxonomy (NCBI): domain Eukaryota; kingdom Metazoa; phylum Chordata; class Mammalia; order Pholidota; family Manidae; genus Manis; species Manis javanica. The sequence goes on from NC_133159.1 coordinate 39,489,873, forward strand.
TAGGTGATCAAGAGTTGGTTTCTGAATTGCATTCCTGAACATCACCCATGCATCTTCTTGCAAGTATTTAGTGGAGAGGTCTGTGGATTTAAATGGAGGGCTACAGATAAGTTTTCTCATAAAGGATGGCCTATTCCATTTCATCTCCCCTGGGTGAAATGAATTCAAAGTAACCCTTTTTTCATTTCATAGACATTTTTTCTCTTCCTAGGATCTGAGAGTGGTTGTGTTGTCCGTAGAGCTGTACCTGATTTAAACAGGATATGGTGATTTAATTTCTGCTTATTTCACTTATTCACAAACATTTATTTATTTCAGAGAGAGTAAGTAATTTACCCAGGATTTCACAGACAGTAATCACTGAAGCCTGTGGCTCTAAGTCCATGCTCTTTCTACTACATCCTGCTGTCTTATATGAAACAGATTTCATTTCATGCAAGTTCTGTTTATGTATCTGTGTCATATTTCAATTTCTTTAACATCAGCATCATTTTACCAGCTAAGAAGACTGCCTGCTCTGGATGGAGACCTAGTCGCTTTGCTCATGAGGACACCTCACTCTCTGTCCCCTGGTTAATGAAGTCCTCCTGGACCTTTCTAGCCCCCATTATTCTCTCTTCTCTCTAGTTCCCTATAGCATTTATACCTTGCCCCACACCTCCTCACACTTAGTTTGTTTTCTTACTGTTCTTCTGGTTGAGTCTTCTCTCCGTAGGTGGCGTGTACTTTCTTTTAACTCAAGAGCTCTCTTTTAAACCAAGTATTCCATTAGCGTTGTGTGCAACACTCAGAATGGGCGCTTGTAAACTACTTGTTTGATTCAGAACCATTCATGGGTGAAAGGAAAGTTGCAGTGAATTCCTCCAGGACAGGGATTGTGTGGTCAACCTTATTTGCATTCCTAGCTACCAGTATCTGGCCCCAGAGAAGTTGCTCAATAAATGTATGTGGCCTTGGTTCCCCTATACCCCTGCAGTTTGTTCTTGGCATCTCTCTTTAGCAATATTCTTTAGTGATGTTATTTACTTCACCATCCTTGAGGCAGGGTCTGGGGTTTATGTGTGTAATAATAGTAACAGTAACAGCTTGGTTTTTAGAGTTACTACTAAGTGTTGGACATTATACTGAGTACTTCACATGAATTATCTTATTAAACCCCTACAGCCACCCTGTGAGCCCAGACAGTCTGACTCCAGAGCCCACATTCCTAACCTCAGTACTATATGGCCTTTGTAGTCCCTTCCCATGCTTAATAACTCACAGGAGATCAGACCTTGTGAATTTCTGGAAAAGGATAATTGAGCCATTACCTAAATATTTTAAACATTTCTAAGTCCTTTCTTTTTTAATTTAAGGGTTGTTATTAATATCTTCTATGAAATTCTGTGATTTCTTTTTCCTTTTAGGTGAACGTGCTAAGTACAGAATTATTACAGCAAACAGCTAGATGAAGCTAGAAGTGATGTATTTGCTGTTCCTAGCTTTGCCAGGCAACAGGATTCCTTGTTTTCCTAAGCTTTCTTGGCACTGTTAATGTGGTTAGACTAGAAGGATATGTGTGATGTAAACAATGGTCACTTGTACAGAGGGGATAGCAGTTCTTGGGACAGTATTTCCAGTTTGGGGGAGATGCATTAGAACTGCAATGGCCAGAGACAGCTGAGCACTTCATTTATTTTCCTGAATCCTCATTCAAATTTCTACTAATTTAACACTATTTAAGTGTAGTTCCTGGGTTGAGGGGATGTAGGGGGTCTTCTATGGGACTCCCTTCCCCATCATTTTCATTTTCCTCTTAACTGACTTGTGCTTTCATTTGATAACAAGAATATAGAATATGGAACTTCCACCACTAAATAGTGAGATTTCATAAGGGCAGAGAGAGTTATATAATCATTTTAGATCTCAGAGTTTTCCTTTGTAAATACCATATGCTCTGTAGGACTGTTGGTGGCATTAATGAAATCAGTATTCCTTACTGTGGCCTGAACACCCAACATTGTCCGATCTCAGCCTGCCTCTCAGACCTACTCTAAGATCACCCCACTTCAGCCTCACCAACCCGCTTGTCTTGTTCCAGGATGCCCAGCTGGCTCCTGCCTCAGCACCTTCCTGCTCTACCTGCACCTCCAGACTCTCAGGTGGCTTCCCCCTTCACGTGGCTCAGGCCTCTGCACAAACTACCCCTCCCCAGGGAGCTTTCTGACCCCTGGTCTGGAAGAGCTCCCATCCTCCCCTGTTCTATCTCCCTTATCCTGAATTATTTCCCTGACACTATTTCTGCTATCTTAAACTGTTTTTTTTTATTACTAGTTCATTCTCCACTCACTTGAGTGTAAGCTCAATGAGGGTAGGGACTTTGACTGCCGTATTTTCTTACCTCAGCCCTTCCAACGGTGCCTGGCACACATTAAGTATGCAGTATTTCTCATCATGGGTGTAGATGTGCCTGGTCGCTCTCCACGTGGAGTGGATAGGCTTCTTAATTTCAGCTTTGAAACAACTTCCTGGGTTATGTTTATTTTGTTTTTATAAATTTAACCAATAAAAGTTTATTGGACAACTCAATTACAGAGACTCAGTTAAATTGAGGTCCACTGCAGATATAGTTTCTTATGGACTAAGTGACTGCCTTTTGGGATAGAAACTTTTAGGTACAGACTTAACACAGGCAGCTGATTTTTAGAAAGGCAGCTAAGGTAGGATGGGCAGAACTGGATCCAAGTAGATGAAGAGAACAAGAGTTTTGTCTGAGCATGATGAGGGCTGTAGCCAAACTGGACAATCAAGGAGTGCTGAAGGCCTTGTATTTGCTGATGGTGTGACCTTGTTCAAGTCCTTTGGCCTCCTCTGCACTTAAGATCTCTTGTCTGTAAAATGAGGCTCACCACTGGGGAAGGGAGATGGGCCAGGGACTGCCTACCACATTAGGGCTGTTGTAAAACTGTTGAGAGAATGTATGTGATATCGGTTTATATCAAGTGGAATTCACATAAATTGACATAAATGCCTATAAGTGCTTGGCACATAGTAAATACTCAACAAACAGCACTATTATTTGTATTAAAATCATTAAAATACTTGGAAATGATTTGAAACACTTGTAAAGATTTGGATGTCTTGGTGTTAATAATGAGCTCCCCTTGAATTTAAACAAACTTGAAACAGTTGGATTGTCTTCTACCCCATTTGCATTTAGTAAGTATGGGAGGGCCTTTCAGTATAGTAAGAATCTAGACTCTTATATTAGACAGACATGAGTATAAGTCTTGAAGTGAATGAATAAATGAATAGACAAATGGACTAGTCCCCAAACTTAATCTCGGCCCATGTAAACTTCAGTTTCCTTTCCATGTCGGATTCCTGCCCAGCATGTGGAGAAAGCACTGTGGCCAAAAATGCCAGGAGCAAGAGAAATAAGCTATGGCCTGGATAATTTACAGATGCCTTTTGCACCTCTGCATGAATGTGAGCCACCTTGTATTTCCTGCCCACCAAAGGCATGGGCACACTTGGTCTACACAAGCCCTACTGGGCCCTCCTACCATCTTATGAGACAGATGCCAAGACCCATCAGAGTAGCAACCACTCACTGTCACCTAGTACCACATCACTAGTGAATGACAAGAGGCCTGAAAAAGAAAAGGGCTCTGGGAAAATCACCTTCCCCTCTACCTCACTGAGGGGGTTATGGCTATTTATCTTCCTTGTCTGAATAAATAGACTCCAACCTACTGTGAAGGTCCCTCCAATCTGTGGTCTTTGCAACTGCTGAAAATGACATAATCCTGGTACAAAGATGGATTACTTGCTAATGTCAGACATTGTGCTCAATCCTTTATCTGAATCCTTCTACCACACTAGAAGGTATAAGTACTACTGTTGTCCCCATTTTTCAGATGAGGAAACTGAGGTTTCAAGAGATGAAGTAACTTTCCCAAAATACCCCAAGTAGAAGGTGGAGGAACTGGGAGGTCACCCAAAGTCATCTGACTCCAGAGCTTGGGCTGGTTTTCACTTTGGAAGGTAGTCTGTTGTCTCTGCCAGACTGTGAACTCTTTGGGAGGACAGACAGATCTTATTTACCTTTAATCCCAAACCATCCCCACTGCTTATTGTTATTAAGATGAAAATTTTAAATCCCCTTTGTGTGGTTGTTGCTCTAATTTGTATCGCAGGTTGCAAGATAAAAGGTGTCTACCCCTGTGCATTCTGCTCAGTGCTTTGCTCAGACATTCGGTCTCCTCAAGCCCCACAGGCCTTCCCTTACAGAGGAAGAAACATTCTTCCAGTCTTTCTTAGCAGGCAGTGGAGTTGGGATAGAAACTCGGGGTCCTTAATTACATGTTTGTTCATTTTCCCTCCTCTGGATCTTTAGATTTTTAAGAAACTTAGACATTTTGTGGATGGGGTGCAAGGATATTTGACGAGTCTCTTATATTGTTAAAAAGAAAACTCACCTTAATTCTGAGGCAAAAGTTATTTTAATCTCTAATATAGGCACAAATGCTCTATTGATTTTTTTAAAGCAAAGTAACAAAAACCCATGTCCCTCTTTTGGTGAAAAATCATTACTACTAGGTGATGTGGTCTGCAAGATGCTAAATAAGGATTTTTGCCTAAAATGCTTTGCAAAACTATTTCAATGCAAAATCAATAATATATATGAAAAATTTATGAAAAGATGAATTGAGGATAAAACAACTCCTTACCTTTTAGTAAACAGACACACACATATGAAACATTAATATGCAGTATTAACTTTTGGTCATCCATTGGAGTTTGAGATCTTGTGGCTTTGTATTGGGAAAATACCAAGAGGCTTGTCTGCATATGATAACCAAACTGAACAGGCCATGGTGTCAACAGCCTTAAGTGCTTAGGAAAGTAGAGATCTATCATGGAGCCAAGCTCTAGACCTCTACGTAAGACCCCTGTGCCTCCAGTTGCCTTCTGGACATTTTCAGTGGACCATGTGAACAAGACCATGAGCTAGTATTTGGCTAGTCATGGCTACAAAGCATGTTTGCAGTGTAGAGCCAGGGGCAAGTAGGAATAGAGGGAGGGAGTGGATATGAAAAATATTTAGGGGTACAGTGCCTTGCCCGTAAGAGTGGCTTGACATGTGTTTGACAAATGAATGAAAGTACAATCAGCAGGTATCAAAGAATAATGGTGATAAAGGACAAGGAGATGAATTGTATACTGTGCTAGTCATTCAACCTCTCTGAGCCTTAGTTCCTCATCTGTAATACGGGAAAGGTGAGAATACTTCCTGTATTAGTTAATTAATTAAGGGTTCTCCATAGAAACAGAACCAATAGTATGTATGTATGAATGTATATATGTGTAATAAGATTTATTGTAAGGAATTGGCTTATGTGATTATGGAGGCTGACAAATCCCAAGACCTGCAGTCAGCAAGCTGGTGACTAAAGAGAGCTGATCCTGCCTAAGTCTGAAGGCCTGACAACCAGGAGAGCTGATCATGTAACTCTAGTCCAGATGCCTACAAGCTTGAGACTCAAAAAGAGCTAATGTTTCAGTTGGTGTCTGAAGGAAGGAAAAAAACTTATGTCTCAGCTCAGCACAGTTTGTCAGGAGTCCCTTTTACTCACAGGAAGGTTGTTCTTTTTGTTCTAGGCTGGCCTTCAACTGATTGACTGAGGCCCACCCACACTAGGGAGAACAATCTGCTTTATTCAGTGCACTGATTCAGATGTTAATCTCATCCAAAACACTCTCACAGACATACCCAAAATAATGTTTGACCAAAAAGCTGGGCAGTCTGTGACCCAACTAGTAGACATATAAATTAACATGTAAAATCACATTTCCCATGCTTGTGGAAATGCTATGTGAGTTCAGAAAGTTCTGTATAAATATAAGGGAGTATCACCATTTATTCAATGGGAAAAATTACTCCTTAATGATAATAGCTTATTAGTGTTTCCCAGGTGCCAGTTACTGTTCTGTTTTACTTGCCTTGTCTCATTTAATTCTCATAATGACCTCATCTCTCCTTTTACCCCTTGGTGGGTCCATGTCTATAACTGCTATTGCACACAGACTTTCTGCACTGTGACATGGTGAAGAGGAGCACAGACTCTGGAGCCAGTCTTCCATGGTTTACATCTCAGTTCCTTCACTGGCTGCATGACCTTGGGGGCGTTATTAAGTTCTGTGTGTCTCGATTTCCTTTTCTGTGAAATGGAATAATAATTATAAAATGCTCATAACAGAACATGGCATTTAGTTTATAAATAAATACTGTATGTGTATGCATGTATAGGTAGTATTTGTGCATGTTGTAGTGGTGGTGACAATTGTTACACAGAGGCAAACTCACATGCCCTCAGGAGCCAGACAGATAACATTAGTCTATGAAGCAGCCAAGAATAAGTTAGTCAGGAGTGGTAGAGTGTCCTCTTAAAGGCATTAAAACCTGGGAATTTAAAAAATGCTGCTTTGGCCACTGTCAGTTTTTGACCCCTTGGTCTGCCATATGCCCAGCTGCATAATGAGTGTTTTACAAGTAGTTTCCTTAGCAATTCTGCTAGCAGGGCTGTCCATTTTACAGATGTCAAAATCAAAGCTCACTTACCAGGTGGTAAGTACCAGAAAGACTTGGGACTTAACAAAGGGAACAGAGGCCTGACTCCAAAGCCACTAGTGATCTTTTGACCCTACCATATAGTTTAGAGATTCCTGGGTGAGTGAAACTAGGCTAATTGGTGTATCCTACAGTCTTTCTGTGATCACTGTCCCCCTTGTGGACATGCTCACACTGAGTTGCTTTTCCTGCTGGTAGTGGTGGGTCAAGTTGAAGAAGAAAGGTGCCGTGTTTCTTACAATCTCCCTGGAATGTCTTCAAGGCCCTTCCTATGCAAATCCCACATCCTGCTGACATCACTCTCTCTTCTTCATTCTCAGGCCTAACACACGAGCCTCTGTTGGTGGACATGCAGGTTAAGGTTGTGCTGTGTTTGCATTGCTCACTCCTTTGTGGGTGCACAAGGGTTGGGGTCATATTTATCTTTCCATCCCCTGCTGCCCAGCACTCTGGCATCCATGGTGTAAGTTCTCTGGGTCTGAGCTTGGTCCTTGTCCAGCTCTCATCAGGTGGTGAATTTAGGCAATTAGTTCACCATCTAAGATGTTCAGTTCCTGTATCTTCAAAATTGGAGTAATAACTATCACAAGTTGGATTCTCCAGGAAACAGACTCTGAGATGTGGGCTAGTGTACAAGAGGTTGATTAGGGAATGCTCTTGGGTTCATCACCAGGAAAAGGAATGGGAGGGGAAGGGAGAGAAGGAAGAGGGATCAGGCAGAGGGAGAAGTGGGGCTGCAGTACATTCTCAATGGAGCACTCAGTGAACCCCGTAAGGAGCTCTGAAGCTGAGACAGAACTTCAAAATTATCCTGAGTCAGGGTAAGGGTGCCAAGTCTTTATACCCTATGTCGACTAGTCACTGGCTATGGGTTGCCCCAGAAAGGAGCATGACCTTGAAGGAGACAACTCTTTGTAGCCAGCTGAGGGCTGTCTAGGGGACTAAGTCCTTCAGTCCTGAAGGAGGATCTTAGTGGCTCATCAGGCCTCCAGTGCAGTAGCAATTTCACAGTTATTGGAAAGCTGATACATGCAAAAGCATACTGTAAAGTGCTACATGAATGTAAGGTTTTATTTATTGTTTGATATTGGGCCTCAGTATATATTTCTTCAACTGAATTGAGTCTATTTTCTTAGAATAGGCTCTTGGTGAGAATCATGAAGTCAGTATATACCCTTTTTTTTATTCCTCTCACTTCCCAAAAGACACCCTTTCCCCTCTCCCTTTTTCTATTAATCTAGTCTTAAAAGTGCTTATGCCATCCTATTTTAAAACCTCTAGGGTTGGTTTGATTTGATTTCCTTCCCACTGAAATGGCTGTTCTGAACTCTGACCTTAATCCGGGATGGTTAGAGCAGCTGGAAGCACTTTCTTGACTATCTATCTTCATGTTTTATATTCCATATAGACTCCAAGAAATCCTAAGTCCTAGTGCAGTTTTTAAACATTGCTAACATTAACCATTCCCATCAGTGAGGTTAATTAAATATAATTGAGTGCCAGCCCTTGCATTCCCAAATTTGTACTGACCCTGCAGTCAGCTCTGTCAGCTTGCAGGGCTCAGACATGAGAACACCTTGGCAAAAGCCATCAACATGAAAGATGAATGTTGCAGAGATCAAGAATATTGAGCAACTCTGAGTCAATTCCAGGGACCAGCTGCTTAATTGAAAGAAAGTACAGAAGTTCAAAGGTATAATACATTGCTGATCTATTTGTCTCTCTTTCTTACACATGCACACACACAGATATACACACACACACAGATATACTCAAGCAGTTATTCTGTGAATTCCATCATTATATGATTTCTTACAAGCATATATGTATGCGTATATTTCTAATTCACAAATTTCATTGTGTCACTTCCTTACTGAAATACCTTCTGTAACCCCGTAACACCTTTACCATTAAATATACAGTCTTAGCAAAGCTCTTTTAGTTCTCTGAATATGTCAAGATCTTTTATGCTGCTGTGTCTTTGAGCATGCCATTTCCTTTCCCCAGAGCACCTTTTCACTGCCTATGTATCCTTCAAGTCTAGTACAAATGTCACCTCCACGAGAGAGCCTTCCCTGCCTTCCCCACAATGTCGCAATGACACTTGCCACTCTGCACAGATTTTACTTTCACTGAACCACTGGATGGAAGGCAAATGAGTTCATGGACCTGTTGGAGAGGTAGGTCAGGAGAGAGAACAAGAAAAGTCATACACAAAGCCCTTTTCCTTAACACTTATATCCTGTAGAGTCAATACTCAATTATATATCTCTAAAAGCCAGACTTCACGTATCCGATATTTGATTTGGTTCTTGGTTTTAAGAAGAATCATCTTTTGATCCTAGGATTAGAAGAGCTCCTAAGGAGAGGTTTTCAGACAGAAGTAAAACTTTCCCCTGACTGCCCTCTGGTGGAGGTGCTGAAAGAGCCCAGCCCTGGCAGCTAAAAACATCATAAACCTTGTTCTGCAGGCTGGGAGAGCAGAGTTCTGGGCTGTCCATTGTTCTGTTTAGTCAAGCTGCCATATGTAGGTAATTACAGATTTTTAAAGGATTAAAGTATAGGAGACATGGCCCAAACTGAATTCAGTTTGTGTCTGGTGAATCAGATGATTCTTCAAGATGTTAGAATACCCAGAGTGAATGTTATGATAGCACATGGAGCAAGGCCATGTGTGGTTAAGAGAGGTCCCTGGTGGGTGAAGTGTTAGGTGCATACCAGCTTTCACTATCATGCCTTCACAAGCTGAAGAAAGCACTAGCAAGCACGAACTTTTCCACAACTAGGGCAGCTTTCTGTAGAAGTCATGATTTCAGATATTCTGAACCATTGTCCCATGAAAGCACTCTTTCTAGATCTCATTCTCTGATTTTGGGATGGAAAGATATCATCTTGTTTCCACGTAATTGCTCATTAGAATTAGCATCTGATGTTTAACTATGTAATAGACTTTCCTTTCTCCTTCCTTCCCTTCCTATCTTTGTACCTACCTACCTGTCTACCTATTTAACATTGTACCTACCCACTCACATTTATGGATCAGTTCCCATTTGTGCCTTGTACCTAGTGATGAACCACAGGGAGAGCCAGCCCTTTGAACAGGGGTTACCCTAGGATTTTGGCATTTCTGGTGGGGAAAGGTAAAAGGCAGCAGCCAGGAACTAACCTCCCCTGGAGAATTTCTTAAGCACCTACCAGGTACCAGGCACTCTCCCAGGCTTCTTTGGTGCATTATTACTAACCCAGCAAAATAGTTCACAGGTGAGGAAACCAGATACCTAAAGAGATTGTGTAACCACGTAAGTCACCCACAGTCATCAAGGTTGAGCTATTAAAAAAAAAAATGTTAATCCAAGTGTGTCTGACTCCAAAGCTTCCTGCTCCCTTTCTCTGGATGAACATCTGTGGAGGTACCTGCAAGTAGACACCAAAGCTCATCAGCCTTTTCTAGGTCCACTGGTCTGCTTTGTTGTCATTAAACAGAATTTTAGGTGAAAACTCCATTTTCAAGGAAGTAATTTACAAAACCAAAAATTTCTCCAGGAAACTGCTAGCTGACATCTACCTAGATTCTGAGAAATCGTATGTATTGAAGCAAAAAGAAGGTATACTGTGCTATTTCTTAGAGGTTTCTCAAGGTTGTTTTAGGTCCAAACTGGGCAGCCATGTGTCTTCATTTTATATTTTGTAGAGAACCTTTGGCATTGTTGGCACTCCTAAAAGGTCAGTAACAACTTGTTTGATATTTCAAGTTAATTGTGAGTCTCAGCATGTTTGCATAGCTGAACCTTTATGGCTAAAGGTCCCTTATAAATGTTGCATTGCCCTCAGTGTTCGGGGCTGCCGTGAATGCCTTGTACGCCAATGGAAATGCATTTGTTGCAGTGGAAAGGCATTTGATTTAACACGGGTTAGTTCATTTTCCTTTGTCCATCAGAACATTTTAAAAAATAAAGTTTATATTTTTCTTGATTATGAAAGAAACATTAAAAATTAGGGAAGTATAAAGCAGTATAGAGAAGACAGATCACCCATAATCCTGTTATCCAGGAGTAACTGTAGTAATAATAAAAACTGCTCTTTAAGTAAGGCCTGCTTACTGTGTATCTGCCACTGTTGTGAGATAGGTGACATGTTTCTGAGTTTATAGATTTGGTAACTAAGACTTCGAAAGGTTAAATGACTGTCCTCCGAAGTGGTGAGTAGTGAAGCCTAGATGTAACACTCTGTTTTTTCCTAGATATGAAGCCAGTACTCTTTTTGTGCCTCTCCCACATAACCACTGTTAACATTCTAGTATGTTTCTTCTAAGTCTCTTTTTATGCATATTTTTTAATGGCTGAGATCATATTGTGAACACAAATTTCAATCCTCCCATTTTCACTTAACATAATCGCATAATGGCATAAGCATTTTCCTTGTATAATCTAGCTCTGCCTCCCTCTCTGACTTCATCTCATACCTCCTTCCTCCATGCATGCCACTCTCCAGATTCACTGGCCTTCTGTCTGGCCCTGGAACAAGCCAAGAATGATCTTTCCTTGGGACTTTTGCACTGGCCCATCCCTCTGGCTCAATGGCTTTTGTCTCAACTCTCAAATGGTTAGGTTTTTCTCATCCTTTAGACCCCAGCTTAAATGTGTAGGCTTTTCCTAAATGTCTGTCTCAAGGAAGTCCTGTTTTCTTTCTTTACCCCTTGTGGGTTTCCTTCATAGTACTTGTTATGACTTACCATTAGTTTATGTTATTTGCCTTTTTACTGTATCCTTGTGTCACCTCCACTTTGAAAGCCTAGCCAAGCATGGACCTATATATGATTCTAAATTGAACATTTTTGTATACAAAACACTTTATTATTGTGGTGGTTTCATGAAAGTGCAAATACTGATCAAACTGTAGGAACACTTTTAAGGGTCTTGCTTCATATTACTGGAAAAATTTCATCCCAGCATATATGACTGCAAACTCTATATGAGGGTGCCAGTCTCATTGCACCCTTGCCAGCATGATCAGTTTTAAAAGTCTTAACTAAGTATACATCCATGAAACCATCATCTCAGTAAAATGGTTTAAAAATAATTGAAGTAAAATAGACAAAAAAGAAAACTCTTAGCTATTTTGATAGGCGACTCAAGTGATGACTGCACATTTTTGTAGAATGAATAAAGGAATTTCATTTGATAAGGGGATGATATAAAGTTGATGTTTGGCCAGAGTTCCAAGAACACCCGAATCCTTTTTAGACCCCTTTCCTTGTAAGGAAATGTAAGTGTACAGAACAGTGGCAAGTAGAGGTGCACAGATGGACTTCATCTTCAGTCGCCATAATCCAGGCTCTTTGCCTGGGCCTAGAGTTGGCCAGAACCTGAAATAGGGTTGCCCCTGCCTACATCTGCATTAGAATGTGTGGAAAACCTGTTCTGAGCCAAAGACTATTTGCCTTGTCCTTGCTGGTACAGACCTGTCCAAATGCCATTTCAATTATCATCTCCTTGATAGAAAAGGTACCATTTTTATTCACATTTATCAAATTAACAAAGACTATAAAAATTGATATTTAATGCAGAGCATGGTAAAAACTTCATCCTCTGAGACCATGATACAATAAAAAGCTCTTGAACCTGTCAAGATTTACTTCTTCCAAGCCTTTTCCTCAGGCAGGCAATGAAGGGGGAGGCAGGTACTCAGACCTCCCTTATCAGTATTGTTTTAATGTTGAAATGTTTTCATACTACTCATGAGGTTGAATACTTTCCACGTGTTTGTTAACCAGTTGGAAGTCCTCTTTTGGGTAAATGTTCATGTGTTTTGTCTGAGTCTATTAATGTGTTTTATAGTACATTTATGTAAGTTCTTTAAATAGTAAGAGCAATAATCCTTTTTTATATCTGTGGTAAATATTTTTCCATCTTGTCTTCCTTATAATTTTTGCTGTTTTAGACTTAATGAAGTTTTGAATTTACACGATCAGTTGTGTCAATACTTTTCCTCATTAATTGCTTTTAAGCTTAGAGAAGTCCAAGATCAGATAAATGGTTATTCATATTTTTTTCTTGTTTTATGGTTTGATACTGTTTAGATGCTTTGTAATTGTCTAAAGGAACATTGATAGTGTATACACATATCAAAGTTAATTGAGCTGTATATTTTGTATGTTTCATTATATGTGATATATCACATATCACATATACAATATTGTTATAGCATATTATAGGATTTGTGCATTTTATTATATGTACCTCAATATTTTAAAAAGGAACATTGTAATTGTTTGAATTGTAAATAACTGATTCTGTAGTACCTTCTCTCCAGAATTGGTGTGAACTTTTTTCCAAATCGGCTTTGAAAAAAATAGATTTCAAAATAAGGTAGAACAAGTTTAAAAATTGTTCCTTTGTTTAGTTCCTTGGAATTATTCAGCTTTTTTTCATGCTTTCCATGCTATCTCCTGGAATAGTATGCAGAGGAACCTTTTGGCATACTAATATAATAAGGATGGTTTTTATGACTTAAGAGATTTTGGGAATCCTTGGGAAATTATTCAGTGGCTCTCTCTAATGGAATTAACGTTTTTAAGCCAGAAGTCTGATTCTATGTAAGAGATACAATTTCAGAGGTCTTCTTCCCATGAGCTCTCCCAGACCCTCCCTCCTGCTGTCCTGGGAGTGGTGCTTCCCTCTCCTCCAATAACTGGATTTTGTGCTGCGTTCCTTCGTTGTTACTTTTCAGAGAGGGAAGGCTGTGTATTATATTCCAGAAGGTATGGGGTGGGGTGGGATGGGGGTGGCTGTAGTGTGAGTGTTTGTCTTCGGGGCTGTACAGAGCTAAGGCCAGTCCTTCTTTCTGGGTCCCTCAAGCCATTCCTTAGCCTTGGCTGTTCTTGAGCTAAGGGGAGAGATTCCCAAATGCTAATGAGTGTTCTCATTTGCTTTTCCAAAAGGAGAATGCTAGTACCAAGGAAAAGGGTGAGCACAAAAGGCAATCAATTATTTTGTGGACTTAAAACTGAAGAAGATGAACCCACAGTTTAAGGATATTTATTGTATCATCCTTTATTTTCCTTATTTTGGCCAGGAGATACTTTTCCTAATAACTGTACTGATTTGGATCCCCCAAACAACCAACCAGATATGGAATTGTAAAACATGGTTTATTTTAACTTAATGTGCTTTTTTTGTTTAAACCAGCTTGTTATAATAAAGAAACAGAGGCACAGAGAGGGCTGGGGACTTAGCTAAGATGACATAACTAGTTAGTTAGAGTAAAGGTGCTCGGTGTTCACGCCTTCCACTCCAGTACTTTACAGTGTTCTTTGCTCCCAAATCTCCAGAGAAATATACTTTACAACTTTGGTTACAAAAAACAAACCAAATTAATCTCCTAGTATATTAAAAGAAAAACTTAGCTAAAATAACCCATTGAGGATAAACATATTTTTACATTTGTAAATTTCACCTTAGTGATTACAATTCACACTAAATCGTAACCACCTGAAGTAGAAACTGAATTTTCTACATGAAATTTTCTATGGAATGAATTGTGTCCCTCCTTTTCAATGTTGAAGCTCTACCCCCCAGTATGGCTTTATTTGGAGACAGGGCTATCAAGAGGTAATTAAGATTAAATGAGGTTGTAAGGGTGGGTCCTAATCCAATAGTATTGGTGGCCTTATAGGAAGAGGGAGAGAGATCTTTCTTTCTGCCATGTAAGCACACAACTGACTTGAAGGCAATTGCATCAGCAAGCCAGGAAGAGCATCTTAACCAGAATCCATGGCACCCTTCATCTTGGACTTCCAGCCTTCAGAACTCTGAGAAAATTAATTTCTATTGTTTAAACCATTCAGTCTTCAGTATTTTGTTATGGCAGCCTAAGATGACTAATACAAAAGTTTTATTGTCTTATTAAACAGTAGACATGCAAATTAAAAGATCATTGGGGAAGATCTATGCTTTAGAAAAATTGTTCTGATGGTTCCTTTGATACTGTGGATTTCTTTTGTGCATTAAGTTGTCAGCACATTAGAGTACTTGCTTTACTTGAAAGAAATAATAATTGTTGACTGGAAATATCCTGGCTCACAAATGGAACTGGTGTACAGAAGTTGACCTGTCCTTTACTGAACCACAAGTAAAGGATGCACGAGCAATGTGATATCACTGCAGTCAGAGGTCTTTGTTGGGCTGGGAATTCACTTCTGGCTCCAGAAATCACTTAATTAAAGGTAATTGTACATTATACCTGAACCACATTATTGTGCTGGTTTTGTCTTCCCTGCCATGCTAAGTTACTCATTAACCCCTGAGACAATGAATCCTTTTAGGAGGTTATCCAGTTCATCCCTTCTCTCTATAGACCAATTCTTCTACAAGCATCTCTAACGAAATTCTGAGCTTCTCCATCTTCCCCACTGCAAAACTGGTGTCCTTGCACTGTTAGATCCAGCTGATGTCCAAACTGGAGACAAGTATTTAACAGTGCAACCTTGGGTAAAGTATATGAGATCTACAAATGTATGGCTTATGCCTCATAAAGTTCTCGAAATAAAAGAAAGCCAAAAACTGGTCTTCTGGGTTAGCTGAGTGGCAGTGCTACTTGTGCTACTTCCATAATCTTAACCACCAAATGTCCTCCACCTCCAAAGAGGGACAGGTTGCTGGGGTCACTCAGGACACTAGAAACCAGGAAACGAGAAGGGCATCCGCCCACAGACTCAACCAGCACCTCTCACATCCTCCCACAGACTTCGTTCTCCAAGTGCTAGACAGTAAAATAAGCGGTTAAACCTTGACAAGTGGTAGTGATGCTTCAGATCCAATCAAATGACTATATTTGCCTCCTACTCAGAGTTGTAGTTACTCTGTGAAGCTGGCTGGGTACAGCCAGAGTCCCATTTTAAAGCCGATAATGCCGACCCAAAGCAAAGCTTAAGGGCTCCATAGCAAAGGGATTGAGCAGCTCTGTGACTATCAGCTACCCTGAGACTGGCCAGCTCTTCAAGGATTCTCTGGCATCCTGCTAGGCACTGGGATAAAGAGAATCAGACATGGTCCCTGGCCTTGAAGAGCTCTCACTGTAGTGGGAAAGAAAGACCCATAAATCAATCATTACAGTGTGAAATGCGTGCTAGAATGTTGCATTATATAATTATAATTATGTATTTCTATTATATTTAATTATATAATTATAAGGACAGTGTGCTATAATGTTGGAAAGGAAATAGAGGAGGCTATGAGGACAGAGAGGAGGGCACCTAGCACAGATTTTTTAAAACTGTCCAAATTAAGTCAAAGAGATAATTGTTATCTTTGAAGGGTTTGCTTGTGATTCCAGGATAATCTTCATAGTTTCTAATGTGATTTTAGAAATTAGTCAAACTTTTGATAGGTATACGTTTTTTGAAACTTGGATTTAATTTCAACATTCTCTCAAGTGTTGGTTCGTTAAAAGATCTTTCTCGCTCTTTCTATAGTTAGAATGGGCTTACAGACGGGGTGTGCATTTTCTCAGTCAATGCCAACAGGGATGGGAAGGATGGGGCCAGGTGCAGGAGAACACAGCTGTTTACTAAGGCCACCTGCAGAGGAACATCCAGATGGGAAAAGCCAGTGTCCAAGGGACTCAGTTGTTTGTTTTAAGTCATGTAAAAACCTGGCATTTGGGGTCCCAGCATGGAAAACCCAGTAACAGGGATTCTTAGGTTGGTGTTTGGGCATCAGAGAGGCAGGTGGAGGTTGTGAGAAGGTCTGTCCACAGGAGGCAGTTGAAAGGTGCTGGTGCTGAGGTCAGTGGAAAACAGCAGAGGCCACAGGCTGTCAGAGGTTATGTACATCAACCTACCTGATTCTCTGTTTCCTTTTGTTTAAAATGGTGGTGGTTCTGTCTATCTTGCAGGGTTGTTTTAAACTCACATGCCTAAAAAGTATGGTCCGTGAGAAAATGTGGCCTTCCTACCTCTCAATCCTTTCCACAGCCCCTTGCCCTGCCTTCCTGCACTATTGCTTATCATGTGCCCAGAGCTAGTAGTACACAGAGTCATACTAAAATATCCCATGCAAAGTGTGCCACTAAAACTTCTAAGGGAGATGGTGATACTGTAACTTCCAAGGCACTTAGAATTTTGGTATTACCATTTGAAAAAAATTGGACAATCTGTATGTCAGAATAGGTGAATTACTGTAACAAGCAACCCTCAAGTCTCGGGGCTTAACACAGTCAAGGTATTTCTTGCTTGTATCACTGGTCAACATGGGTCTGCAGGAGCCTGAAACCCACATAGTCGTTCAGGGACCCAGACCCCTCCCATCTAGCGGTTCTGCTCTCCTTAGTCCTTGGGAGTTCTTCCTTGAACCCTCTGCATCTACTCTAGGCAAGGGATAAAAGAGAAGATGAGCATCATACAGAAGTTGCTTAGGGAACAGACTTGGAAATGATGTATATCACTTCCAATGGCCAGAGCTCAGTTACTCAGCCTCACTGTAGTCTAGCTGATTGGCCAGGCAGAAAAAGAAACAGAATTTGGTAGACACATGGCAGTCCCTGCCCCATGACCAGAGCTAATCCCAAACTGGGCAAATTATTAGAGAAATAGTGAATGAGCTCCCTCTCACTGCAGCTGTGTAAACTGAGTCCAGTGACCCCTTGCTTTAAATGTCCTGCTGAGGTGGGGTGGGGGACATTAAAGCTAGAAGAATGCAGAAGACATTTCTCTCTCTCAGATTCTCTGATTCATTCAAGCAGTGGAGGATTTGAGCCACATTACCCAGCTGAATTTCCGGTGTCTTAAACTGAGTTCTTGGAGTAGAAATAGAAAGTTGAATTTCATTTCATAAATTGTTCTTGCAGCTTGACGTAGTGGAGATTTTTAGCACGCACGCTCACACCTGGCTGCCCGCCACCTTCTGCCATTGCAGATATGCTTACAGGAAACCGTAAGTGGATCTGCTTTTGATGCTGGCAGCATCTTACTAAAATGCTTTTGCTGGCATCATGGAACAGGAGCAGAATTCAGCTGGGACCAATAATGAGACTATTTAGAAAGTTCTTTCCTCCACCCCCTGACAAGGCAGATGTGGTGGGGATTTTTCCACTCCCATTCTGTCAGTGGCCAAAATTAGTTCAAGGCCATCAAAAATGTTTAGACCTTGAGAGTTGAAACCCCCAGACCCATAAAGAGGATAAATCCTCCTTCTCCTATCTAACAAGAGAAAAAGGCACTCTCCCCAGAGACTCCCCACACAGAAGGTTGTCACCTATTTGTTCTGTTAACAGACCTAGAAAAAGCATACCCATCTGTTAATATGAAAGTAAGAAAAGTGTTGGTCTCCATTAAAAATATCTCCAGATAGCATTACTATTACATTCCCCTCCCCAAAATCATGACATATTGAAACAATTTTCTTCCAAACACTTTCCCTTCTTTCATCTCATTTAAAAACACTAGTCATCATCATGTGAGGTGGGAATTTCATGCTTCATCCCCATTTGATAGGTAAGACTACTTGAGGTTCAGAAAGATTAAGTGATTTCACCTAAGTGACTAGTGACTTCAAAATTAGTACACAAATGTTTGTACTTCCAAACTCTTTCACTAGACCATGTGAGGTCATACCAGCTGATACTTTTCTTGCTGAAATGGGGCACTCCCGCTCATTATAACTGACTCTCTTTTTATGTTGATCCATTCATCCATCTGTCTGTCCACAGACTCTGTACCCAGCATTGTGCTCAAGATAATACAGAGATGAGTGAGGGTCTTTGCCTTCAACAAGTTCATAGCTTAGTAGGGGAAATGGGCCTATAGATAAATAAATGATGGGTATAATTAAGTGTATAGATAGGATACAGTGAGTATGTATTTGGGGAAGGGGCAGGGTTGGACACACAGTGAACGCATGGTCAGTTCTTCCTGGGAGGTTTAGGGATGGGATGGTGTCACTAAGGAGGTTATATCAGAGTTGAATCTTAATGACCATCAGACACACTAGGGTTATAGGAGCATCCCAGGAAGGGCATCAGCTGTGCAAAAGCATGGAAGCCAGAGAGAATGTGGCCCATGTAAGGATGTCCTGGCATATTTCAGGATGGTTTTAGAGAGTGGTAAACCCCAAGAGCACCCTGGCAGCATTGCTGGCCTAAAGTGAAAGATGGTAACTCTGTAATATTTGCATTTACCCTAGTTCCTGGGCCCATGGTGACATCTCAATTATCTAAACTTACAGAATGTTTTGAGTGTGACCCACTCAATTTAGTCCTTGATTAAGTACCCTGTTGTCTTCTTCTGTCCTTTCTCTCATCAGGAAACCTGGACTCCCTAATCTGATTATAAATGTTCCAAAATCCTGAATCATATCACATTCTTGTTGCTTCCTCCATCCCAGCACTACAATCAGTATACAGTGGGTGCCAAGGAACTGCCTGATGCTTTTAAAATATTCAGAAATCAAGCAGTGAGCTCTAGGCAATGCTAGCAGGGCATGGCATCATGCAAAGGAAAGCATGTGGCCTTCAGTTCAATTGGGTACCAGCGCTGTGCCAGTCATGGGGACATAGATGAAGGTGGGCTCTTGGCCCCAAAGAGCTCACAGAATTGAGTGGAAGGTAGACGCAGAAGGCAGTAAATGCAAGTCCGTGAGGAATGGAGTAATCTGAGGAACAAATTCTGTGAGAGGTCAAATAAGAAACTGCTAATTCTGTCTTGGGAAAACTGGGAAGTGTCATTGTCTTCTGCCAATCTAATGTAAACTCTAAGGACCCCTAAGGATGACTGAGGCATGGTATCTCCTTGGCCCTTATTTCAAAGTGATGATTGTACATATCCTGTCTTTCTCCTAGTTGGTTGTGAGAATAGCACAGTCAACACTGTAAATATTTGTTGAATAATTATAACAAGCCAACATATATTATTGAAGCTCTCTTTGCCTTAGTTGTCCTCACCTGTCAATGCAGGTATAGTAATAATAGTATCTATCTTATAGGATTATTATGCTATTAAGTGAGTTAATATATGTAAAAAGCTAAGACTAGTGCCTGACACAGTAAATGCTCAATAAATAGTGATTATTATGTGAGAGTACTTTGCAAATGAAATTACCTATAGCTTTCTGCAGCTTAAAAGTGAGAAGAGCAGCTATTTGGCAGTTTTGTTTAGGGAAAGTTGCATTTGTTAATCTATTCATCCATAATTTATTATGAATCACATATGTACCCCACCCTCAAGGAGCTCAAGCCTAATAAGAGAAACAGACATGCAAAAGAAGACAGTGAACTTATATACATTTGTTTCATGAAACAATGTCCTATAAACTTGTGGAGTATGTTAGAGGTCTGCTGGGTACCCCTTCACAGACCACTCATTAAAAACTCAGCAGAAAAGAGGATGGACATTGATATTCAAAGAAGCAATTTGGTTAGACTGGAGTTTTAGAAAGGACCATGTGGCTAGCTAGCAGGGTTCAGTCATAATCAGAGATAAAGATGTATTGATGATAATAATCCACAAGAGAGATGCAGAAGAAACTTGAACAGAGGCAGTGTCACCGGGAATAAAAAAAGTTAAGGAGGTAGAATCCTCACAACTTGATTCTCGGCAGGATTCTTGAAAGCTTACAGAAAACTTTCCTTGACTGGGGGAGGTATATCTTGAAGGCTAAAACAAGACACCAGGTTTATTTTCTAAACTGTCTCTGCATCCTTGTGACGTCTGTGTCATCAACACAGACTGTCCCTACTGTTAATTGTTGAGCTTTGTGTTTCTGTAAGTGAAGAATGATTGGGAAACTGATGAATTGTGAAGCTTTAAGATAAGCAGAAAGTATGAGAGGAGTAAGCACTGTTACCCTATGTTCATGGGAAGCCCCAGAAACTGAGGCACTCTGTTTGGAATCTTGGATAGCAATTACCAAATGCTTTGAATCCAATGTAACAGTTGAGGAGTCTGGGACCTAAGGGTGGTAGCACTGGTGCCAGAACCCAGGACTTTTGACTCCCAATTCAGTTTTCCCCCCTTATATCACTGAAACTAGACAAGCCTGGCTTCCTCACTGGTTGCCGAGTTCCTCCGATTGACCCAGGAAGTGTGACCCAGGAAATGTTTAGTGGGAGCCACTCTTTTCCTAACCAGGAGAGCAATCCTATTTTATTTGTTTATATATTAGAGGTTTTCATAACATTTTATTTGGAAAAAAGCACTTGCTGGAAAAAAATTGGAAGTAAATCCTCTGGAGTTACAAACTGGCTAAATAGTCTAGTACTCCTACAATGCAGAACTATTTATTCTCCTGTTAAACTAGTACTATATATATATATAATTATTCAATGATATAATTTTATGCTTACATATATATATACACATTAAATATTAACTAATATTACTATCTATACATAAGCAGTAATATCAGTTAAATAATATTTAGAGTATACTATCAAGTCTCTGAAGGACTTGCACTTCCTAGAGTTTTTCCAGAGTCCTGGTTGTGTAGAGGGTGGGAATGTAGGCAGGTGAAGAGATCACACTCCAGGCTGCCACATTAGAAGTACTCTATTCTTCTCCAAACCATCCACATCATCCAGCCCTTACTGGAGTTCTCTGTGACTGAACGCCTCTCCAGTTACAAAAGCACAAACTCAGAGTGCAAGCCCTCACATTATAATCACTAAATAAGGCTGTGGCCAGAGCTTTGCCCTCTCTAGCAAAATAAAACAATGTCTCTGTTGAAAGCTCATGGCTCCAGCTTGATGAATTTATCCTGAAGAGCAACTTCTACTTTAGAGTTTCTGATTTTAGTCATTTGAACATTTCTAGAGGGCAAACAACCTTCATTTGTCAGAGATTTCTCACATCAGAAAAATGATTCATGGAGGGGCAGATTCCAAAAATTAATTTTTGAGTCATCCTCGGGATTCATCTATTTATCATTTATTTCTAAGAAAGGCTGCATTAAACTGCCATGTGAACATATTCATTACTTTAACAAATATTTACCAAGCACTACCTATGAGTTAGCCACTGAGCTCAGCCGAAGGGAGACAAAGACAAGAAAGAATGGTCCCTGCCCTGGAGTACCTTGAAAACAGCTCAGAGAGACAGACCCGTGAACAACTGTGTAATGCTCCAGCTTGATTCTGTGGAAGCAGGAAGAACAAGCTGCTATAAAAGCTCAGATAATGAAGCAGCTACTTTTGCTTCATGAAGTTAAAGCCTTGAAGGATGAGTATGATTTTCCAGGGAGAGAAGGCATTCCAAATGGAAGAAAAAGCAGGAATAAAGGCATGGGGAAGGAGGGCCAGGCAAGATGGGAGAAGAAACTGGCATGTCTATAGGTTGAATCATATGAAATTCATCGTATTTGACTGTGTTTGACCTCTAAAAACAATTTCACATGTTTCTACATAACATAAAAATATTATTTTTGATTACTTAGCAGCATGGCATACACCCTATAATACACATCTTACATGTATTATCTCATTTAAGCCTAAAAACTTTAGGCATTATTGTCCCCATGTTGAATATGATGACGCTAAAGTTCAAACAGAGTCTTTGGACTTGAACAAGGTCCTGATCAAAGCCTTTGGTTTTAATTATTTTAACCAACCATCTCCAGTTCTATCTTTTATTAAAATAATTCTGTTACCAGATTGAATATTGGAGGAACATGGTATTAACCTGGCTGTTCATTTGAGGCAGATCTTAATCCCCTTCAGAAGTTTGATTTCCCTTTCTTAATAACTCCATCATTCTTAATAACTGAGTTGCAAATCTGAGTTAACCTTGCAGACAATTTTGTTTGCCAATTAAAAGCTATTTATTTATGGACTCTGACATATTAGAGCTAGCAGATACTTCAGAAATCACCTAGTTTCATTTCTCATTTACTCAAGAAGATCTGGTCCAAAGAGAAGAACTGATTTGCCCAAGGTCATAGTATTATCAGTGGTAGAGATGGAGCCGGCCTTGAGGTCTGCTGGCTCCTCCTTGTATGTTCCCTATGGGCTTAAAATGGTTAACCTTTCAGGCATACACATCCTGAGTACCTACTGTGCGAAAGGGCTGTTGTTCTAGCCATGGAAATGTGTAAACCTTCATGTCAGGTGGATGGCATCTACTGATACCAAGTAAAAGATATGGGGGGAAAATATGTCTTTTAGCTATTTCATATCTTAGAATTGGCACACATAAGATTCTGTGGTCCTTCTGGATAGGACATTTTTAAGAGAGCAGAAGTCCATTGAAACTACTGTTCAAAACCCTCATGAATTTTGTGCCCCAAGTACCCAAGTGTTAATAGACAATAAAGAACAAATTTCGACCAGAAGTTTATGTATGATCTGAGTTGTGAAACCTTTAAGATGACAAAAGAGTTTCAAAATTCTTGAAGAAGATGGGAGTTTTAATGACATGCATAACATATATAACACACACATTTTACATTCCTAGGGTTTTTGAAGGCTAGCAAAACTCTCCCATAATCTGTGTTATGGACAATGAAGTGGGCAAGGTAGGTGTCAAATAATAAAATCAGTTTAGGGTAAAGTTGGAATTCCTTTTTATATTTTTCTTTAAACTGTCTACAGAACCTTAGGGTACATATAATATAGTTTGTAAAACCCTGATGTAGATTTTTTTAAACAGTGGTTTTAGTTACTCACTCTTCTCAATAAAGGGAGCAAACTGAATAGTAAGGTCAATATCAATAACCCTTTTCAAAGGACTGAAGTATAATTTCTATAATAACCTAGCACTAATGGTGACTTGATAAAATAAAAGTCATCTATTTGTGAATAATTTCAGAGTAAGGCCAGGGCTTTTTCAGGAACTGAAATTTTACAGAAGCCCAACATCGTTATGGTCCCCACGTAATATGATAAGGACAGGTTACATGCAATAGGTATTCGTAGCCTACAAGGCTCTAGGGGTTGCAGTGTTAAAACCTCTGTTCAAAAACCTTACATTAAAAAAATACTCATCTTTGTTAAAGATGTGATCCTTTTCAAGAAGGTATTTTGAACTTGAAACTGCTGTTGCTAAGGGGTTGCTAAGGGAAAATGAGCTACTCAGCACTAATGTGTAACTTTACTCTTCTGCATAAAAGTACTTAAATCATTCCCCCCAGCTTCAGAGTCAGAGAGGGGAAGAACTAAAAAGGGTCAAGTGGAGAGTTGCCTCTTTCTGACAGTTATATAGCATGTCTCTCTTGTTTTTCATGTTTTTTCTTCACCTCCCATAGAGAAAGGAAGCAACATTCCTGGACATGGGAAGGTTGAAAAGGTAAAATAGGCCTACTGTGCAGGGCAGGACTTACAATGCATGTAGACTGTCCCTGGCCAAGGCAGAAGCACATGCCCAACTAATGAGAGAAATGCTTTGCTGACGACCACCCTCAGGAAAGAGCTTTATATAATAACCAGAATTAAGGGTGACTCAAAAAATAAAGTTATGTATTCATGAATAAAGTACCAAAGAATTGTGCCTTAAGCATTTAGTTCAAAAGTTTTTCTAAACTATTTGGAATCAATTATTTATGTTCTTTTATTGAGTGCCCACTATATTCTAGATACTGATATTCTAAATGCTGGGATTCTAAGGCAAAAAATATATAATTTCTACCTTGCAAGCTCACAGTACATTGTGAGAGTAACAAAGAACTATAATTCATTGAATGCAATCCGTATTAGAATTGTTTGAAAATTGTTGAAGTTAAGAATTATGCTCACAGTTGAATTTTTGGTAAATAAAATTTGAAAAATATTTGGAAAGATTAATGTGTTAGACTTTGGTAGACAATTCCGTCTGAAGATTGGCATCTTTCCTCCACTTCCAGAGCTTGAGGAGAGACTCGCACACACACAAAATAATAGCAGACAAAAATGTGACCCTTATCATTTTCATAGCACCAGGATTCTATCATCACCTGGTAGCAGAATACTGAAATTGCAAGCATTAATTAGGGTTTTTGGTTTTTTTAATTGTTATTGTTTTAAATGTCAGCAGACACCAATGACATTACTCTGAATGTTGGTTTCTGAGTACATAAGAACATAAAATAAGAGAAATTTCTTTAGATCTGCACTTTTCTACATCAGGTAATATTTATAGTGAAAAGTGTAGACTGAGGTTGGGTATAAATAAGTCTGCCTCTTACAAGCTGTGTGATCTTGAGCACATCACTTAAATTCTCTAATCTTTAGTTTCCATGTTAGAGATCTCAAGAGTTGTGAGCTTAAATGAGACATATAGGCAAAATACCAGTGCAATGTTGGACACATAATGGATGCTCAATAAACAATTCCTGTTTCTTTTATAAAAGTACTTACTGAATAAAAGGCCTTCTCTCCTACAGTCATCATGTCATAATATTCCTCTATTTATTATCTTTAAAAATGGGAGAAGTTAGAAAGGAGACCTCACAGAGGGTCTAGCTCGAATGAGGCGGTTGCCAATATCCACTTCCTTCCCTCCTCCTCTACCTCTACTCTTACATGAAATATTCTGCATTTTTCTAGACAAGTCCTGTTAATCTTGAAACCTAGCATCAGCTTCAGGTTCTCCCATGAAGCCTTCCCCCATCACTCCAGATGGCATCCTCACCGACTATCCTTCCGTATTTCATTTGATACTATTCTTTTTATATTCTTCCTTACACCTTTAAGCTTCACAAATAAAAGAAAAGCCTCTTTTCCAACCACATTGTAAACCCCTTAAAAGTGGGCACTATGGCTCATATTTCTTTTTTACTCTTCACACCAAGAATTTAGCATTGAACCTTGCCTACAAGACTAAGCCAATGTTTATCTGCAGCGAACATTTTTCAATAAAACAGGAACAGGCTATTCAGGCTTTCTTCCTTATTTTTGTCTTACTGTTCTCTGTTCTGAGAGTCTCTGAATTATATCTTCCTCAACAGGATTGAATTATTCATACAGTTTTTCCCTATTCTCCGTATTAATAGTAGTAGCTACCATTTAGAACATTTCCTCCATGAAGCCTATATCTGTTTTAATCCTAGCAACAAGCCTTAAAGGAAGTGTTGTACCCACTTTAGAGTTGAAGAAACTGAGGCTTAGGGAACCTAGCATGTCATTCTCCCCTAAGATGGTGTCCAGTGACCTCTAGTTGAAACAAATGAAAGAGACGTTAGGCTAATTTTTGAGGTGATGTTGAGTGGAACTGTTGATCTTCATTCCTTCCCCATAAGTGAGTGCTGCCCAAGCTATAAGGGGCTGAGGACATAGAATTTCGCTGACGCAATGTTTGCCATGTAAGGAATTTTGCCAGATTTGGAAGAGGAAGTAGGGGCTGGGGCTGAGGACTCAACTAGGTACTCAGCCTGCCTTCTGAGATGTTTTTGCTTTCCAGCTTTAATCCTTTGTATCACTCTCACTCCAGATTTACTTCAAAGGCAAAAAGATAGGTTAAGTGAGATACATTATGAGCACATGCCTAGTTAGAAGCACATCACCAAGAAATCTCTTAGTCGTTTTTCACTGAGAAATTGAGCATGCCTGCCTTCCTTTCCTTTCTCTTCTATTCTGTGCCCATTTTCCCCATTCATTCAACAAAGATTTGCTAAGCATATTCTTCTATGAAGTGATGGAAGGGAGATCTTACTTTTAGATGAGGAAAACACCTTTCTAGAAGAATGGTTAGATTTAACAGTTGTCACTACTATGATGTATGAGATTGTGCATGTCAAGTGCCTAGTGCAGTGTTTTGTATACAGTAGATTCCTGTTAAAGATAGTTTTTATTTGCACTTTATAAGTCCTATTATTTCTTTCTTTGTTCTCCTCCTTCTCCTCCCCACTCCTTTACTTTTCCCTCCTCCTCCACATTTTCTCCCACCGCTTCCTTCTTCCACAAATTACCTTCCTTACCTTTTAGAATACATCTATTTTTTATTCATAGTTGCAGAATTATAGATGAGTCCAGAATTTTTTAAAGGGCTATACTGAATTATTTTCAAAAGCATATTCATCTGGTTAAGTACTATCCTTTAATGGCACGGCAACTCCATACTTATCTGCTCAGTGGCCTTTGATTCATAAAGATGTATATGTATCCTAGGGAGGATTTGTTTGTTTCTTGGTGTTTTTCATGTTTGTTTCTGTTTATTTGTTTTTTAGGAAAGCTCATCTGAACCGAAACGCAAAGGCCCCAAATCCCTTAATGCAGGGATACACAGAAATGTCCGTGTGTTTGCACATCAACTCTGCTGAGTTTTCTTGGTTTATGGTGAGGAATATATCAGTGAAAAGTCCAGCCAGGGTCTCCACTTAAGTTAGGTTTCTTGAATAAATGTATATTTACCTTTTTTGGAATTTTCTAAGTAAGGCAGTTTTCCTGTCCTTTAAATTTTCTTTCCCAGAAAGACACCTTAGTGCTTTAAGTGTGCAGTCAGAGGCACATTTGAAAAAGTTTATTTTTGTTCTGGAAAGAAACCTTCTGCTTCCAGCTGCTGTCCCAGCATAAGACTTAGGGGTATGAAAAGAAAACAGGAAGATCAACTGTGGTTCAAGCCTTAGGTTAGTTTACTTGCACAGGTGAACCTTAGGCAATTTAAGTGGACTAGACATCCATTTGTCACATTTTCCCACACAGCAGTGTTCTTCTAGCTCTTTCCCATAATCCATAGTAGGCAAAACTACGTAGAAAAACTACATCATGCAGTTAGATCATAGATCTCTAAGAGAACATCGACAGAGAACTCCTTACCCTTCCAGTAAACTCCGTGTAAGGCTGGTACATCTTTTTGCCTTTGTGGTGTGTTTTCATTTTCCTGTAAAGTTTAATTTAGAAAAAAAATTTGATTTGATTGATTTTGATTCAGAAAAAAAGAGACCAAGCAACACCACAAATCATCAAAAGAAAAAGACTTCAAATTTTATCAGAAGTCCTTAAATATAGCATACTATTGTCTGGGCATACTGATAGTATTTTTTTTTTCCTAAAGAAAGGCAGGCCAGCAGTTTAGGTTTATTTTTCAAGGGAAGAAGGAGAGGATAAAAGAAATAGAACCACAAGAAAATGTCAGGTCATAGTCACTGATGACACTATTTAAATGGTGTGCAATAATCACATTAGGACAGAGCACATGAAATTCCTGATTTCTGCATGACAGTGGAGAAGGACCAGCAGTTCTCTGTATGTGTGTGGATATGTGAGTGTCTGTTCGCTCTTACCTTCCCACCCCATTTTGCTAATTCGATTGAGGGGCAAGAAGAGGTAATCCACACACCCCAGAACTAGAGGCAAAGGTCTGCAGCTGTGCTTGGAGGGTCTTGTGTGAAGAGAGAGGCTCGGTCTGACTTGGAGTTTTGTGCTATTGCACGTGAATGCTCTGGAACTGCCCTAATCAACTGAAAATGAGCCGGCCACGGTCATATGGAGCAGGTCTGTTTAGCCACATCACTGGGTAGCATGGCAGATGGTAGGCCGTCAATGGGTGGTATTGATTGGCTGAATTTGCCTTAGGGTAGCAAGTCTATGGGTCCTTAAAACCCCGCTTCATCCTATTTTCCTTTGTGCAGCTACATACAGTAGTGGTTTTCTCTTCTCCATCCCCCAGCCCCCAATATCTCCCTTTTCTCCCTTCTCAAATCAAAAGCCTGCCTTAGTAATCAAAATAGAGAGGTTACCTGGAGATAAACACTCTTTAAATTATCACCAAGGCAAGAAAACTCTAGAATATTTTATTTACTAGGCTGATTACATTTTAATGTTTGAAGAAAGTGACATTTTTTAATTAGTGTTTAAGACATATGGTGAGTGTACAAATTAGCTTACTTCATACAACCAGAATTTGATGAGAGCAACTCCTCCTTCTCACTCCCCAGTTAAAAATTGTCACTTGAAACTTAATATATGCGAGGAGGTTAAATGGTATTAAGTGATGCAGCTTGACTTGAAGATGAAGGAGACAGTCACTGTTGTGTGTGCCTAAACGGGCTTGCTTAGATGGGCTGGAAAAATACTAGTATCGACATCAGTGTTTACAGGAGGATGTGGAAGTTCCAGGGATTTAATTTTATCTGGCCAAGAAAACAGAATCCCAGGTATCTCTGTGTATTGGTTTCTCTTTTATAGATACGAGGGAACTGAGGGAACATGGAATAGTGCATGCATGCTCTGTAAGTAATAAAATCCTCCTTAAAACCAGACCATGTAACAATATAAGTGATGAGATTTATTTTTGTCCAGGTGGTTTTTTCTCCTTTTAACATTCCCCTCCCACCCCACCCCACCCCCATCGCTTCCGGCTTTCAACTTAGAACATTCTTTATCTTCCTGGCAGAGGAGCAGATTAATTGGAATAGAATTGTGCAAAGGAGACACAAAGTTAGTTATGCATCCAGAATAGTATAGGACATAAATGTCCCATTTGAGGCAGATCTTAGGGAAAAAGAACAGTGCTGGAGAGAGAGGTGTGATTAGTTTGTTCTTCTGGTTATTTATAGCTATTTGTATCATTGTGTTTTTAAAAGAGATACTTAAGATTTTGTTTTGTTTTTATTTTCAGTGTCTTTACTTTGAAGCTTTTGCTTATTTCCTATGACAAAAGACCCTATGAAATAAGCCTCATATTTTACTAGAAGAAAAGTTGCCCCCTTAAACTCTTGCTTCCATCTTGTATGTGCTTCGTCCATATGCTTACTCCTGAATTGGGTTTTTATCACGAGTCAATATTTTTCTCTTTTTGCTAAAGGAAAATATTCCCATGGAGGGTTTGGTCTTCCCCTTGCTCTGTGTTGATTGCTTTTTCCTTGCTCATCCTTTGCTTAATGAAACAAAGCTTGTTTGTGTTTCATCCTTCACAGTTCCTATTAGAATTGGTGATAGTGTTTTGTTTTGTTTCCTTGCAATAAGTCAGGAGAAAGAATGTCATTTATTTACTTTGACAAGATACAGAGAGAAGATACAAGACAAGATGCCTGTTAAGATGCTGGCATTTCTCATGTCACGTTCTACACCCAAAAGCTATTCCAAGAGGAAAAGCAAAAAAAAAAAAAAAAAAAAAAGCAAGCAGTCTTTGAAGATGGCTCATTTGAATCTGTGCACTCTACCCACCTGGTGGTTATATAGTGAACTGTTACTTTAAAGAGTAGTTTAAACACCAGCCATGTTTGGGGCAGGCTGATCTTGCAAAGAGAACAGCACATGTAATAGGAGTCTACTGTGTGTGAGATAAGGGGAAAATCCAGCTCACTGACTAGAGGTTTTAATGTGTGAACTCTAGGGAAATAATATATTGACTGTTCCGTGGTACGCAAGAAAATTGAAGAACCCTTTGCAGACGGAGTGCTTTGCAAAGGATTCTCTCTGTTTCTCTTAAAACAAAATCTGTGGCAAGATGTTTGAAATCAGCAGGACGCTTAATGCTGCTTTGTTAAATAATGAGGTAATATTTTGTCACTTTTTTCTGGGCAGCATCTGTTTTCCTCCCCCCCCTTAATTTTTTTTCCTATGTTTATGAAGGCTTCTTTTTTTTTTTTTACTTTACTTCTTTTTTTTTCTCATGGAAGTCAAGGAATATAATTCCTGCTTCCATTTCTGTTCTTTCCTTTCGGAGCTTTTGGAGAATTTGGTTGTCTTTTTGTATTTGCAGTTTTCAGCCGGCTGCTGTTTCCTAGCCCATTGTGCCACGTAAGGCTTCTCCACTGCACGGAGTAGGTAGTTATTAACGCTGAATTGGCTTCTGGTACAGTCCATCTGGACTCTGTGTGGGAAAGCTGGCTGCCGGTGACTGATGCTGAGATATCTGCAACCTTTGGGATGTGTGCATGGTGGCAAGGGGCTGACTGATATGAGATTACTTCTTTTAAGGGAAATTGTTATTAATGACTCAAGACACTGCTCATTTATGGTAAGAGGGATACAGCGGTGCTGGCAGACCCACAGCTCTGGGATATCATTTTTAGGTTGCCTTAGCTGCCTGAGTGAGACAAGTTTCTTCCTGTGGTGGTGTACGATTGTGGTGGAAAAAAAATCATGCATGACTGGGAGACTCGCCTGCCTGATTCTTGAGATAATATATTGAGAATCTGTTGCTTTACAAATGTCACACCACTGATGTAACGGTCAGCCCCTCACTCTGAAAGATGAATGGTACTATTGGAAATGCAGTAATAAGGTTGACTTTTCCCAACAATAGGATTCTGCCTTTGTCTTTAGAGAAAAGGCCTCTAAGGACATTTGTGCATTTGTTTGAGGATTCTGCTGAAAGACTTGAGAGAGGAGGTTTTTGAAGAAGTGATCAATATACAAAGTGCATGGATTTTTTAGCCTAGCAAACCTAGCTAATTATTTATACTGTAATACACAGTTACTATTTTGGACAGGTGGGCAGAATATCTTCTGAGATACCTAGTGTTAATTAATGGCTCACCAAATGTGCTCAGATCAGTATGGGTGAGAGAAAAGGGTTTTAAGAAATTCTGACTTACAACCTCCAGGGAAATACAAAGTAAATATTTTGTTCCAGAGTGAGCTGTTTTTATTTGTATTTGTCAGGCAGTGTTCCTGTTTCCTTTTCACAATATTGTGATATTGGTGAGATGTCGCTTAACAGTTTCTGTTGGTTTGGGGCATCTACGTATGCTGAGCTCTTCAGACCACGTAACCTGTGCATGCATCCTTAGCACACAGTGCAACAGATTCTGTATTACTGTTGTGACTGGTAGGTCTCCTTACAGACTTGCTAAAGAAATTATTTTAAAAGTTTACTTAATTCAGCATTGTTCCATTTGCATGGTTTATAGTTTTTACAATTTTTACTTTTCTATTTTATGTATTTTCATTTATCTGGATTTATTTATATTCAAGTCTAATAGTTCATATAGTATACACAGCACATACTGTTTTGTGGTGTATCTGTATTTTTAAAAGCGTGTACATGTGTATTTATGTGTGTGTTCATGAAATAGCTTGGAGAGAATAGTTGTAAATTTTAAAAATGTAAAAGTTATTTTCTTTTCTAATAATTTCTCATGGACCCATTTATTCTTGGACTTTGAAGCCCAGAAGGTAGCATGAGTTTTGGCCTATATTTCTACTATGCCCAGTCTCATCTCGCTGTCAACTCCAGCCAAAGGTTAATTAAAACTTATGTTGAATTATGTCTTTAGAAGTATTGGTCACCCCTGTGTATTTATTGAGGAACAAATTGAGTAAATTATAAATAAATAATGACGTTAGTCTTTTAGATAGACGTAACGCACCAACTCCTCAGGTAAGCCACTTTAAAATCAAAACTGAAACAAATACCCACACTCCTGGAGGCTTGATGGTGTAGAGGTTATGAAATGTATAACACAGGCAGAAAAACTGTACCCATCACCACACATTTGCTAAATGTCTCTGCAAGTCTTTTAAGAGGCCAAAGAAAAAGACATCCTTTGAAAGAGAGAAGCAAAATCACGTGTTCAGTTAGGCAAGATGAGCTCTCTGCATCAGTTATGAAACGAGGTTGTTGTCAAAAGCATGTTTTACCTTTCTCTGTAGCAGCAGGGAAAGGAAAGAGGGAATGTGTTTTAGAAGATTGTAAAAAATTCAGATAATGCCCCTATCCAATTCGAGAAATAAATTTATTTAAATAAATCATTCATCATTCTCTATTTTGTAAAGCTCAGACAGAAGGCAGAAAGGTAGAGGCTGACAGCTGCCCCTTTCCCCCCCCCAGCTTTTTTTCTGTATGAGGAGATAGTTTT
The DNA here is from genome assembly GCF_040802235.1 of Manis javanica. Classification (NCBI taxonomy): domain Eukaryota; kingdom Metazoa; phylum Chordata; class Mammalia; order Pholidota; family Manidae; genus Manis; species Manis javanica. The sequence goes on from NC_133159.1 coordinate 39,522,189, forward strand.
CTGAAGCAAACTTGTATGAACCTAGTTCATGCAGCAAGTACAATCTCAACCTTGCATTCTTTTGAAACGCTGGCCATGTTAGCTGCAGAGGTGGCATTACTTACTACAATTCAGCTATATTAGGAAATAGTAAAGTTAAAACGTAGTTGCATTAGCACATTCAAGTGCTTCTGTTGTATATTTAAGCCTAGAGGCAGATCGTTAAATATTCATCTAGCTAGAAAGCAACTGTCCAGAAAGATAAGGGGTTGCAAATATTCTATATGGGAAAAACCCTCTGAAAGAAGGGTGGGGTGGAGCAGACCTCAGGACAGAGGAGAGGGAGGATACTCCCACAGTTAAGGTTTGCAAGCCACTAGTGACCTCAAGTTGTTACAGTACTTTTGAGCTGGGAGGAGGGAAAAGGTAAAAATACAAGAATGGCTGTTGTTGCTTCAGCCCGGCCTTAATTACCAGACACAAGAAGCAGTTCAGAAATCTGGTCTCTGTTGTTGTAGAGGTCACCAAATCATTAACATCGTCAATCTGGCAGTAGCTAATTTAAATAGCACCTGATGTTGCAACGCCTCCCTTCGTTTCCCCAGCCAATCAGATCCTGGCTTCAGCTGACAGATGGTCCCATAAATGGATGTAAAAAGGGGAAGCTTCGAGCCAATTTCAGCAAGGCTCTGTTCAGTTGTTCTTATCTACATCCTAGAATCGGGGTTTCAGCTCACTGCTTCTTTTCTTTCTTTTTTTTTTTTCCTTTCCCTCCTCCCATCCCCCCCCCAAAAGTAATTGATTTACTTTACAATCATCCACACTGTGCTTTGTGGATCTTTAAAAATATATAACAATAGTAGTCATTTAAAAAATATATTCTGAAACCTTTGCAAATTTTAAGAGAAGAGTCGAAGCTCTGCAAGACCCAATACTTGCCAATAAGAATGGTTATGGTAGGTATGACTAGATTTGTAATCTGTTGTTTGTGTTGCTGGAGGGAAGGAAAGCATCTACACCTTAAGCAGTCTTACGCTTGCAAAGAGTTTAGTTCTCTGCTGCTGTTCGGTTCCTACATTTACTATCTCTTTTGTGTAGAGAGTGCGGGTAGGTCCTTTTATTGAAAAGCAGTGGGGAAATAGATTGTCATTTTTAACAGGTCATTGTCAATTTTCCCTTCAACATAAAAGCGGAGGTGGGGGTGGGGGAGAGGTGGGCTGAAATAATTGCTGGTTTGTTGAAAGGGGTTATATTACATGAGACCATAGTGGCAAAAGATTTTCTTTTTGTCAGGGAGAGGGGTTTGTCTACGTGCCTGGGTTTTGTGGGGCTGGAAGTGGATGCAGCGGGGTTAGGAATCTCTCCATTTCCATGCTGGAAATTTAAAGCTCGAGAGGCAGCTCCTGGATACTGAACGTTGAGATGGGCAGCTGTGTTTCGGGGGACTGCGCAGTCAAAACGGCAAAGACAGTGATTTATTTGGGCTTCAGTAAATGCTGCATCTTGTATTTCAAAGAGTTTCCTGTCATGACCTCATAAAAAAGAGGAGGCGGCTTGTATGTGTAGCGGTGCCTGGCGTGTTGAGTTGTTGCTTCCTTCTCTGGGCAGCAGCTCTGTAAGAAGGAATGTCAGCTTTTACATAACGTTCCTTTCCGCTTTTGACACACTGTGTGAGGGTCCATCTTCTTCTGATCACAGATGGAGTGGAATGGCTTGAAGATGGTAAGTGTAAAGAGGAAGGCAGCTTGGAGATTCCAACCGTGTGTGTGTGTGTGTGTGTGTGTGTGTGTGTGTGTGTGTGTGTGTGTGTGTAAGGATGGTGGACTGTGCATCATAAATCACTGTGCAGATCGTTTGTGTGTGTGTGTATATTAGTATTTCTCTTTTCTGAAAACCAGAATCCATCTCCAAGTGTAATGGCACTGCACGCATGCAAGGCACACACACTGCTCTCCCACCGAACACACATTTTAGCCAAGCAAGGTTGGTGTCTTTTTTGACAATCACAATGTCACCGTTGCTGCTGGCTGGTGTGTCCACCGCCTCTGTGAGCTTTCAGTGCAATTACATGACTGTTAAAGTTAAAGGCACATTTCTTTTTCAGTCTCCTGCTAGGAGTGATGAGGAAGGCTGGGAATGAGGGGTGGAGGAGGTGAGGTTCAGTACCGGCAGATGGAATTGTGAAACAGGACTTTTGGATGTGGCAGGGAAAGTAGAAAACCTTTCTGCCAAAGTAGTAAATCTATTTTTAGCATCATCTTTTCCTGGGGGAAAAAAAGGGGAGAGGAAGAAGCAGGGAAACTCCTTGAGTGCCGCGCCTGTCGCCTGATGTTGACCCTGAAGATATGGCACAAAATGGCACGATCGGATGCCACGAGTGCCCACTTTGACTTTGAATTTCACCAGCAATAGCTTTCACTGGGTTTCAAAGCTGGAAGGGTATTGGGGGGTGGGTGTAAATTCATATCTATCTCACTTATTTTTTGCTAGTAAAGCCTGGGGAGGACTTTTCGTTCTGTATAGATGTTATAACAAAGCTGTGGTCTTTTTCCCATTCTTAGAGGATTGCCTTTGTCTGGCTGCTTGTTTTGATGGGTGTAAAACAAATAAGATTAGACCGAGCAGCCCAACTGAAAGCGATAGCTGGGAGGAAAACCCAATGAAAGGTTGCCGGGGAAACGAACAGAGGAAAAGCCGAGTAGGGAGCAGGTGGCTATCATGAGAACACACTGCAAACAGTGTAAAAAAAAATGGGGGGGTGTGGGGGACAGGACCTCGATTATCTTTGCTGTTCTTTGTGGCCAGCCCAACTTTAATTATTCTTTATAAATAGGTGTTAATTACATTTCTAACTCTGGTTTACAGTGATTTTTAGAAATCTATTTATAAGCATCTGTTCTGTCTCCCCTGGTTTTTTTTTTTTTCCTCTTTCTTTTTTTTTTTTTTTTTTGGTTTAAAAAACAGAGAAGGAGAGGGGGAAGGGAGGGAAGGGAATCTTGCTTTTTTCTCTCTTTTTTTCTTTCCCCCTTTTCCCTGCTGTGAAATTGTACGTGTGAAAAATCGCAAGGAATCCTGTGAGGCCATTTGAAAAAAATGTGAATTATATTGAATGAAGTTGTCAGAAGCATAATAGTGAACTCCCACAGCTGATAGGTTCTGCAAATGATTTCTTAGAAATTTCCAACAAATATCCATAGAAGAAATATAGGTAGACTAGATTTACCCTAAGCAATGATATTGTGCTAAGTGATATTGGTATTTTTACTAAATCAGATGTTGGTACTACAGTTCCAGGGAGTTTATTGTCTGTCTCATTTTAAATCCCGTGTAGAAATTACTTTTACAAATAATTAATGAAAAGCTGTATTCTGTCCTTCTGCTTTGCTTCCCTCTCCACGCCTCCAGCCACAGGATGCATCAGGCTGCACCCTTGCAACCACTGCCTTCCATTTGGCATTTAGTCCGGTTCTAGTCTCGGCATAAACGGAGTGAAAAGCTGGGGTTTTTTTTTAGTATCTCTGAATGTCTGGGACCCGCGCGTGCAGTGGGTGACAGGCATCTCTCGCTTTTTTTCTAAGTGTGCTTTAGTAGTAGTCTCTTTTTCTTATGATGGTGGGTAAAAGAAAGGCTGACAGGTACAGTACTTAGGTGAATAGGAGGTTAGCATAAAAACTGAAACGATTGTCTGTTCTGGCTTCTTCCTGAAAGATAAATTAGATACATGATCAGGTAGCTCATTTTAAGCTCAAAATTGAATTATTAAAAAATACTGAAGTACATTAAAAGGTCAGGAAATATAATTGACTCTATTGAATATACTCTTTTAATTTTTACTCTCTCCATTACAAATCTCCACACACATCCCAAATATTTTTCTCTTACAGATGATTCTTTTTGTTTTGTCTTCTTATTGAGGGATTTTAAAGATTTGTTTGACTCTTGAAGTAAAAATAAACAAACTTGTTTTTGCCATACACTTGTGCCTTGCTTTCATATCTTGAGTTGTTATTAAAAATAGAATCGTTTTTTGATTGTCTCTAATACAGTTTTTTGTCCTGAGACTTTTCTGGCATTTTTGAGTTAGGGGAAATCATTTCCGTAAGAACTGTCACTTTGTCTTGGGTTGTAAAAAGGACACGTGGTTCTATTGCTGACCTTTCTTGCTTCTTTGTCTTAAAAATATTAGTGCCTACTTCCTGCATGTGGAGGTGTACCTTTATGGAAGCACAAGGCTGAGTGTGCGTTTATTAAGAAATGAAAGTATGATTAGAAATATTTCTACCAAAAATACCTGACTACATCGCAGTTTTAATGATCAGAATGTTTATATAATGCATATGGTTAAAGTATTTAATATTTAAATTTTTGAAAGGGTAAAATGTAGGTGAGGAAATAGCATTTAAAAATTGCACTAAGGATCACTGATTTACAAGGTCATTTTAATATCTCATTTTTAAAAATAAAGCAACTTAAACATTCATATGTGATCTCAGTCCCATTCATTCCTAACTGCCATTCATTCAAGTTATCCTCCTGGCCAGATATAGATGGGCTTGTTTATCTTTGATAGTATTTCAAACTTTTTTCTCTTCCTGTAGTCTTCCCTTGGTCCTGTGACTATTGAAGAATTTTGTTGAGAGGAAGGCCAGATTGTTGTGAGGTAATAACAATACAATAGAATATTTTTTTAAAGGAAAGAGAAAATGAGCTACGCGTTTGGATTTTAGTTCTAAACCGAGCTTTGAAATAAGGTTTGGGACATGTTAGACTTCAGATATTTCCAACTTAGCATTTCTGTTGGGGATAACCTGCTTGAAGTTTCAGATCTAGAAATCATTGTATGAATGGTGCCTTGTGTGTGTGTGTGTGTGTGTGTGTGTGTGTGTGTGTGTGTGTGTGTGTGTGTTCCGTATCTCTACAAGAATTTGTGGGCGAATCAAGGTGTTTTTCTCAAGTCAGAGTTAGCATGAACAATGAAAGGGTTTCTTCAAAGCTCTACCTTTTCTTTGGTTTGGATTCTTCCTTTTGCACTCCTTTCCTTACCGTGGAGGATTCTCTTCCAACATGAAGACCAAATTCTGTTCCTTCCATGGGGAGATAATGCTGCTTCAATTAGCCCTTGGCATCTTAATGCCTTATTTTAATTTAAAAAATGAACAACAAAATAAATTATCTGTGTGTACCGCAGATAGGGAATGGCGATCTTGATAGAGGTCATTGTATATGGACAGAAGTAGTTTGGCCTTGATAAATTTCTTCATCAGTTCCAATGATCTGTGGCCAAGACAATTAATTTATATGCCTGGACACTTAATATGTATATTTGTTGGTGAGCTGGCTAGCAGATGCTAGACACATGAGTGTGCGCTGGCAAATGCTGCAATGCAGTATTTTTTTCCCAATGTCATTGGGAAGTTTGGGGGTATGAAGGGACATAAGCATTCTTAAGCTTTTATCTTACTGTTTTCCAGTTGATGGGCCTTATTGTGCAGAACTGACTGATTCCCCTTTTGAAAGTAAAGTCAATCTTTTATTACCTACTCTCCACCCTCTCATTCGTATGATAGGTATGTGGAAAGTGTGTATGTTATAGAAGGAGACTATGTGTGTATCAATGTAATCAGGTGTGTTTCTAGAATCCCGCACCTGTCTTGGGTTTTCCTTATTTGGTATTTGCCAAATGTGTATACATACTTGCAAGTACATCTAAAAATGGAAAGAAAACCAAACTGGGCTTGTTTCCCATGAAATTGGAGTTCTCTTATTAGAAAAATTAAAAACTTCATTTAAAAAGATACATCCAAACCCTGCAGGTTCCATTAGTAACCAAACACCTTTCTTTAGCTGTAATGTGCAGATCCATAACAGTACATGTGAGCTAGAAGCTGTCTTTCTAGTCAAGGAGCTGGGCTCAAATTAAAATGTATGTGTATATGGGAGGAGAGTGCTTTTTCTTTGGGGAGTCTAATTTGAACATAATCTTTAACTGTTGGTAAAAACCAGGAGCGTGTAAGGTGGCTGAGTTAGCATCTCAGGATGTGTTTTGTGAGTTTGCGCGCGTGTGTGTGTGTGTGTGTGTTTTAGGAACATCCTTGTATTTTAAAATCTCTGCATATCTAAAGGGTAGAGGGCTTTTATAGGTCAGTGGCTTTCTAAGGGTAAAAGGAAAGGTAATTTGTGGGTGTGTGGGAATTGTCACAAGCAGTGATTGTCATAAATTAGCCATGTAGAAATGAAAAGAAAATAAGAAAGACTGGAGGACAGAAGTGGAGAGGGGCACCAACATGTGGATCTTCACCTTGCTGGTGTAAGAGACAATGAGTGACAAATCTGAACTGGTGCAGTGTGGGGTGCCCGATAATTTCTCAGAACCTTGACTTTGCAGGTTCATTACTTCCTTGCTTTCTTGTTCACACCTTTAATTATATCCAGTTTGGAATGCTAGCTGGGGGCACCAAAGATGAGCCATTTTGTTTGTTGTTTACTTCATTAAGTATTCAGGCAGTGTGCTCACAATAGCTATGGAGCATCAGTGTTAAGAATCAAGCACTTGGAAATGAAATTGTTACAAAAGAACAAAAAATAAGAAAGCAATCAGCTAGCTGGCTTGCTTTGGATGTTCACATCCACTCTGCTTAATGGTAATATTTATGCTGTTCCTTGTACATTCATTAAGAAATAAATTTTGCAGTGTCAGTGCTCCTAATAGGCTAGTAGCTTTCTCTCTCTCTTATTCTTTCTCTCTTTCTTTATCTCTGTCTCCTTCTCTCTCTGCCCCATGACCCTCATTCCCGAGATTTTGACTTTTAATGGATCATTTTAGGACTGACTATTTTTGCTTTAGGGAAGATTATTCAGATCCTCATTGTATCTAACACCAGAGATATTTTCCCCCTCAACATGGATGCCCCTGTACAAGGATCAAGAAATGCTGAATGCCATAAAGGATCCCTTAAATAATTTTTGTTGAGGAAGCACTGAAAATGTTAAAGAAATAAGGTCAGTGTAATTGTTGTGCTTGCGTTTTTGTTTTTTTGTTGTTTTTGGAAAGCCTTCTTTTTTTAACCACAAAAGTAAAATGCCGAACTAGCATGTGTGATTTTTTTAAATGAAAAAATTACAAGTCATAGGTCTCTCCTGAAAATAACTTCCCTTGGACTCTTGGTTTGAAAAGTAACATTTAAACTTGAGTTTAACTATTAAATTATTTATGTTAAAACTATAAAAACACAATTCATAAATATTTTTTCTATAAGAAGTTCAATTCTATTTTCAGAATATGAGGAAGCAGAGAAACAATCCAGCCAAGATGGCGAATTCTGCAAAGCACACCACAGCATGGAGATTTCCCTTCTTTGCACTTTGTGGTATTGAAACCACCTCTGCTTATTGTGGGAATCAGTTATCTTCTATTGCGTACTCTTGTAACAACTCACCCTTGAACTTGTTTTATCACCTGTTCATAGTAGAGGCTAGCTACCATTTGTGGCTGGATGAAGATGCTATTTGTTGAGGACTTACTATGTGCATTAATGGAACATAGAATTCAAGGTCACCATTTCTTTTTCTTCTGACACTGCTCAAAAGATATAATTAAGGACTAAGTCCCTGTGATTAGAGATAAGGTTTGGGGTGAGGGATTTTAAGGTTGGATATTACAAAATGAGGTTTGTGTCAAGTCACGAAAAAAGATCTGTTGGAACATTCAAGTACATAAATGTTTTACCTTTTGTGTTTGTAAGAGTCTAGGCATGACTCCAAAAGATAGAAATCAGAGACCTTCTGGACATTTTAGTCTGTAAGGTTCCACGTGTGCAGGTATTTGCTCTCTGGACAAAGCAAAATTTGGACAGTTTGGAAGGGACCTGTCTTGCTGTCAGCTGCCCATGGAAGTTGGCTAGAATCTGAATTTACAAATATATAAATGCCTTGCTCTGACAGAGATGACTCTTTGAATCCCTTTTCCCATGTTACCCTCTAGGGACCTGAGAAGATATGTGACCCTCTTACCAAGCACCTGTGCAAACTATAAGTCTGCTAGTGGAGCAGAAATCACAGAGTTATTTTGTCATAAACACGTAGATACTGTATGCAGTGTGTGTGTGTCTGTGTCTGTGTGTGTGTGTGGTATAGATAGCCATGACCCTCCGTGTGCTCTGAGATGTACCAATAATGGCTTCTCAGGTAGCCTGTGTTTTCAAAACTGCCACTCTAAACCTTTTAGAGTTTTGCTTTCTACATGAAAAATGACAGGCTGAGTTGAACTTTTTTTTCTCAAGTGCCCCCTTTGAAGATGTAGCAGTAGTAAATACAGCTTTAATGATAAACCTTAGCTCTAAGTGCTATTTAAAAGTCTGTAGTGGAAAGCCTGAGAACTTACAATCTTTGCTAATGAAACTTTCATTAGGAAAGTGCTCACTTAAAATGGAATAAATGACTAAATCCCTGTAATTTGTGATTTTGACCAGATTTGACTCATCCTTTCTTACGTTCCTTTTTGTAATGCAGCCAACCACACGTCTAAAATCCCGGATATTGTACATGTCTTCAATATTAATTATCTCTGTTGATGCACTGGGTACAGACAGTACAATTCCCACAAGTCCAGATTCTTACTGTAACACCAAAACAAAAGTGATATTTATGAATAATATTGGGAAAGTTGTCCTCATAGTAACCATTCCCCAAAGGAAGCTTTACATAAATGTGCATTTATTATTCAGGATATTAAAAGGGAATCCTTAGCTTTTACTTTTTAATTTGGGCTAAAATATGTAAATTGGTTTTATTTTGGAGTTGCTCTGTTTTAGATGGCTTTGGGGGAGGATAACTTTCTAGCTTGATTATATTTTAATCTCCGCTGTAGTGGAAAAGGTTCCAATCTTGAAATCAACCTGGTTTTTGTGATTATGACCCAGAGGGCCAGTGTGCAGATGGGGCTAAAAAAAGCATTATATTGACTTGTGCATATGTAGGAAATTTTTATTTCTTTCTACTGGATACCATTATTCCTATGTCTTTGTTAGCAAGGCCAGCTCAGAGGCCACCGAGCCGCAAGTTTGCCTCTGGACTTGGAGGACCTTCTCGGACACACCTCTGGAGTGACTGACTGCTCTTTGTTTTAAGAAACCAGATGTGCAGAGGACTTTGAAGTCAGGTGGATTTGGGTTAGAATCCTGGCTATTTCGATTAGTAACTGGGTGATCTGGATGGATGAGATGCTTCAGCTGTGGAGCCTCAATTTCTCGTCTTTAAAATGGGGGTGATAATGCCTAACTCACAGGGTTTCTGTATCAGATGGGAACCAATATTTGAAGGCACCAGTCATACACAGGACTGAAAATTAGAGGCGCTTAGAGGATGTTAGTTCTCCTCCAGTCTGTCAGTCTTTCCACTTGTGCCAGATGTTTTGGGGAGAAGTGATATCTCATGCTGCCCTCACAGCCTCCATCCTCTCACCAGAACTCAGGAGAGGATGGGAATGACACACAGTAGTTTTTAAGTTCTCAGTTCTTCTCTGGGACTGTGCAGTTTTATTATATTTTCTGCATTCTTCTAGGGTTTTGCAAGGTATATTCATGATCTCCTTTGAAATTAGAATTAACTTGGGTGTTAGTTATTAAAGGAGAAAAAAGGTGAACATAAAATTAATTTAATCAGTGCTGTGTTCTACTTTCATGGAAGAGTCTTAGGAAATTCAGAAGTCAACCAGAAAGAAAATAAATATGGGTTAAAGTTCATAGATACAGTCTCATCTTTGCTGTCTAAAAATACATATATTGCAATCTGCAAGTTATTTGGCCCAGAAACCAACTCACTTTGGTGTCATTTTTTTTCCCCCTTCACCAAATCAGCTTTTTTCCTCTGTCCCTCTTGTTTCCCCAACAGGCTGCATTTTGAAGTTCTGTTTCTCAAGGAGTGGTGGAGAAGTTGAGGTAAAAAGTGGCTTACCGAGATTTTCTAACATGCCACCAGTTTTCCTCCTCCTGCACAGTGAGGCAGGATGATGGATGGCTTTGGCAGTGCAAACAGCTCTAGAAGTGATCAGATTGACTGAAGAGGTGTGAGAGATGGGAGCAGAATGCTGGCCCTCAATTGATTACCCTCCCATTTGAAAGCAAAAAAAAGAGAAGGAAAATCACCACAAAGGTCTTGACGTAGTTGTTGTTTGGAAGGGGTAGTGGGTGGTGTCAGGACTGGTGTTAGGCCAAACCTAATTTTGTGCCTTTTTCCCAAGGCTCTGAAGGGGGAAATAAATAGACACTTTAATAAATTCACAAATTGTTTTAACTTGGGACTTGTTGCTGTCACCAGTGCAGACAAAGAAATAATACAAGTAGTCCCTAAAGAGGTTTAAGACTTAAACTGAAAACATAACCTTACAATACTATTTTGGTGCCAAGGATTTTGAATTCCACTTCATATAATCATGGGAAGGATGTGAAAAGGAGTAATTTTCTTTCTACAACTTAATTCTTAAAATTAGGGGAAGGGCTTATAAACTGATCTGATCCCCCAAGTACCATTTTGCAGGCCCCATGCTTTTATTAAAAAAAAGACCCTTTACTGTGAAACAGACAAACAAGAGAACTTTTCTCTTTCTACATGTACCTATGTCAAAGATTCACCAAGGTTCTTCTAAGGATTTTGTAAGCAGCCCTATAGGTTTGTATGTGGTATGCAAGTTGAAGAATTTGGTTGATTTTCAGAATGTGTTTGTGTGAGCAGAATTATATCTGTGGAAGGAGAGGTTCAAATTTGGAGAAAGGTAGTATAGAAGATGCTTCTGCTTAGTTTAGCCTATTATTGAAAGTCTGAAAAGAGTTGATTGCATGAGTGATTTGAGCAGGTGAATGGGAAGGGGAAAGGCAGGTGAATATTCTTAGGATCTCCTTGCTAGATAAGTGTTTGTATTATTAAAAATTTTACCCATATTTCAGCCAAAAATGTGAGTCTCTGCTTCTTCCTGCTTTATACCTATGGCTTAAGTTTATCTGCAAGAAGGAAAAAAGATTTCTAGCTTGGAAGAACTTTTGTAAAAACTCTTACTTTAAACAGGTCTCTAGTTGGTGAATTTTCGTTAGGCTTGAAGTTGGTAGAAGCTTCATAGTGATGGTTCCTGAACTATTGGTTGTGTCAATTTTCCAAGAACAGAAGAACAAGTTTGCATTTCTAGAACTTCAGCTGTTCCCAGCACAATTCTGTTGTAATGGGTCTGTGACCATGGAGATTTCATCTCATATTCACTTAATATTGTATAATTTTTGCCTTTTGGTGTGAGTTTGGTCTCTTAAGTATACTTAGGGCAGGTAGAGCTAAATTCTTTTTAAAGAAAGTAAAGCTCAGCCTCCTGCCTAAAGTTACATGTTTAGCAATATCAGAAACCCTAGCTCCAGAGTGTTTGGGGATACATTCAGCTTGGCCAAAGTTTACATTTTAGGGAAGGAAAAACAATTCCTTTTCCAGATTAAGTTTTTCAGTGTGGAATCAGAAAATACAATTGCATGTCTATTGCCTGTAAACCATATTCTAGGTACCTTCTTGCATGTCACAGTATTAAAAACATATTCTGATATAGAGGGTAAGGACAGTAACAGGAAGAATATGAACAGTGTCTCAGCAGAGGAGGTACAGTGTACAAAAGAGGGAGATACTCGTGACTGGGGGAAGGAGACAAGGCTTCATGGAGGAAATGCCATTTGTGTGGAGCGGGTAAAGATGGATAGGCAGAAAAATTAGGAGAAAGGGGAATTCCATGTGGAGGGAAGGGTATAAGTAAAGGCACAGAGATGGGAACTTGCTTCAGGACTGATAAGTAGTCCGGTGTGAATGCCGCATTGGATGCGTAAAGATAAAGCTGGGGAGACAGGTAGACGCTATCATTTAGGAAGGTTAAGGTGTTTTTTTACTTGGTTTTGACTTTATTTGAATTGGTAGCCATGGACTGTCATAGGTCAGAGGACTGTGGTTCTCTGATTGTTTTTCCGGGTTTGAAACCATTCTTCATTGAGTCATGATTTCTCAGACGCTGAAGTCACCTTTAAAGATGCTTCTAAATTAAATACTGGTCATTTAGAGGGAATCAGTGTTACAGCACTCCTCTGGCCATGGTGTGATGTCATGATGATGATGCTCATTGGTGGAGTCACGCTGAGAATTACTTTTAGGGAGACAGTGTCAAAAAGCAGTAGGAGGAAAAATATCAACTTTATTTCAGATTGTAAAGAAATGTGCCATTAAAGGAGCATGCTGCATTCTCTCACCAACAGGTACATGTGCTCATTTTGTGGGATAACATGTGGCCAGAAGGGGTGGTGGTGGTTTGGAATTAAGTTTATTTCCTCTAGAAAAGAAAAGTACCCATTTCAGGCTTCCAAGTGCATGTACCAAGGTGTGGTTTTCTCTCTGGTAGTCCTGAGAACCCTGAAGGGCAGAGATCGTGAAATGCTCTTAATTTCAATGTTGGATCCATAACAGGTACTCAGTAAATGCTAATTGAATTAAGTTACCGTAATTTTTTTTTTAAACCTGAACTACATAGCTAGAAGACTTGTGATTCTTGGGTCTATCTTTTAGTCTATATAGTCCAAGTCACCTAACCTTTTGTGTTTGTTTCTTAATACAAAGAATAGAATTAAAATAGCTTGATGAGAAGATCAGCTAAATTATATCCCTAAGAAACTCTGACAGGACAACAATATTAGTAAATGACTGAGTTCTAGTTTTGCCAAAAATTATTTTACTGGGTCTTGACCAGAGCTTTAGAAAATTAAAACAAGTGAAATAGAAGAGAAAATATCAGTGGCTGGTACTCAGTAAGGGTAGGTATTATTTCATGAAACTTTTGTTTCAGTTATTATGTCCCAAGTTGTCATATGAAGTTGCTGTGTTCAGTGTGTTTCTTACTTTTAGTACTTTGTTGAATCATGGTCAGTAAAGTTTGAGAAACACTGTTCTAGATGGTAGTGAGGTCTGTATTACCCAAAGGAAAAAGCCAGTCAGGCTTTTCCAGAGCTATGCAATGCAAGATCTCTAGTTAATCTTTCAATGCATTAAATAAAGGATGACATCTGATTATTTTAGATTTAATATGAACATTGTATCATAAATCTTTGAAAATTAATGATGTCTGCATGGTATATGCTGGGGCTTGCTTGTAGTCAAAATATTTATTAACTAGAAAATCTCATTCCTTGGTTGTGCTACCTCACTGAACCTACAAAGTAATAATGATAATGACAATAATAAGTAGTGGAGGTGACCTAGAGGTGAGACTAGAAATAATGAGATTAGCTTTCATTTCTTGAGCTCTTATACACATTGTGCCTTTTAATCCTCAGAACAACCTTAAGAGGCAAATGTTAACTTTCCTGTTTTATGGATGAGGTAACTGAGGTCTGAAAAGGTAAATTAAGGTTATACAGCCAATAACTGACTGGGCTGGGATTTGATTTGAACCCTGGCCTAATTCCAAGGGCAAAATTTGAAGGATTTATCAATTCCATGAAAATGTATTAAGATGCCTACAATGTGTTAGCACTGTACTCTACAAAGATAAACGGGTCAGTTGGTCTCCACCCTTGAGTGTTTACTAGCTGCCCTTGAGGTCTTACTGTGCATGAGTCTGAGATGTGATTTGATCACAAGAGGATAGGCACGGAATCTTTCATATGAATTATTTTGTTTTGGGAGTACTGGGACAAGTGCCTTACACATAGTAGGTATTCAATTAAAATTTATAGAGTTGAACTGAAGTTGGGTGAATTCTTACCTGATGATTGGGGAAAAAGTGGAAGAGTATTGGGGAACCTTTATGCTAAAGAATATACTTACATACACCATGGCAGATCCATCTTCCCAAAAAAAATTGCTGCCTTTTGCATCTCCTAAAACTGGCAGCACTTGAGCCAACCAGAGCTCAAGACCTCAAATTATAAATGACAAGTTTCATTCAAGCAGAAAGAACAGTTTCCATCTTAGGATAAAAAGAGAATCCTATGGCAGAGACATATGAATGATAAATGAAAGGCGGGCTTCCTAAGAATGAAAATAATAATAGTTACAGTTGTTATTTTTACTATATCACTTTCTAACCTTATAACCTCAAGCGAGTCATATTACCTTTCTGAGCCTTAGTTTCCACATTTGTAAAATGATTTCTACCTCTCAGGGTTGTTGTGAGGATTAAATAAATCCTTTTGATAAATGCTTAGTATGTATACTTAACTATTTGGTGGTCTATGGGAATTTAGTAGAAAAGGAGATAAAGTGTCTGGTGAAAATGCTGTTAAGTGTGGGATTCAATCTCCCACCACAGGCAAAAGCCCACTGCTGAAAGAATGCAACACCCTGCAGTTGGCATCAGGGTATGCATATCATTGTCATGCATGTCTCATTTGCATCATTAGAAGTACAAGCTTCTGGAGGGCTAGGGGGCTGTGATATTCTAATTTCCTCCTACCCCTGGGCCCCAGTCTTGCTACCTTATATAGTCCTCGCTCAATGAATCCAGCCTAATTCAGCAAATATTTACAAAATTGTGCAGGGTACTGTGCTGGAGAAGGGAGAGTAACACTTGCTGAACAGCGTTGAGTTTAGAATGACAATAGAGAACAAAAGGGGAACAGTATCATGAGGTGGTAATTAACTATACTAGGCTAAAAATACCTGTGATCAATTCAGGAAGAATATAGGGCCCCAAAGAAAATTCGGCAGAGAACCTAAAAAAATAATGTATTCTTTGCTTTTCTCAGTGCTGTTTTGTTTGTATTTCATGAGGAACTAGTATATTTACTATGGGCACACAGTTGAGATGCACAGTCTCAGAGATGTCAACTTAAGTCTCAGAGATTTGTGGCTCAGGACCAAGCCCAGCCACCTTCACTAGGACCAGGAGACCCTCTGTGGCCTGGCCCCCACTCTCCTTTCCAGCCTCCCGTCTTTTAGCTCTCTGTCTTCCATTCATTCCTTCATTCTCTGCTGTGCAGTTGCAGTGTGATGTTCCATACCTGCACTCCAACGGAGCCGTTGGTCTCAAACATCCTTCTGCTTTTCTTCACCTGGCTTCATGAGACACAAAGGAGGCAATTTCCCCCATGCTGGGTTAGAGTCTCCTCTGTTAACCCTGCCATCATCCTTCCATCATTGGTCCCACACTGCCTAATCACATGTTGATGTGTTTATGTTTCACCACCACCTGGACCACCAGGACTAGATTACCCTCTGTGTATAGCACCTAGTAGGTGCTCAGCAATTAGCTGTTAATTGAATGATACAGTTAGATGTCATTTAGGTTGTCCATAATGGGTTCCCATCAGTTGCCCTGTTAACCTCTAGCCTAAGCGAGGGTTGTTGGACCCAAAGCCCTCTTGTCATGAAGATTGGTTTTGACACTACTGTTGCTCACCAACCACACTTCTGTAACTTTGATTTGAAGATCTTGAGTACTTTTCCTGATCACCATGACTTACCTGTAACTTTTCAATAATTCTTTCTTCTAGACTCCTTTATGTCACTTGCTCTCTGTACCATGTAGTTAACAATGGTACATCATAATGACAGCTACCCTTTATACTTGTATGTATTAGGCTTTGCAAAATGAACTTTACTTAGGTTATCTCATTAAAACTTACAACAACCCTAAGAAGCAGGTATTTTTATTCCCATTTTAAAGAAAGAGCATTGCTTATATAACTTGCACAAGGTCACATGGTTAGGAAATGTCAGACTTGGGATTCCAAGCCTGGTGTGTTTGATTCCAAAGCCTGTAGTCTGTCTCCCACTTTGTACTACTCACCACTTAAAAGGTAAGGACTAGTGAGAGGTATTTAGCCTAGTGGTTATTAATAGGGACTTTGGATTAGGATTGCCAGGGTTCAAATCCTGGGTTTACCAGTTTTAACTTTGGGCGAATCACTTACCCTTTCAGTGCCTCTCAGTTTCATCATCGACAAACTAGCGTTGTTGTAAGGATTTGCTAGGCCAATGTATATTAAGGACTTGAAACAGTGCTTGGCGTATAAAGTGCTAATGATCATCATCATTATTATCATACAATGTTAACTTATGTCCTATTCAAATATTTGTTGTGTGCCTGCTATATGCCAGACACTGTTCTGGGTGCCAGAGATACAGCAATGACTAAGACAAGTCCCTGCCTTCCTGGAGCTTTCATTTTAGAGGGCAAAGACAGACAATAGAGTAAGTAAATAAGTAATTATTATATATGGTGTGATATTTTATAATTTCATATAATGAAATGCTGTTTAAACAATTCCGTGAGATAATGGGTTGGAAAGTACTTGTTTGTAGACACACAGTGAGCCCACAATAGGCCAGCCAATGTCTTGCTTCCACTTGGTGAGCTGGAGCATTCACGCCCCGCTCTGAAAGGCTGGGCTTCGTGTGTCTGGCGGCTCACTCTTGGGATGACAGGTTTGCCCTAGCTGCACTCGCTGTGTGATGGTCATCCCAGGAGTAGCAGGAAATTAAATGACTGAGTTGAGGTGTCTGGGCCACAGGAAAACCCAACATAGAAAACTCATGAACAGGTCAGAGAGACCCTCCACTCTATTTCCCTATAGTCGAAGGTATGAAATGGGGTTCATGTCCTAAGAAGATCAGAAGGAAGGTTTGGCCCATCATTCAGCTAAGAACATGTTCGGTTAGAGTATTGTGTCAAGTAATGTTGTAAGACCTTCTGATAGCTCTTTGTGGGAGCGTGGACCAAGAAAGTAAGTGCAGTTGTCATTGGCATTATCATAGGATTCTTTATTCCATGAGTATTCTAGTGGTTAAGAACGTGGGCTTTGAAGTCAGAGAAACTGAGGTTTTTTTCCCTTCTCTACTTACCTTTGGTGGGGCCTTGGTAAAGTTAGTGACTTTTCTGAGCCTCTGTTTCATTGTCTGTAAAATGGGACTAATACCTACCTCAAAGGCTTGTTTAGGGAATTAATTGTTAACATATATGAAGAACCTGGTTCAGGGCCTGTCACATAGTAGGTATTTAGTAAAGGAGAATTTTTTAAGATAGTTCAGTCCCCCTAGGGTGTGCATTTTAGATATTGGTCATTTATCACAAGGCTCAGAGGGAGAGAAGATTTAGACTAAAATATAAGAGCTATTTCCCACTGTCTAACATTCAAGAAAGAGAACAGATAATCTCAAAACCAAGGATATAGCATCCTAGAAAGGGTTGTGGATGATAAGCTCCAGATTGGTATGGTGGAGACTGGAACAGCCAGTCTCTGTCACAAAGCTATGTTGGCTACATCTTCCCAGAGGCAAGAGCCTTGGAGGCTTGAGGCTCTGTGAAGAAATACACTCGGTTAAAGGGCTTTGGAGTGTGAAATCCTGAGTTCAACTCTTGAACTGTTTCTTTCTAGTTTTAAGTTAGAGTACTTAATTTTTTAATGTGTATTTTCATAGGTCAAAGGATTCAGGCAAGACTCCTATACTAACCAGAATTGTAAATAAACCTACTTGATGCTTTAGTATGAGCAACTGGAAAGCATTAGTTTAAAAATATGAGTATATGGTTTTTTCTCCTCTGTCCATTGTGTATACTAATACATACAATTAGGTTAAAATCTTAAGATTAAAAAAAAAAAGGACAGAGATTTATTCTCTTCCAAAGCTCTTTTGTTTTCATTCACAATGTGTAGACTTTGCTTTACAAAAAACTTCTCCATCAACTGTTTTTAAGAGTAACTGAGCATTTGTCAGTGCACCTTTTATACAGAGCACTGGGTGAAGCCCTTAATATTTTCTTCCTCTTATGATTAGTATTGTGATTCTCCCAGAATTTATTTGACCCCCTTGGCCACTAGTTCATGTTTGTTTTGATCTTGATGCCTGCACTCATCTAAAATAAACAGAGTAGGAAGAGTGAAGAAAAGGCTTAAAAGGATTTTAAAATATGGAAGTACATTTTCCTCTTATGGTTTCCTTAGCAGACTGTGGAGCCTGGCGGGTTGGGAAAAAGGAAGTGTCCCTCTGGTGACCCCATGTGCCTCCCTCTGAACTCTCCTAGCAACCTGCATCTGCCTCTGATCACTGATTCATCTGATGGGCTTTGGTTGAATTCTTTCTGTGTACTGCATTCCAAGAGCAAGAAGTCAACCAAGATTCAGGTCTTATTCTCAAGAAACTCCCAGCCCAGGGAGACTGGCAAGTAATAGGTGCCAGAAGAGAGGAGAGAGAGAAGCTCCCTGGGGCTGTGTGGGCCCGAAAGGCAGGCTTCAGTTGAGTTTTATAAAATGGCTTGGCTGTTTAGATGGTGGTGGGAGGAGCATTTTGGTGGCGGGTTGAGGGAGCACACATTCAGAGACATGGAAGTGGCATACTCCAGGAGGCATTCATAATCTGGCAGTTGCCTTGTGCATTTTAGAATTTTGCCTGTTTGCAGATCTCTCTACTAACCTCCCAGGACTGAATTCTTACAGGGCAGGGATCAAATGCCATGGGACCCAGTTATCTAACAATAATGACAAATTAAATTTTTGCCACATTCCTATGAACCCTATTAAGGTTAAGAATACTGAGGAGAACTGTTAATATGCCCAAGGGCACACCACCGAACAGATACCTAAGATTTGAACTTAGGTATCCAGGCACTAGTGCCCATGTTCTTAACCATTATGCTATGCAATAGATATTGAATAAGTGTTTGAATTGATTTGAATTAATGGATAAATAAGTAACTACATGATAATTTTTTCTTGTGTTTGTTTTAAAAAATAACGTGCCAGTTATGCCCAGCTCTAATAGTTCTTGCCCCAAATTATTTAGCATCCACACTGGTATTGGCTTTGGCTTATGTGACTTGCAGAAACCCTCATGGGTAGAAATGTTCTGTGGGGCCCTAAACCTCCAGTCTCTGGCCGGACTCAGACCCAAGTGAACATGAAATATAAGTTTAGGCCTGAGACAGAGGAGGCCAGAGGTGGAAGGAGAGTGGGAGTGAGGAAGCAGAGGCTGTAAAGATGCCCTTACCCAGAAAATGCAAGACCCTTGGCCTTAAACACACAGTCTTTTGAGACAGTTTGAAAGAAGTTGAGAGAAACAATATACCTTTAAAAGATGAAAGTGTTTGTATTTGTAAATTGATTTTGAAGAGGGGGAAAAAATATGAGAGAGGTTTGTCATGAGCCCAGAGTGGTGGGGAACACAGCAAGGGAAGCAGACTTAGGAGGTGAGTGCCGGAAGAGCCATCCATCCATCCATTCATTCTACCAGCAAAACCTGGGGCTCTGTGCTGGTCCTTGGGATTCCACATGAATAAAACACAGCTCCGGTCCTCAAGGAGCTCAGAGCCCAGTTAGAGAGAGAGACAGGAGGATGGAGCATCTCAATGCTATGTGCTAAATGTCCCCGATGGAAGCCTGTCCAAAGGATAGAGGTGGGAGTCATGGTGGGCATTGGGGAAGGGCATGCTAGGTCTGATGGTGAGAGAGGTGGGCTTTCCAGGCCAACAGGAGTGCTGTGCGGAATGTGGCCGAGGAGAGAACACACTGTGTTCTGGTCTGTTGTTGCTGGCTGTGGAAGGATGTTGCCCAGTGTGCTTTCCAGGGCTTATGGAGGTTGTGGTGGGTAAAGGAGGAAGAAGGGAGTCAATGACAGGTAGACGTCAATACATGTGCATTTCCGTAGTCCAAAATGTGACACTCTGAAAACATGCACCCATTGAAATGCATTGCAGGTGGCAAAGTTGATAAATCAACAGAAGTCAATGACAGTTCAGATCTTTGCACTTAACTCAGTTTGCTCACCTGTACATACAAGTGGTGGGGGGGTGGGCAATGAGCCCAAATCCACACATCTCTCAGGGTCTTCATAAAGATGAAATAGGGCATTCGGCATGAATGCAGTTAGAAAATCCCGAGTCTAGCATGTGATTTCATGACTTCTTTCCAGTGGCTTTGTAAGGGTTCATCTCATTTCTGGAGGGAGATAACATTTTCTGTGCTCTCCCTACACTTCCCACCACACTTTTCCAACAGTGCCCTGGAAAATCCTCCTGAAGCACAGTAGGTCAATGCAGCCGCACCTTGGGGTCCCTAGGAAGGACGGAGTAGTCCAAGCAGAGGATGGACCAAGAGCAACCTGTGCTCTTCCACTCTGAGCCAGGTGTGTGAGAAAGACAGATATGCCCTCTCTAGCAGTACATAGAGCACCCCGTGCTAATTTCTTGGAATTGCCCATGAAAACAAGACTCCTTAAATCAGAAACCCTAATGGCTGCATTTATTACATTTGAAGTATATCTTTAACCCATTCTGCGTAGAGGGGTTTTAAAAGGGGCAAAGTATACCAGAATTGTGTTTGTGAGTGTTAAAAATAGTGCTTTCATTATTCATTTTTAAAGTTCTCTTAATCTCTCCTCCTTTGCTCTCTATTTTCCTGACTGGTGTTATTGTGAGGACTTAAGAGTTAATGTTTATGAAGTGTTCTAAAGATGAAGGAAATAGCTATTGACATAGGTGATGAGTAGTAACGTTTTTAAGTGTTCTTTTCTATTTCAGAAATTAAATTCCAATGATAAATCTTACCAGCTTTTAGTCAACTTTGCCATATGCGATGCATTTTAATGGGCACATATTTTCAGAATGTCACATTCTGGACTGGGGAAATGAACATGTAGTGAGTGCTTAATGTATGCTGACCTCTGAACCGGATGCCCAGATGCCCTAAATTTGTAATTTTTAATATTCATGGCAACCCTGCAAGGCAGATAGAATTGTTCGTATTTTTCAGATGAATACATTTAAACTGCCCCTCAGAGAGTCTTAAGTGTCTAAACCAAGGTCAAGGCTGGAACTTGTTTTCAAGCCCACACCAGACCAACCCTATGCCTCATGTTCTTTCCATTACACCATGTAGAATTTTGAATTAAAATCTTACCTATAACATTTGACAACTACTTTATTACCAACTAAAAGCAATACACAGTCTAGAATGGTTTTCATTGGATCAGATCCTTTACTTTTCTGAAACTACTGGGTTGCATTTTATGGTGATAGGAGCCCTGTCCTCAGTCTCGGAGGTTTAGGAAAGGGCACAGAATATGGTTTCAGACTGGAGTTCAACTTGCAGCTCTGGCTGTGACAGTGGACTTTGCCGGAAGCCTCCTGTCTCCATCACCTGTAGAGGGACTTCGCTCCTTCAAGCCTTGGTCTCCTCAACTGTAAATCGGGGAAACGACAATTACCTACATGGCAAAGTAGTAGGAGAATTCAGTGAAGTAACCTAGGGGAAAATACTCATCACCATTTGTTGTGTGCTAACTGTTGGTAGTATCGGAAGAGTTCATGGTAATTGTTTACCTAAACATTTTACTGTGTAACTTTTTAATCAGCATTATCACACAGTCTCCATTTATTAAGCGTTTGATGGGTCCTGGGCAAGATCTTTGCGAGGCACTGTGTATATGCTTCTTCCATTACCACATTTATGACATTATAGGGTATTTACTTATTTATTTCCTTGCAGACAGAAACCCTTTTTCTCTTTGGTATCCCTGGCATTTAACATAATGGCTTCTAGCCTGTTGAAGGAACTAATTAATATTAAGGAAGTTAACTTGGCTTTTATTCCTTTGTACTTCTTTTCTCCTTTTCTTGAGAGCTAACTTCACTTGTGGGGAGGGGCTGTTCAGATAAAGCACTATGTTATCATTATTAAACTGTGACTTATAACTTGCTTTAAAATATGCCTGTAAGTAAAGAAATTGTAGGTTGCAGTAATTTGACAACAGCTGATTGTGAATATTTGTTAGCCTTGCCCTTTTCTAAAAGGTAAATTTCTGGGATGAGTAAGTCAAGAGTTGGAAGAGTTTGCTGAGCAAATTTACTTGTATCTGTGGTTTCAAAAGATATGGTTACCCTACTCAAAGAAGTAAACTCTTTGCAGTATCTTCGTGTATATACATAAATATATCCAAATTATTCTCAGGGATATATTACATTAGTCCTAAAAGGGCCTTATCTGAGAATTATGTATTATGCAGTTTGAATTTTAATATAAAGATAATAATTTTGAAACTTTATCATGTTTTCAAAAGCCTTAATATTTCCAAATTTTTTAAATGCCTGTTTGACACTTGCCCAATTAATTGAATTCGTGAGATTATAAAAGCACCTTTTGAAAAAGATAAGAGATTGTTTATGAAGACAAAAATTAATTTATTTATTCTCAGTTCTAATCCAAAAATCTCTATTTTGAGGCAATTCATAAAAATACCTATAATAAGAGATTTTAAAAATAGAACAATGAGGAAACTGAAGGGAAGGAAAATTAAGAGAATGAAAAAAATGGTAAATTCAAAGGTAAAGTTTGTGTTTAAAAAAAATGAGAAGTTTTCTATGAAGTCTTGTGTTCTTTCTTTACACACAGAGGGCTACAGAGTTGACACTCGTTTTCCTAGCAATATTACAAAGAGGGGACCTAGTAAATTACAAAATGTGGAGTCCGTAAAACAAAAGCAAACCCATCACAGAGGACAGAGAATATTAGTAGTTCATTGCTATAATAAAGTATTTGCCTCAAAGCAGTCAGAAATATTGTGATACTGGTATTTGTGATTTTTTGTTTTTTGCATCTCCACTTTGCTTCTTCTTGTTCATGAGATTTTTAATAAATATGTATTAGGAGGATCTCTCTGTGCAGGAAAGAGAGAAAGTGAAGCTTAAAAAGCATGGTATGGAATGCTGCTTGACAGTGTCATACATTCACAAGATGTCCTTGAAGATGGAGCACAGAACAGAGATCAGGGAAATTTTGGCAGCTGCAGTTGGGAAAATAAATGGCTGTTGTGTGATTGGGCAGATCCTGAAAGCAAGCTCCTGCTCAAACCATGTAATTAAGAAAAGTGGGGGCTTTTGGCCAAGTGCAGAATGTTCATAATATCAGAGTTTGTCAGCAGGAGCTTTTAGAACGGATCAGTACTTTTCACTCCCTGATCCAGGGAATGGTTTTCTTATAAATCATCTCCTCTCCTTGCTGTCCTCTTGAAGGTTGCTGCCAGGCAATAAGACGTACTTAGATTGTAACCTTGCTAATACACAGTGACTTAGGTGGAGGGGAGACCGAATCAGAGACTGTTTCAAGAAATGCCATTTTTATTCATTTGGTCTCCTATGTGCCCTCTAATGTAGGAACCAACAGAGTGTGGCCAAGGAGAGATCCTGCAGGGCAACTCTGGGAAGGAGAGGGAATCATTTCTAATACTGTGGCTCCAAACCGATTTGAAAGATTTGACATTTTCTTTCTTATTTAAAAAGAACTTCCTTTCAGTTTAGTAAAGTGCTATATTTTCATTGTAAAACAAAAACTTGGAAAATAAAGACAGAGACAAGGACACAGTCACCTGTAATCCTGCTGTTTCTTGCGAGCATTTTTATTTTTCCCTCCTGCTAAGTGCAGGTTTACATAATTGAGATAATTTTTTATTTCACCTTTTTCCCACATTTATCATACACATTTTCTCATGTTATGAAAACATATTGTAAACATAATTTTAACAGTTGCAGAATGCTGTATCAGGAAACTATACAATAACTTACTTTGTCACCCCCATTGTTAGGCCCTCAGGTTTTCCTATTTTTTCACTCTTCCAGATATTAAGACATTAAGACAGATTTTTTCAGTGTCTTAATGTACCTTCTTGGGAATACTTTTGATCTGTGGAATGTTGGATTCTTTTCTGAGCTTCAGAATGGCTCATTAGGTCCAAGAATAGGAACATAAGGTTCAGAAAAGTTGTGCCGATTTTTATTTCCACCAATAATGATGAGACAGACTATTTCAGTGCACCTGAAAGCCTGACAGTTGCAAACCTTGAATTTCTATGTTCCCTGTCAACATGTTGTCCACAGATAATTCAAAAACACACTTCTCCCACCCACGTCTGTGTTCTCACCAACACTCATCTGGTAGAGTCCAGTTTTATTAGCACCCATCTGGCTTCCCAGAGGGTGTCCAGGAGGAATGGTACACTCGGAGAGGCAGTTCTCTCCAAGGAAGTTGTCCTATCAGGTCAAAAATGTCTTTTATTCTAATGTTTCTTTCTTATTAAAAAAAAACAACAACAACGAGAGGAAGTTAGGAGGAAATTAAAAATAAAAATTCACTGCGATAAAGTGATTTTCAAATGTAAAACTACCCTGTCAGAAGAATTTTCAACATCTTTTCACTAATGAACATGTAGCTACAATGTGAGGCTCTGTGAATGTCCTCAGGTCTGACTTACCATGGCCACTTGTACATACATGGAGGTGCTGACAACCGTTTCCTTTCACTCAGCATCTTTAGCTTCAGAATGCCCCAAATAATCTCTCTCCTTTGAATTGCACAATTGGAAGAGCTGCTGACATTATACAGTCCTTCTTAACAAAGAGAAGGTTGCTCTGTGCTAAATATTAACTCCCTCTATTCTTCTTCACTTTCCTCCCCATCTCATCCCATCTATGTTAGGAAAACATGTATTAATTTTTTAAATAAAAAATACTTCTTTGTGGATTTCTGAAGAATTTAAGTGTGTATAAAGCTTAAATTCAGAGACTTGACCCAATGCTTTAGATAATGATTTGGATACAGAATAACACATTGCTTTTTACATCTGAATCTCCATGAGTTTACTTATACTATGAGCCCCTAGCTAGGCATTTTATAAATATGCAATATTTATGTTTACATGAATTGTGCCATTGGCTATTGTTTATGCATTAAATCAAAAGATAAGTCTGACTTACTCAGTCTGGGGGCAGTTTTACAAATGATTCATTAATGTTTTTTGTGTGAAGATGAAGATGACATATTTACCATCACAACTGGTTCCCATCCCAACAGGTATGTGTAGCTTATTATTAAGCTGTTTGGTCATTTTGTTCACATCAAACATTCAGGATAGGGAGGCTTTGGAGCAGGGTGGGAAGGAATTGTTTCCCAATTGATTCTTTTCTGTTAGAGCTACTATTTTTGCTGGAAGCCTGAGAGCTTGCCCACAAAATTGTGTTTATATTAAAATGAAAATATTTATCTTTTTCAATGTGTCTTTAACAAAGAAAGCTTACTGAAAGTCTGTGATTCTTATTTATCTATTGGCCATTTTGGAAAAGAGGACTGAATTGGGGGAGAGGGGTGAAGGAAAGGTTTCCTTGTCTTTATAATGAACTGGATGATGAAGCCATCTTGCAGCTCTGGCGAGTTAGCTGTAAAAGTCTGTTAAAACCAAATTCTCAGGGGTTTTACCGGGACTGCTCCAGAATGGGCATGCCAGGAAATCATTTTAGGCCCAAACTGAAGTCCTAGAGACACACTGTGAAATATAAAGGAGACTAGTATTTATGTAGGAAGAGAAATGTGTATGGTGTGTCTGGGGAGGAAGATTAAAACTTGAATTTCTGTTAAGTTGAGAATAATGCCTAAAAGAAATTAAATTTTAATCATGCTTTTCATATCCATGCTGGCCCTGCTATTTTAAGTATTAATGCCTCTTGTTCTCTCCAGTGGCTGCTGATTTTTTAAAAGCCCTGACTACCACCATTGACAATACTTTTGATGTGTCTGATATTCATCTCCAGTGAAGAAGTTGCTGTTTCAAAGGAGGGGTGCTTCAAGCTTACCTTATTGTTACAAATAGTCATTTGTTTAGGATGTAAGCATTGAGACTGGAAATAGAACTCTCAGTTTGGTATCAGGATTAAGCTGTGTGTATTTCACTTACGTGTTTTTGGTGAAGAGGGGGAGTCACTGGAGGGAATTTCTTAGAAGAAAGGGATGTATATAATTTTAATTAATTATTTGTTTACCTGCCTTCCTCTTTCATCCTCCCAACTTGAACCCTCTGAAGGCAGGGACCAAATTATTTCTGTTTCCCCAGTTCCTAGAGCAATGTCTTGGTCTATAATAGCATTCAATAAACTTGTGTTGAATTGAATACACTTGTTTTGAGGATATGCTGAGAATTTATTACCACATAACTTCCTAGAGTAAATAGGTCTTTCAGGTTATTTGTGCATCTGCCCAAAGGTATTATTAAGCTGTCAGCATGTTTTCCCCAGTTGGAATTAAATATTTTTTCTGGAGTTTTCTAGTTACCTTCCAGCAGAATCTAGGAAATTTGGTATAAATGGTTTTGGGAGACAGGAGTGCAATCTTCAACCAGATTCTCCTGGTCCATGGGTCTTTGTGAGTCAGCCCCTTTAATTGCTGGGGTGAGAGGGTGAGCTGGGAGGAGTTTATTCCCAAGTTTCCTTTTCCTAGAGTGATCAGATCATCGATCTCAGACACTTTTTCTTGGGCCCCATTAATAATGTGTCTCCTATCCAGCTGAATCATAACCAGGAAAGCATTGCATTTAGGAAAAAAGCATTAATCTGAAGGGACTTGAGCAAATTAATGCCTCTTGAAAAGAAGGAAGGGAGTATATGGATTTTATGAGCTGATGGACAAACTTAAAGAAATATGAAATTGGGGGGTTGTAGGGATATTTTTAGTGTCTTTCAAGGAGCAAGAAGAGAAGTGAAGAATTATTCCTAAAAATAATATCTGTCTTCAGGAACACAGAGCCTGCTGTGTAATTTTCTAACTTTGAGAATTTATTTTTCAGGCTTTTGAAAGGTGGGTGAGATGCAGTAGTCTGGGCTGCTCCACCAAAGTCTAACATACTGCCTGTCAGAATTTTACAAGGGTTAAGTGGAAAATGCCTACAAAGAGAATTAAGACTTTTATTTTTTTTCTCATGAATAATTCAAACCTATTTCTTTAATGGTCCGATTCAGTGGCTGCCCTTGGTGAACATTATTCTTCATGCTCTTGGTGGGCTTTAGACATAAACTTTCAAAAATCCTTCCAACATGGTAAAAGGCAACACCTTTAAATACTCAGGAAAATACTTAATAACACACACGTGTATGTACACATGTGCACACCTGAGGCATGTTTGCCATCGGTACCTTCCTCTGGCATCTTCCCAGTTTGAGGGAATGCTGACATTTGGAAGGGCGCTGAAAGTAGGGAGAGCATTTGGAAAAGAAGTATCACATTCCTGCGATCTTCTTAGGTTCTTTTCTCTTGGTCCTTCTGTTTGAATTGTGCCTCAAGACCACTTCTCTACCAGAAAACCGTAGGTTGAAGAGTGCAGAGAGCACTGTGAGGGGAGTGCCCTGAGATCTTGGATGATGAAGTAGTGAGTTATTCTACTCCGCAGGCTCCTGTGAAGTTGTAACCTTTCATTTGCCTCACGAAGTAAATCTTGAAAGTATAAATTAGGTTAAGATATGTAAATGTAAGACCATACAGTTTACTGTCAGACTGTCATTTTAATAGAAAATATTTGAGCAAAGCCACAATACAGAGTGGCTGACGGGATTGGTGAGGGGGCTCTGGGAGGGCCTCTGATGTGGCTCTCTGGGACCCAGGACAGTGACTCTCCTCAGCTGTGAGGAGAACCAGCCCTGAAACTTTAGCCTGATTTTTCCTCAAACTTGAGCAAGTAAGAGCCTTGTGAAGAGGGGAGGACAGGCAGTGGGGCTGTAAGATACTCATAAACTGATGAAAGAAATATTAAGGGAAGCTTTAAGTATGTCCTTAGAGTTTGGGAATGGTCTTGCTTAATCCACCTGACAGACTTTCTGACCATAAGACACTGATAGTTAGAGGCCATTTGAGGGATCCAGTGAACTATTGGACATGCAAGGACTTGCATTCAATCAATAGTCCTTTATCCAGAACCTACCAATTGTCAGGTCCTGCTCTCTACATGCAGGAGATACTATAATACACAAAATAGATGTAGTCTCTGTGCCATGGAGCTCAGGGTTCAGGTCATTATTCTTTGTGAACTATAAAGTGCTATTCTCAGGAAATTTTGGGGGAAGATACATCTCCACACCTCTATCAAGTGCATTTCTATGATATGGCCACCCCTCACCTCCTCTCTTAAAATAAAAAAAGAGAAGTAAACCCTCATCCAAAAGGCAATGTCTGCGCTGGCACAAGAGAACTCAAGTAAGGGGGTCAGTAGACCTGGGCTCATGTCCCATGTCTGCCTCTAACTAGCAGTGTGATATTGGGCAAGTCATTTCCCCTTTCCTGTCTTCAGTTTCCTCATCATTAAAATTATGGGGTTGGGCTCTGTGGTCCCTAATGTTCTCTTATACCTCTGGTCCATCTACACTGTGAAGTCAGTGAAGGCCAGCTGCTTGTCTTTGTTGTCTCTCTATCCCCAGGGCCTAGCACAGTGCCTGGCACTCTGGGGCTCCATCTCTGCTCATCTAACATACCCAGATCTAGCCATTGCAGAGATAAATCCTTTTCTTATGTGCATATGATCTGGCATGTCCAAGAATTAGTGTAACAAATGCCTTGGATGGACAATAACAAGAAATGTGATTGAACAGGTAATTAGGACCATTGGGAAGGACACAGGATTATGGCGATGGAAATGCCATGAAGGGCAGAGAGGGTTGGCTCTTTTACCTAGGAGCACCCCTGAGAAAGCACCTGGCCCAACATTTGCTTCTTACTTCCCCTCTGCAGAGATAAATAACTGAGTGATGATCGAGCAACTGCATGTCTGAGGCCTTCTCTCTGGCTTTTGTTGTAAATTTTGCAGAAAAAAAAAAGAGTGGTGGGAGGGGTGAGGTTAATGCATTGAGTGTGAGTAATTAGTCATTCAAACCATTGACATTTACAATGACAGGATTTGAGTGCCTGCATTATTGTGCACTGCTCTAATAGTTTATCCCTGAAATTTTCTGCCTGTATAATGTTTCTTAAAATATATCACAGGAGCATAAAAGATTTAATGCAGTGCTTTGTACAACCATTAGAGTTTGAAGTCAACTGAACCTTCTCAGTGCTCTATCCTGGATGCTTGCTGTAATTCTGTTCTTAATTGACATTCAGAAAAGGGAAGGAGGGCAAATCAGGGGTTTGGAACATGGTCAGCGGCAAAGTTGGCTGTGAGACCCACACAGAACATTATATTGAAGTACATATGTACACTTGATAACTGGTATATGTATTTGCAATGAGTATTGTGGTGTTATAATATCAAAGGCTTTAGCCTGGGGGAAGCAAGTGTTCTGATTTTGCCAAGTCAGCCTCTGTGCTTACCAGAGAATGTGCTTCCCACCAACGATGTTTAATTCTGGTCTGTTTTCCAAGTAGAGATTACAGGTATCCTCTCTTTAAGATTTATCATGGAACCTTAAAATGCTGTAATTTCATATTCTTGGGTTCTATATCTTTCTATCTTGGCAACTTTTGTTATTTTCCAAGTCATGTTTCAAAATCCTTTGGGGTCACTTGTGTGTCAGATTTGATTATGACATTTTACATTTCTGATTCTATTTTTAAGCCTGTCTTACATCCTGGGATGCATCATTAAAACCAATAAGGGGTCTTATTTCATGATTATATATTAACATATTTGCAAATGTCTCTTAGCTTTGGAACTATACATTCATTAGAAAACACTGTGTATGTGCATGTGTGTGTTTTCAGCAATCCTCTCTGAATTCACGGAAGGATAACTATAGTGTGTGTGCAGAGCAGAGAGCTTTGTCTCCATCAGATGAGAATAATTTTACCTAATTTATAGGTTTGGTCAATTGAAGTAATCAGTACCAAACATTACCTCTCACGACTCCTCTTTGAAGGTTTGAACCCAATTAGGGTTGTCTGGTCTACAGATGGGCCTCAACTCCAGCAGTCAATATACGTTAGGAAATCCACATAGGCTGTAAGGAGACCCAGAAAGCTTTTTGGAGAACTGAAATTACTTTCTTGCAGACTTAATACTTCCTGGGTCTTTCTGGAGCAGGGAGACCTGTAGTATGTTGACATGGACAGGTGCTGGCTTGTATCATGTCTGTCTGTGAAGAGAACATCCACACGACAGAAGATGAACCTCGCTGTCTGGTGATCATTAACAGTTCTTGTCCCACAGAATCTCAGAATGCTTTGGTATGACTATATTCTTCTTCGTGCTCCATCATTAATACCCCAAAAGCTACCTCCACTCAGGATATTTCTAGGTGATTGTTGGGAAGCTGAACAAGGGTAAGCTGAGAAAAGTGGGCAGCAGGGAAGGTGTTCTATAGATACGACTTTATATGTACAACTGGTTCATTAAATCGAAACATGGTAGTTGGGCATCTCTGTGGTTCTGCCAGCTGAGCCTCCTGAAATGGATAAATTGTGTTTTTCACATTCCTTATCTTGGATTTGGTGGTACTTCTTGTACTCCTTGTGTTAATTGCTCGGACACTTAACTCAGTGAAGCAGTGAGACGACACAGGAAACGGAGACACTGCACGAACCCAGAAGGCACGACGGCTTGGCAGAGCGGGAACCAGCCTCCCAGCCGGGCGTTATGATGATACTCCACAACATCATCTCCATTAGCACAACCCCCTCTCTGGGGCACATCTCGCCATTTTCTCCTGCCTTAAGGGCAGAGCAGCTAAATAGGCTCTGCTGGGTGCTTCTACCTGTGCTCAGGAAAGGTTGATTTCAGATTCTTCTCAGAAACTCTTTGCTTTCTTCTTTCTGTCTGGAATCCTGCAGTTGACCTGAAGCCAAGAAGAACATTCTGGTGATGTGATAAGTGGAACCACTAAAGTTACTTACATGATGGTAAAGAATTTTAGAAGATCCCCACATTCTTCAATCTGCTTTATTTCCCTGACTCCTCTTGAATCTTCGTTTTTTCTTCAGTTTCGTTTCCCATTTGTGATCATCGGAAGAGGAAACAATTAGAATAACACCTATGTAGGGCACAATGAGAAATAACAGGAAACCTCTAGGCACTTAATAAATATATATATTCTCTAATTCTGAAGATAACACCACACAATAGGCTTTATTCCAATTTACTAAGAAGAAATTGATGCCCAGAGTATTGAAGTAACCTGCCTGAGATCTTGCAGCTAATAAGCAGTAGAACTAGAATTTTACATCAGCTGTTGCCTTGACTAATAAGTCATTCCTTTTTGACTATACCACTCTGTTTCAGATGAGAAAATAAAAACTGAAACAAAACAAAAATGGTCTCTGAATGTTGATGAGGATGTGTAAGCTACTGGAACTCTCAGGCTCTTCTAGTGGGAAAGTAAATTGGTAAAACCACTCAGGAAAACTACTGACAGTATATATACTAAAGTTGAACATACATGTACTCTGTGACCAAAAAATAAGGGACTCCCAGGAATATCACCGCAAAAATGTGTGTGTGTATGCCAAAAGACATGTACATAATGCTCACAGCATCATTATCTATAACAGCTAAAAACTAGAACAACCCATATGTTCATCAACAGTAGGAGAGATAAATAAAATGTGGTATTTTCAAATAATGGAACTCTTTACAGCAGAGAAGAACAACCTTTTGCAATATCTAACAACATGGATGATACCAGACATAATGTATGAAAAGACATAAGAGAGTACGTATTGTGTGATTTCATGTCTAGAAACAGAAGAAACAAATCTATGGATAAGAAGTCAGAAGAGTAGTTACCTTAGGGGGCTGGTGTGAATGATGGTGGTGGGGACATGAGAAAGGCTTCTGGGATGCTTGTCACATTCTGGATGGTGATCTGAAAGGTGATTGCCCAGGTGTGAGTTGTGTTCACTTTGTAAACATTATTTTACTTGTACCCTTAAAATTTGTACACTTTATAATCCAATTAAAAAATGGGCAGAGGAGATGAGCACACAGTTCTCCAAAGAAGAAATTCAGATGGCAAACAGCCACATGAAAAGATGCTCCACATCGCTAGTTATCAGAGAAATGCAAATTAAAACCACAATGAGATATCACCTCACACCAGTAAGGATGGCTACCATCCAAAAGACAAACAACAACAAATGTAGGTGAGGTTGTGGAGAAAGGGGAACCCTCCTGCACTGCTGGTGGGAATGTAAATTAGTTCAACCATTGTGGAAAGCAGTATGGAGGTTCCTCAAAATGCTCAAAATAGAAATACCATTTGACCCGGAATTCCACTTCTAGGAATTTACCCTAAGAATGCAGCAGCCCACTTTGAAAAAGACAGATGCACCCCTATGTTTATCGCAGCACTATTTACAATAGCCAAGAAATGGAAGCAACCAAGTGTCCATCAGTAGACAAATGGATAAAGAAGATGTGGTACATATACACAATGGAATATTATTCAGCCATAAGAAGAAAACAAATCCTGCCATTTGCAACAATGTGGATGGAGCTAGAGGGTATTATGCTCAGTGAAATAAACCAAGCAGAGAAAGACAAATACCAAATGATTTCACTTATATGTGGAGTATAAGAACAAAGAAAAACTGAAGGAACAAAACAGCAGCAGAATTACAGAACCCAAGAAGGGACTAACAGCTACCAAAGGGAAAGGGACTGGGGAGAATGGGAGGGAAGGGAAGAAGAAAGGGGGCCTTACAATTAGCATGTATAATGTCAGGGGGGAGGAATGGGGAGGGCTGTGCAACACAGAGAAGACAAGTAGTGATTATACAACATCTTACTACGCTGATGGAAAGTGACTGTATTGGGGTTTGTGGGGGTTACTTGGTGAAGGGGGGACCCTAGTAAACATAATGTTCTTCATGTAATTGTAGATTAATGATAACAAAATAAAAAAAATTTGTGCACTTTGTGTGAATGATGGGGATGGGGACATGAGAAAGGCTTCTGGGATGCTTGTCATGTTCCAGACAGTGATCTGAAAGGTGGTTACCCAGGTGTGAGTTGTGTTCACTTTGTAAACATTCTTTGACTTGTACCCTTAAAATTTGTACACTTTGCAACACATATGTAAAAATGCTTATCTCTCCCAAATTTTCAGAACAGTCAAATGGTAATAATAATAGAAGGTGCTAATTATCAGATGTCTGCCAGGTCTTGTTTTACTCATCTATAGGATATAGAGAATATTGGAATATACCTCATTGCCTTCTGGTGAGGAGTCAGTGAGAGAGGTCACATCAGGTGATTGGCAAAGTGACTTTAGTAACTACCAATGATTGTAGTTATGTTCCTACCACTATTCAGGTGTTTTATATAGACCACGTCACCAGATCAGTTTCCTTGAAAAGCAGGTGGCATTGTTTCCTTTTTTCAAATGAGGAAAACTAAGGCTTCCAGAGTTTTAAGTGCCTTACCCACAGTCACACAGCTAGTTAATGGCAGAACACCATTTGTTTCCAAGGAGATGATAATCAGTTTCAGAGGAGATGGAAGCCATATCATGAAGGACAAGTAAGAGATGATGACAGGACAGAAAGGAAAAGTGAGACTGATTGGGCCGTATTTGGGGCAGGAAAACTGGGTGCAAGCCCAGACTCTGCCCCAATTTCCTGGGATGACAGAGAAGTTGCTGGGTATCTCTGGAATTAATCTCAAATATGAGAGTTTTGCACTAGATCTCATTCCCTAAAGTGCCTCTGACTGTACAATTGTGATTCTCCATGTTTGTCGTACCATGCACAAAGCATCTTTATGACCTGGCTCCATGAGCTTAAACCCATTTTCCATGTAAAACCATATTCTGGCATCATCGTCTCAGTACTTTTCCCAAACACCCCTATCCTATAAGCAGGGTTAATTGCTCCTGCACTGTATGCCCAGTGTGCTGCTGTGAGCCGTTTGCCTGCCTATATCCACTATAGACTATGAGCTCCTTGAGGTTAGAGACCAAGAATTACCCATTGTTTTATTCCCATGCATGCTGCCTGGAACAGTTCACATGCCCAGAGGAAAAATCCAGAGAAAGTCCTTTTTGACTAATGTGTGAGAAGACAGCCTTGGGCTGTGCTGGACCTAAGGTAGAGAACTAAAGAGAACTTTTCCTTCATGTTTTTTAATTTTATTAGAGGTTCAGGAGTAATAGTAATGGAATGGCTAGGGAGAAAAATCACAAGTGACTTTGTAGCTCCCCAGCATGTGCTTATGAAGTCTGAAGTTTGATCAGTGATTAAGCATCCCTGAAAATCTAAACCCTTCCCATATGGAATGGCCCCACTTAATTTAATGTCATTTTACTTTATGAGATAGTTAATAAACAGGTACTGTATTTGATCTTGTGCGTGTAGCCCTCTATATTTAGTTTTTCAGCTTTAATGGAACTATAATTTTAATCATGATTATTACTTTACATTTTAATTATAATTTGGTGTGGCTTAAGTATACATTTCTGAGAGTGATTGTGTAATGAAAACAGGAATTAGCTTTTCATTAACAAAATAATGGGAGAGTTCCCACTGCATTCTAGTCTGTGTTCAGAATCTATGGGCTGGCCTAAAAATAGCAAGGGGAGTTTAACATTTTGGTTAAAAACATGCTTCTAAATTGGCTGTGTTCACAACCCCATCTCCTTTCCTCCATCTTGCTTTATCTTGTTCTCTTTTTTTTTTCAAAAAAGAAAAGAAAATCTTAAAAGAGACTTTAATTGTGTCTTTGAGATTTCAAAAGCCTTCTTTTTATTATTTTTATTTTTATTTAGATAATTAGCACCATGGAGCCTCAGGTGTCAAATGGCCCGACATCCAATACAAGCAATGGACCCTCCAGCAACAATAGAAATTGTCCTTCTCCCATGCAGACAGGGGCAGCCACAGATGACAGCAAAACCAACCTCATAGTCAACTATTTACCCCAGAACATGACCCAAGAGGAATTCAGGAGTCTCTTTGGGAGCATTGGTGAAATAGAATCCTGCAAACTCGTGAGAGACAAAATTACAGGTATGCTCTTCTTCCACAGCTACATTGTCCTGTTAAATGTGCAGGCCTTAGTATAATCCATATGCATGGTGCTGCATCTGAGTGTCTGCATCCTGTGTTCAAGGATGGCGTGGGTACACGGTCATAAACTCATACAGCTGTACACCTTACACAAAACCTTGTTGTGGACTGGTAGGACTGGGAAGTAAATGGAGATTTACTTTATGTGAAATAATCCTTTGGTTTTATCCCTGTTTATTCTCAATCAGCTACCCCTTCCCTTTGTTCTAGAGTGCTTTGTTCTGCCCTCTGCCCTCCCTAAACTCTGGGCTAGTTTTTATCTATTTGCTCCTTTCCTCTCAAACACATGGTTTGTGTGTGTCCAGCATTCTTCCATGTGTTTGAGATAGTGTTTTAAAGGTGCTCTCACAGACTGTGGAAGGAGGTCACCACTGCCCATTGTCCCGGGGGAGAAACAGGCCTTGAGGACAGCAGATTATTCAGAATAAAACTGCTCTGCAGTAGGAGGGAGATGCTTAATGACAATCTGCATTCGAGGTATTTTATTTTATTAATTTGTCTTGCAGCTACTCTTGGGAAGTCAGAGACTTTTTACTTGAAAGGGAAACAATACCCTCTACCACTTCAATACTGAAGGTTTTAGGTTCTGAGTCTTTCCAATCAGCAACTGTTCACTGAGGACCTAATGTTGGTTTGCTTAGCACTGATGCTGTAATTCTGGGGGGAAATTTCTCTGTAATCTTTTTGCAAGTGAGACTATTTTCTCAGAAAAATATTGGGCTACATCATGACAGTGAAGCTGCTGCTCCCTGATGCTCCAGCCCTCAAATCCTTCACACTCAACTTTGAGTATTTGTACTTTTTGAGTTTGACTTTTGTTTCCCTTACTCTGGACAGTTTAACTTTTGAGCAATTGGACTATATATTTTTTTAAAAGGAAACTATAATTAATACAGGGAGTTACTGCACCGTGATTTCAAATCAGAGAATCCAGTGTGTACGTGTGCTTGTAGCTATACATATCCTCTAGTTCTTCTGATTCACTTGTAAATCTGTCCCCATATAAATTAAATACTTTGCAAAATCATAAAGCTAAAATAACTGTCAAAAATATAAGTCACATAGCCCTCCAAATATAATTTCCTCATTGGTAAAATTGGAAAACAATACTTATCTCAGAGGGTTTATTGTGAGGATTAAATGAGAAACTCAACACATACTGTTCAGCACAATGCCTTTTGCATGGTGATCTCTCAATAAATGGGAAATGTGATTATTATAGATACAGTTAATACATTTCAAGGGGGCTGGCTCAAACAGAGAAATAGTATCAAGGTCTCCACATAGGGCCAGAGCTTTGACAGTCTTATCCCAGAGTACTGGCTCATCCATCCCCCAACACAATTGCCTGTGCTCTCAGAAAGCCAATGTTTAGATTCCTGAATAATCTTTATATAATAAGATGATAATTCAAACAAAATTAAAACCAGTTAACCATATGATTCTTCCTCCCACTTCTGTATAGAAAATGTATTTTTGGTGTAGCCTTACCTTCTAAATAGGGACTCTGCCAGCTATATTAGTGAATATTATTAATCACCTTTTCAAAAGAGTTCCCCCTTAGAACCACAGTGAGATTTTTGAAAAGTACTGATTCATGGTGTTGTTCCTTGTTTTCTAAAGACACATGTTTAAACAAGCAGATTCCTTTACTGAAAGAATGCTAATTTGGTAGTTCACCGAGTCGATTTGAATAGGAGTGACAGCTTCTAAGACAGCCTTTAATTTGGTATACAAAACCAAAATTGTCAACTTTGGTTTGTTCAGCACCCCCTCCAGCACAAGCAGAGACATACAGGAGCATCTGAGCTTAAAGAAAAAGCTTATGGGTTGAAAGCAGAAATACAATTCAGGCATAAATTTATAATTATGAATGTTTTCTTCATTCTGGCAAAAATAAGAGATTTACTTGCAAAGAACCTACGGGAAGGAGGCAAGGAAATAGAGAGAGAGAGACAAGAGATATTTGCTCTCATTTGGTAGCAGTGTTTAATAAAAGTAGAACTTGTGGTTGTAAAGAGTGCTTATTAAATTCTTCATTTACACTACCTAATTAATTCTAGCATTTTAAATTAACAGTGAAACTGGTCCCTGCTGTACCATTCCATAGATGCAGTATATTTCCTCCATCCACCAGTTGTTCAGGTTTAATTGACTACACTAAAAGTCAGAGACGGAGGGAGAGAGACGTCTGTGGGGAGTGGGAAGGAGTAGCAGTTGTTCTAATGGAAGACCGTCTGAGGCCTACATCGGGGGTTAAGTGATAACACAGGCGGGCAGAGGTGAGGTGTCACACCAGACAAGTTGAAAGGCTGCTGCTGGCAGGGTAAAGTCAGAAGTCAGGGTAAATGACATCATAGGTATTTTTGTTGCCCTGATTTTTAACATCCCAGTCCCTCCTTTTCCTCCAACACCTCCTACAGATCTCAATACATCTCAATCCTGTGAAGTTTACAAGAAGTTCTAAATATCCAGTGGGAGGATTGGGGGGTGGGTAGTGGCAAAGAGATAAGAAATCAAGATTAAGATTTTCCAGCCCAAACCACTTCCAAAGAGAATGTAACCGATTCCCTTAGATGGTTCTGGCTTAGAAAATTAAGGAGGAGAGAGAAAAAGACCCTCTTTGTCAGTGGTGTGGCTGACAGGCTGGATTCACTCCTGGTTATGGGTGGTCAATGAATTCTCTGAGAACACAGGAAATTTGAGCATAGACTTAAGTGTTGTGGTGCTGAGGACATAACTGCTATCATTTCAAGTCCTACTCTATGCCAGATACTTACTAAGCACTGGACATACCTTGTTTCATTTAATATTGAGAACAGTCTCCATTTTCTCAGATGAGGACACTGAAGCTTAGTGGATTTAAACAACTTCTCCCGGCAGCATATTTATTAGCAGGTGGAGGAGCTGGGATTCACCCAGTTCCCAAAAGCATTATCTTATGTGGCAGCCTGTACAGCATGCCCCCGTCTGTGTTAAGTGAAGACCCCTGCCTAACCCTCACCCCATAACCCAGCAAAACAGTATGTTCCTCTGAGTAGCAGTTGCTGGCCACCCTTTGCAGAGTCTACCTAATGCACCTAAGACCCCTATGTGTAACAGGAGGCAAAGATAACCATATCTGTCATCCTCTGGGGATATGCTCAGCCTTCAGGATGGAGCCAAATTTACTGAAAGTGCCAGGTTTAAGATTCCCTTAACTGCTTTTGGACATCTCTGTTACTTATCTTCTCAGAAATATTAGATTTTCTTTTTCCAATTGGGAAAGGACACTTATCAAGATAATCTAGGTACCAGGGAGAAAAAACCACGCATCCCAGGTTGTGTGCAGCCATGAGCATTTGAAGGCTAGGAGTCACGTCCTTTATCTTTCTCCTTCATCCACCTGCAGCTTCTGGAGAGAAGAGGAAAGTGGCACATTGTCTGCAAGGACTCATACAACCTAGAAACTCAGGCAAAAACACAAACTCATGGTAGAAATTATATTTTTCCCATGGACTGCAGAGAATTGAATTTGTTTCCTATTTTTTATTTGTCGTATTTTTGTTTTTCAAGCTTTGAGATTGCATTACTGAATCCATGTTCCTATGATCAGTATTTTAGGGGAGGAAACATACAGCTTAGCCAGGATAGAGTGAGGTGGCTCAGGGTAGGTAGGTCTTAAAGCCAGCCAAGCTGAAATGCTAAATTGCATTTTTATAATTATTTGTCTTATTATCACCCCTCTCCAAAAGGAATAGAGAAAGGAGGAAAAAAGTAACAAAGAAAAATCCCCAGAAATAAATCAGTATACTCTAACAGTTTTGATCTGCCTATCTAGATTGTATGATTATTTGCATCATAGTGACAAAAAAGAATTGTATTTTTACTTAAAGTCATTCTCCATGTGCCCATGCAGTGTAGGATTTTTTTTACTATATCAAAAATTATTTTAATGTTTGATAACTGTTTTGTAGCATAACTGATTTTCTTTGTTTTCCTATGTATTATTATTACTACCAAATGTACATCACAGTGGTTCAACAGTCTCCCACCCACTCCCCCTTGGTAACCACTAGTCACTTCTCAGTGTCTGTAAGTCTAATACTGTTTTCTTCCTTCTGTTTTGCTTTGTTTTTATATTCCATAAATAAGTGAAATCATATGGTATTTGTTTTTTGCAACAACATGGATGGATCTAGAGGGTATTATGTGCAGTGTAGTTTTTAAGAGTGTTATCTACCTATCTCAAGCAGTAAGAACTCTGACGGGGAGGTTTTGAGGACAGGATGGTCCAAACTGAACACTATTGATTATAAAGCTGAACATATGGAGTGACTTGTATACAGAACAGACTATAAGTGCTGAGGATGGTTGAGAAAGGGTGAGGTTTGAGTTAGCTGCAGATATGGGGGGAGGTTTGAAGGACAGGGTTAGGGCTTAGGTAGGAGGGAAGAAAAGCAAAAGACTGGCACTAAAACTCCAGTCTAGGAACAAAAGGCTTTTTCATTCCTCTGTGCTGTGAACAAAGGCAGTAAAGCCCGGCATGCCCCTTTGGAAGGAGTATTCTCATATGAAGCGACATTGCCAATGAAGCTAAGCATACCAAAACATTAGCCAGTTAGAGCTGCACCCCAATGGACAAAGACAGCATTTCCTTAACCTCACCTCTAACCCATCTCTTCATTTCTTCCTTTGTAACACATGTCTTTGGCTTAACTAATGTTATCATTCAGTGGAATAAGCAGAAGAAGGCAATAAAGACCCTTCACAGCTGGGGATTCAGGGTGGAAACTTCACCACTGCCTTTATATCTGGAGTCATGTCTCTAATTAAAGGCACCAACTCAACACTGGTCAGGTGACACTGGGTAACTTCTCTTCTTTCTTGGATTTGTGAAAATGCTAATAACCCTATGTATCCCTCTTAGCAGATGAGACACAGCACATGTGCTACAGAAATGGGCAGAGTGTTAGAGCATTGAGGCCAGGAGGCATTCCCTGGGACACAGGCTCTTGGGTTGAAGAGGAACAGGAGAGTTAGGGGATTGTGGATTGCTTTATGTAACCTCATGCACTTTGAATGAACTGGATAGGGACACTACAGGAGTCTGGGTTTTACTTCTGAGATAACTTTATAAAAAATAAAAAGCTCTGAAAAATCTTTAAATATGAAAGTGCTTTGAATTCACTCCTGAAGGGTGGTGAGTTCAGCCCTAAGGTGAGTTTATTGGCATGATTTCTTACAGTATTCAGCAAAGGCAAATAAATAAAAATAATAGCAGCAGCTGTTGTGTGGTTTTGTGTGGCTTATGTGTGTCCTGGGTACTATGTTAAAGGCTTTAAATATAGTAGCACACTTAAGTAGTAAGTTGGGATTTCTTGGAGAGTCATTAAGAATGGCCAGTGTTTACTGAGCACTTACTGTGTGCTAAACATTGTGCTGAGTGCATGGAGTTTCCTCAAGAAACTTAAGATAGTATTTTACAAAAGAAGAAACTTGGACTCGGGAAAACTGAGTCCAAAGAGTCTTAGCTTCCAAGTAGGGGAGCTGAGACTTGAACTCAGGGCTGTCTAATTGTGAATTGTTCAATTTCTGGTTTATCTTTGGCAGTTTCCCTAAAAGCACCGAACTGACTTTTCCCCTTCACAGCCAGCTCAGCTTATATTACCTAGGGAAAGAAAACTTTTAGTCCAAGGCACACATAATTAGAATTAAAAATCTTTTGTTTCAGAAAAGATCACACTGTCCATTAAAAAAATAATAAATGTTGATGATGCCTTCATTCACCAGGTCACTACTTACCTGAACAAAGGGTAATAGACTTGGAGTGTTTTTTAACCTCAGGTTTTCTCTCTTCACAAAATACTCTTCACTATGTTTGCCTCTTTATTTTGCAAGCACCATATCGAAATGGATGTTGCCTTAAATTTAAGCATAGTTAAAACTCAGCCTCAATTATGCATATCCAAGAAAAATCCCAAGATATTGATTAGCTAAATGAACTTTTCTACATGCACATCAAAGGGATATTTGTTAGGGGTGGGAAGGGTAGAGGAAATAGTAGCATTTATCAGCATATTCTGCTGCTGAATTTGAAAATGTGCTTGGTACAGTGCAATGTGTCTCCTGAATTCAGAGAAAAATAAACCAGGTTTGTATCTGTCATTTTATTTATCACCTCCCTGCAGGCATCTTATACATATTCCACAAAGAAGAATAAAAGAGTTTTGATTTGTTGACTTGGGGAGGGGGTGGTTATTGTTGGGGTGAATGGGAAATTTTTAGGTATAGAAAAGATTTGACAGCCTATTGGGGTCACAGAATGGGAATAGGGGTCCTCCTTATTAAAAGGAACCTTATCAAAAGGAACTTGGAGAAGGCCAGCACGTGAAGTGCAAACAACCAACCATGCGATCATTGTGCGTCTTACACACCCACCAAGGGCAGTCAGAGCCCTCTTATTCTTTCTAATAAGGACAGGTTAGCACCTGAGTGGGGCTGTGCAGGTACATTCTGCTTCTCTTGACGCAATTTTTTCCCAAGACGGCTATAGTCAGGATTATAGGCCAGGCATGGTTCCCTTTTGCCCCCTGGCTATCTTCCTCTTCATCTTCCCTTGCAAATCAGATGATTCTGCCCTGCTTCCAAACTCAGATAACCACAGGAATGTATTCTCATATCCCAGGAGAGATGTCTCAAAGCATTTTTACCTAGGATGTGAATCAGGCCTGGGTATTTTAAGGATTTTCTATTTCTGTACTTTAGCTGACTGTTTGGTTCATAAGACTAATTCGCTGTATACCCAGCCTCCCCTCCTTCTCCCAAAACATGCACACACACACACACACACACACACCCTCACACCCTCACTCACTCACTCACTCACTACCCCCACTTCTCTGTAGAATGACCTGGTTGACTGAGGAAAATAATGTCAAACTGAAATTTCCACCTATCATCTAAAACTGTAATTCATTAGCTTCAGGGTAGAAGGAAAGTGCTTTCTGAAATGTGTTAATGTGAAATTCATTTTTTGTTGGAGTTCTCTGAGGTGTGGTGGTGATTTCTTCTTTCAGTTTGTACCCCCTGTTCCATATCTCCCTTACTGCTTTTACTGGTGAACTCTGCATCTGTTTTTATCCCTTCTAAGAACTAGTCTTTAAGTTGCCTTTTCGTTTCTTCTACAGTTCCCAAATTGATCTTTGATGGGAGAAGATATTTCCAGTTTGGAGAGAAGATAAAATTCATATAGACATCATATATTTGTATAAGGCTTTTACATTTGTAAAACATTCTCCATCAGCCAACAGTATTTATTTAGTGTGTGCTCTCTTAGACCAAATAAATGTTATTCCCTTTTCTTCTCTCCTCTTAAATTCTCTGTCAGGGTCTGTGAGGAAGTCAAAGAGGATAAGACATCATTTGTGCCCATATGTGGCTACTAGCAGGGCCAGTGAATGGGGTAAAGCAGGACAAATGACAGAGTCCTGTAGCCACCTGCAGGTCCAGTGGAACCTGGAAACTGCTTGTGATGCATATCAATACACATCTATGTTTGCTGTTTTGTGGGATGCTTTGTTTTGTTCTGTTTTTCAGCAA
The DNA here is from genome assembly GCF_040802235.1 of Manis javanica. Taxonomy (NCBI): domain Eukaryota; kingdom Metazoa; phylum Chordata; class Mammalia; order Pholidota; family Manidae; genus Manis; species Manis javanica. Next base: position 39,564,551 of record NC_133159.1, read on the forward strand.
GGCCCAAACTCACCCTTCCTGACCCTGGTTATTAATTTCATTGGAAAGATAGCACATAACACTGGCTCCTGACAGTACAATGAAGTTGGAGGTTTGATGGAATGCCAACTGTATGTCAGCTACAGTGCTAGGCATATTATATATGTTATCTCATTGAGTCTTTGTATCAGTTACGTGTGATCAGTGGTATTATCCTCATTTTACAGTTAAGGAAGCTGAGGCTTAGAATCAGTTAGCTGGAGAATGGGGTTAGATCTATCTAACTACAAAGCCTACGGTCTTTGTTTCCTCCTCATTCTGCCTCTGCTTAACGAAGAGGAAAACAGTATCAGCTATGGGTGTTCGAAGGAGAAAAAGATGGCAGAGGGCTGGAGTTCTCAGAGCAAGTGTCAAATAAGAGTGAGCCTTAAGCTTGGTTAGAAAGTAGATTGTAGGAAACCAGTCTAAGCAAAGGACACACTGAGCCAAGCTTCAGAGACACCTTCAAGGGATAGTGAATAGAAGAGTCGGGACTATTGTGTGGGCAAACGTTAGTCCCCCCTTTGTGTTGATGAAATAACTGAAGCTCAGAGAGGCTAAGTAACTTATCCAAGGTCACAGCTAGTAAGCGGTGGGGTTAAGATTAGAACCCAACTCTGTCAGACTCGGAAGTCGTGTTTCTTCTACTTTGTTAATAAATAACTTGACCTAGCACAGAAGAGGAGGACAATTGGCAGACTTCCCATGGTGTCCAGGACTTGAGTATCATTGTTTGTGTTGCTGAGGTCAAGTTCATGTTTTCTCAGTGACTCTCTTTCCACCTACTTCGATTTCTTGCTGACTTACAAGTTTGGTTTTCTTCCTGGCCCTTCTAACATTAAGTGGATACAGCTAATTAGGGTAATTACTCTGATTCCTATGGCTGCTAATGGGATTTCTCATCACAAACATCTTGAATCAGATTCAATAATTTTATTGGTGGTATGAACATAAAAATATATACTTAATACTCCCCAGTATTTGCCCTTTGTGTTTGTTTTCAGAGGCTCTTCTATTCAATACTTCCTCTGACCCTGTAGAAATAGCCTATATAGGCACTGTCTGTACTCAACTTACCCACGGCGCCAGTGCAGCCCAAGGAAGACTTGAGTCAAGAGCACCTGGCTCCTTATTTAGCTTGTGCTTTCTTCCTCTCCTTTTCCTTTTATTTGCTTGTTTCCTGTCCTGGCTTATTTGTTTTATATCATTTGATCCAAAAGGATTTTGGATTGGCTTATATTACGGAAAAGAGCTAAAATTAAATTAGTCATAGACTTTTAAAAAATGCAAAGTAGAGGCAAATGGGTATAGGATGGTAAAAGGAGACCAGCAGGAAAATTTGTAAATTAAGTGTGGCTAGGTAACTTGTCTGAGAAGTAACCAACCACCTAGCCTTAGTTTTCTTAAATCGAGGAAAAATAGATGGTGACAACCTTGATCCCATTCTCTGGTGGTAACCAGAATCCCAGCCCCGCCCTGCTTCCCACTACACTCATAGTAGTCTGCAGGCCTCTGGTTGTGCAAACTGTTACCAGCTCTAATATAGATGGGATATAAAGCTTGGAATCACATACATGGAGTTTTCCTTTTCCCATCTTTCATGCTTGAACCCATGTTTGGATTGATGTGCTTGTGTTTTCTGGCTGGGGCGGGCAGTGACACAGAGAGGCTGCCGGAGTGCAGTTCCTGTTTTCATTAGCATGGGGTGAAAACAGTGTGCTGAAGGAGGTATTCTGAAGTGGGCTTCCTTTCTGGCTGCCCTGACCTGAGGTATCACTGGCTTCTGAGTCTCTTCAGTCTTCCTCCTCCCCTCACACCCTGAAAATGGACGCACGAGAACTTCAGTCCTTCACTCCCATCTTCCTGGTGAGGGTTCCTGCAGTGAGTTCTGGCTGGTTCCCTATTGCCCAGACCCTGAGCTGGACAACAAACAGGAAAATCAAATGTCACTCTCACTTCCTGGTCCTGCCCCTGGAAACCAGAACCAGCCCTCAGCCACCTTTTCTCTTCCCAGGGCCCCTCACCAGTTAATGGAGCCTTCCCAATGAGATAGAACACCCTCTAAGCACCAAAAGAAACAGTACTACTCCAGAGCCCCACACTCAACAAAACACACACGCAAGCACGCACGCGCAGACTTCCACATCAGAAACCCCAGACACAGTGCGATGAACTGACCAGAAGTGAGAGGGCCTTCAGGAGCAGTCCTGTTCTATCCCCAGGGCCTTCTCACTCACACGCCTTACAGGACTGTGAGTGGCCTTCATAAGCCACTTTATCCCCTTGGACCTCCATTTGCTCGACATAATAAGAAGATAAATCCTTGTCCTACCTTCTTTGGATTGTACTTGTGAGTGCAAGCCAGGGTACACATGTGAAGGCACTTGTAAACTAAAGCAGCCTATATGTGGGAGGGGCCCTTCTGTCTCATAACTCCTTCCCTGTTCTTGCCAAGGGTCCTGCCCCTGGGCCAACAGATGGATAAAGAGAGAGGAAAGGGAAAGCAAATATCTGTTCCCGATTCAGTCCTCAGTTATGCAATTCCAAGTAGGAAGTAAGAGACAGCTTATGGGAAGGCAAAAGAATGGAATGGGAGCTTACATTCATTAAGTGCTGTGAGGTGCCAGTCACTTTACATTACTCATTTTATCATGACCACAACTCCAGTGGTGACCCATTCTTTGGATAAGGAAATTCAGGCTCATGAAATTTAAAGGACTGACCCAAGGTCACAGAGCTGGCAAGTGGCCAAACCTTCAGTGTACCTGTATTTGTCTGACCACGTTTTTGCCAGTTCTCAAGGGATAAGAGACCTTTCTGGAGAGGGTTCCTGTGTCCTTGCTGTTTCATCCTGAGGCATGAACATGGCTGTGTAGCTATATTACAGGAAGCCTCAGAAATGGTTACAGTACTAATGAACAACAGTTTTAGTGGTTCTGGAAGATTGCAAATGAAAGCCTTTGGTTGAATATTTGAAAATGACAGGATTATTTCTGAAACTGTTTTTAAAATTAGGCCACTTTTATGAGTGGCAACATGATAAAATGGAAGGATTCACCAAGTTCTCATGCTACCTCTAACTAGGACTTGCAGCAGATCAAACCATTCTGTACCTCAAATTGTGGTGCATGAAATGGGAATAATGACACTGGCTCTTTCCACGTTAGTATGTGTTGTGCCATCAGATGAGAGGCTAATGTGTTGGTAAGTCATTAAAGTGCTATACTGATTCAGGACATTGCTATGGTCACCTGAAAGATAGGACATTGTGAGCAGGGGACTTATTAGGGTAAAGCAAATACCAGACCCCAGTGATAAGCCAGCCTTGCTTTCTAGTCTGCCTCCCAGATGTTTTGTTCAGTTATCTACGTACATCTCAACAAAAGCTGATTAACTCTCTCAGACATCAGTGTCTAACTGTTATTAATGCTCAAGCTGATCGAATTACAATGCCACAGATCCTACTTGTGCTGTTAATATTAGATTTTTGGATTCCGGTCTATAATGAATGATTTTTCCTCCATGCATTGGAAAAATTGGTTAGCAAAGTTCATAAGAAAGTTTAATTAGCAGGCTGTTTGTGAAAATAGCGGTGTGAGTCATCATTGAGAATGAACATTTCTCAGGATTGAATTTGTTCTTCTGTTCCTTGAGCAGCCACATAGGATCCTTGTGTTTGGGAGGCTGGTGTCTGCATGCTGCCCACTTGAACAGCACCGTGTGATAAACTAATGACAGAAACAGTACATTTTAAAAACCATAGAGGAAGAGGAGGTGTAAGGTGTTTGTATATTTATGTATGTTTGTCTGTATCTTCTAGGGGAATATCATGGACCTACCGAATTCCAAGACTGTGCTAGACAGGATAGCCTAGTGATTAAGAGTGAGGCTGCCTGTGTTTGCCTCCCAGCCTCACCACTTACTAGCTGTGTAACAGACAAACTCTAACCCTCTCTGTACCTTGGTTTTCTCACTTGTTAAATAGGGATATTGACAGGATTATTATAAGCATCAGTAGTAAAACACTCAGAACAGCACCTGGCATATAGTAATTCTTACCGTAGCTCTATGAGTTGTAGTTATTATTAGCCCTATTTAACTAACAGGTGAGGAAACAGGCTCAGAAAGGTCAATAACTTTTCCAAGGTCACAAAGCTTCTAGGTGGCAGAGCAAAGTTAAACCCATGTTCGTTTGACTCCAAAGCCTCTATTTTTCTCTGCGGTACTCTACTGCCTCCCAAGGTCATAGTGTATTAGTGAAGTATAAATAATGTTCACGTGTGTGCATCAGTGTGTGTGTGCATGCGTGGGTGTCCATGCAGCTACACATGATCATGTTTTGTTTTATCCTTGGGTCTTTGGTTCTCCTGGTGAAACTCCTTGAGCTTGTCACATGCTGATTACTGATATGTAATGACACAGAATCAGACTTCTATGATTTGTGCCAACATGAAAATATGTCTTCAGATATCTCACCCCCCGCCCCACTAAGCATCTCTGTCCTGAGCCTACATTATCCCAGAAGCAGGTCTGTGTGATGTCTTCTGAGAACCAGAATCATAAACTGTCACAGTGAAAAGAGACCTTAAAAGTATTATCTGACTTGGTTTCCTTGTTTCTGCTGGCCCCTCTGATATCTCAGGAACTATAGCTCGGAGTTGGAGCCCAGACCTTGCAGCTTAGGATAATTACATCCTGAGGCAGTATTCAGTCATGTTTCAAAGAGTAATGTTCATTTGGGAATCCCATCTGAAAGTCTGTCCCAGAAGTGATTAATAGTCAATACGTTTTTAAAAAGGGGCCTGTGACCAAATGAGTTTGAGAAACTGAATCGAACCAAAAATTTTTAAAAGGTTTCTTTTTGTCACTACTTCTCTGATCTGTTCTAATGTGCATTATAAATCTTAAAAGGAATTGTGTAATATGTCGCATTACCCAAAGAACCGTTTTTTGTAAAATACGCATTGTAAGCCAGGAAGGAAGAGTGGAGCTCCAGTAGGGATAAGTTTGCAGGCAATAGGGAAGGAGGCAGTCTGGGGTAGTTCCTGCTTGATGACTTCATTTCTTTTGTTAAGAAAAGGGATCCTCTACTACACATAGGTGGGCAGGTGAAGGCCTTGGTGTCCTAGGAAAGTCTTACTGATGCCCAGAACAGAAAATGGGGCCATATGGATCCATCTCTCCAGCCCCAGTGCAGCCCTATCAGATACTGGGCATTTTTGTTGAAAATTGCCTAGTACTAAGCATGTTCTGGGCATGAGATAAATCATGGATGTGTTTGGTTTCCTGATTGTCAGAGTGACATTTCATTTCCATTGCCCAGAAAAGCTGAGCCACTGAAACGTGTTCACATTCTGTGATTGCCACACACCTTCCCAGGCACACCTTCATTTTCACCTCTTCCAGGTACTTGACTCAGTATAATGAGGCTGGTCACGCTTGCTTGCTCTAGTCATTTGCCAAGAAGCCCATAGCTTTCCAAAAAAAAGTCAGAAAAGATGGCTTCCTTCCCTAATTCCTGCTCTCCAGACCCATTTCTGCACAAGTTCTTTCACTCATGAGTTTTTATTTGTTTATTTTGTCTTATTCCTTAATAGTGAGCTAAATGGTGGTAAAAAGGGAAAATGTACTTTTGTTTCTTGTTTCTTTTCTTGTTCGTGGACTTGGGGACTTTCTTTTTTAACATCTTTTGGAACCAGACTGAGCTGTCAGGCCACAGTCTTGAGCCTTCCATCTGGTACTTTACTATCAGGGACCTCTCGACAGTAGGGCAGCAGGTATTCATCTCTGCATTTCACACAGCTGCTAGTCGTAAGTCCAAGGCCAGAGAACCCCAAGCCCCTGTTTCAGAAATGACACACATAAACACAGATTCTCAGGCAAAGTCCTCCAACTCATAGCTAACATCCTGACTTACTGCACAAATTATTTATCTCACGTCCTTCATCGAGAGCTATGATTTTTTACTTTGAATAAAGGCAGTTTTAATAGATTTATAGTCATTGAGTATCTATGAAGCATCTACCTTGTGCCAAGCCCTCTCACATAACTTACCTCACTTAGTTTAAATCCCAGCATGATACCAGGAACCTCCACATACACTTTATGAGAACTGTGTCTGACGTGAGCTTCGGAAGCCGTTGTCTTAGTGTTAAATACAGTGCTTCCTTTCACCACAAACGCTTCACTCGCAGACAGTCTCATTTCACCCAAAAGCTAATTATAGTGTATGTAATTAGTACTAACCTGATAACTTTTGCTACCTCTTTTTCCTTTGTTGCTGAATCGTCGTCTGACATCAGCTGCATTTCTGGAACCACCTGTTGGTTCTCATCCATTCTCGGTGGGAAATCTCGTCTGTCTGACATCCAGACCTTGGTTTCATGTGAAAGTGAGCCGGCCAAGAATTAAGAATTCATTTCTCTGGCTAGCTGGGAGTTTGCCAACATCCTCCTCTTTTTGTTTCAACCCTTGTTAAAAATATTTTTAAATGTGTGACTATTCTTTCCTGCCTGTGGGAATATTCTCAACATAATTTCCTTGAATGTTGCTTCGATTAAGAATCTTTTATTGCCCCAGGGTCATCAGTCTGAACACTTCTTTTTTGTGTGATAAATGCTGAAGGTGAGGCGGCTGTCACTGAGGTTTCTATTGTCCCTAGTACATTACCTAGAATATCTTTTCCTTTCAGGTTCTTTTTTAAAATAAGTACTTGATACTAGCTTTTTATCTTATGAATCGCCTTTCTTTCCTGAACAGACAGAAGAAGATGAGGGTTCAGATTAGTTCAGTTTTTTCATTTATTGAGGTTTATTATTGAAATGTATATTTGAAGATCTATCATTTGGAACAATTTATTTGATAGGACAAACCAAAAGAGGCTGAAAAGAAAAAGAAAAAAAACTCCTTTGAGAATGTGTTGGTTGGCTTTCTTTGTGGAATCAGTGTAGCTTTGTAACTGGCCCTTCCTGCTTTGGGATCTGCTGGAAATCATTGTATACCCTCTGTGAATTTCCCTGCTCCTTACCCCAGTAGCAGAGGCATTATTTTACATCTACTTGAACACTGTGGGTTGATATCTCCTCTGACCTCAGGAAATTCTTTTAAAAGTCTAGATGTGCTTTGGATCCAGATGGACCTGTGTCTCAGGCCCTAAGGCCTCTGGGCATCCGTATTGTAATGGCAGTGGTAATGCTGACCTGGTGGGGTTGTTTTAGGGTACAGGAGATGATAGAAACAAAGCACTCAGGTATAACTTAAATGTTCTCATCCTCCCCCCAATAAATGAATATATCTGTATATGAAATGATCCTGATATATACTTTAAATGTCTTACAATCTTATTTGTCAGTTATACCTCAATAAAAAGGAAAAAGAAAAAAAAGCACTCAGGACAGTGACTGGCACGTAGTAAGCACTCCAAAAATAACTATTTTTGTTACTATTCATTTGCTTATTGAATCCATTTATTCATTCATTCAACACAGATTTATTGAAAACCTACTGTGTGCCAGACATTGGTCATCCCAAGATTATAAGATCTATGTCTCCTCCTTTAAGCAACTTAGGAAATACATTTAGTTCAACAAGCTTATATCAAATGCCCACTGGGCGCCAAGTGTTTTGCTTGTTGCCATTTTGATGCCACATGATGAGTTCTTAACCTCTGGGAAATTACGTCTACTTAGGAAGCTGGAATGTAGCCTCTGGACATAAACAAACACTGGCTCAATGTAATTTTAAATACTTGGGGAATTCAGAATAAGGAAAACTGGGTCCTGTCCTTTTTAATAACTTTTGTTGTTGACAGAGAGCAAACAAACTCAAAATTTCAGATGCCTAAATGATTCGTGAGTCTCTGATAGAGGTATGGGGAGATCTCACATATGCATCTGAGCACAATTCAACTTAAAAGCATTGTTGACAGTCCAGGTGGACACCAAAAACCAGTAGCGTCCTGAAGTGATGACTGTAAACTGAGCAGCAGGCCTCTCTCCTCAAGGGATGGGTGCTCAGGATGACCCCTCCTCTGTCTATTGCCTAGCTGTCTCCTATCAGTCTTTTCAAATTAGTCTCAAATCAGGTATATCCTTGAGAAAGCTTTCTCTCCTTCACATGGTCAGACATTGAATCACACTCCACACTAACTGTTAATTCATAGGTCTAACTTTCCAGCACCATGAACTCCTTGCTTCTTCCGTGGTCCCGTTTCCGAATGTGTAGAAGACTTGAAGATGATTGATATTACAGTCCTTTTCCAGACTGTCATTCTGCGTTGCCCAGATCCAGTTTAACAGGCACAACCAAGTTGGAAGAAAGGGATGTGGTACTTTGGGGAATGTACTGGCATTGAGTGGAAAGAATGAGGACTTGAAGACAGTACTAGAAAACCCAGGCTCTTTCAAAGTCAGTAGACCATGCTGGGTCAGGGTAGATGTTTAGCACACAAGTGAGCATGAATTCAAGAAACCATGGCACAGTAGAAAGTGCACAGGCTCTGGAGTCAGATAGGCTTAGCTACTGTTCTTTAGCCAAATCACCTTGGGTGTGTTACCTCTTTCTGGGCCTCAGTTTCCCCTTCTGTATAATAGGGACATTTAAATTTCTGTTTCGAGGCTTTAAGAATTAAATAATGATGTGTGTAAAGTGCTTGGCTCATAGTAGGTGCTTAATCATTGTTCTCCATTATTTTTATTTTCTCAGAAATCAGAATAAGCTGAAACCAGTTGTGAGCACTGGGTCTGAAATAAATATAATTTGGAAGCTTTGAGTCTTAGCATTAGAAGGGATCCTATGAGCTGCTCTTGCTGACTGCTGCAGCATCTCTTGATAAAGCATAAATATGGCCTGTTTGCGTATGTCTGGTCATGGGGCCCTTACTATCTCACAAGGCTGCCCACACCTTTATAATATCATTGTTAAAAACTTCCTGCTTTTATCAAGATAAAAATCTACTCCCCAGCTTTCTTCTACTGCCTGAGCCTTGTTCTCTTCCTTAGGACCCTACAAAGCAACTCTACCCCTGCCTTCCCAAGACAAATATTAGAAGGGGCTCTTTGAACACCTCTAGATCCTTCTCTCCTTTAGACTAAAGCCTGCAGGTCCTTTCAGATGCGGATCATGGGATCTGGTACCATACTTCTTACCAGTATCCTCTGGACATAGGTAAGGCTGAGGTCAAAACATTTGCTGCTCTTGCTGGTTCCTTTCTGTTTGTTATGGGAGATTGAACGTGGTTAAGAGGATGTAATGTACATATGAATAGGTAATATTCACTAATTCACCCAACAGACATTCACTAGATCCCCAGCCATGCTGTAGACTCTTCGGTAGGTCCTCAGGGTGTAGAGGTGAACAAAATATCACCTTGGCCTCAAGCTGCCCCCAGCCCAAGAGATGGTTTTGAAAAGTTGTGTCAGTTAGAGTGTTCACCTGATACACAAGATCAAGGGAGGGGGCTGAGGTGGTTTTCACACCTCTTCTTCAACAGCACCATAGAATCAGCTTGAAGAAACCAGGGGTGCCCTTTCCTCTTTTCAGTTATGTGATAAGTGCAGTGGCGTGTCACCCTCACACTCACTTGTGCCATTGTTCCAAAATGCCAAGCCTGCTCCTGCCTCAGGGCCTTTGCACATACAATTCCCTCTGCCAAGAATGCCCTTCCCTCAGATAGGGCACAGTGACTGCCTCCTCTCTCTCTCAGGTCTCTGCTCTCTTGTCACCTTAGCAGTAAGGCCTCACCTAACCACGCTATTAAAAAAATCACAACTCCACCCCCAAAACTGCCTTTACCCTTCTCTGCTTATTTTCTCCCAAGACCTCACAATCATCTGACAAATATTAGATTTTATTTATAGATTTCTTCTCTCACTCCTTCACTCCCAATCAGAATATAAATTCGGTGATGACGACAGAAACAAAGTATTTTTTCTTCTCTGCTGTATTCCCAGTGAATGGAACTACACCTGACATACAATAGATGCTCAATAAATATCAGTGGGATAAATTAATATAGTGCTGGGATTCAGCCCTTAGGTTGGAATCTCACCCCTTTGATAGGGGAATCCTATTGAAATTCTACTCCTTCTTCAAAACCCAACTCAAATGCCCCCACCTCCAGGAAGCCTTCCCTACTCTGCTCAGTCAGAATCAGTCTGCAGCTCCTCTCTGTTCCTGTATATAGCTTTAAAAGAAAAATCTCTGGTATATTTATTATTTTTGCTGAGCTCCAATTAATTCTTATATCTGTCTTTACCTTCTACACAGTAAGTCCCCTAAAGTCAGGAATAATTTCTTGGCCATTTTGGAACCCACTCCTAATATCTAGCAAGTTCAGGAACCACACTTAGACCACACTGACAAGAGTTTCAACTGTGCTTATTTTGAGGCAGTAGTGTGAACTACCAAAAGAAAAGAAATTCTATCACTAGTTAACTCTACTAATGCTGAGTTTGCAGAAGAAAAGCAAAGACTCAGACTGCCCAACTCTGTGTAAACATCCACAGAGGTAGGGTAGGAGGGAGTAGGTGCTCCAGAACCTCAAAGCATCTCCAGTCAGTATTGAGAAGGGGAAGAGACCTGAAATCAGGGTGTTGGCATCCCCTTAGTACCTTAATTATCTGATGCCAGGCACTCTGCTGTGCCCTTGCACCGAGGCCAGAGCCCGTGGAGAGAAAGCATGAATTGGCAAGTCACATAGACCTGGGCTCCTTGGGAGCCTATCCAGGCAGCCTACTTGCTGGTTGACTTTGGGCAGGTTATTTAACATGTCTTGGCTTCCTTTACCTGATCTGTGCAATGGGCCTGGTGGTACCCATTTCACAAGGATTAAATGGATAACATTCGTAGGCCACTTAGTACAGGGTCTGGCACTGAACAGATCATAGCAGCCGTTAGTCTGGGTGTTAACATAGTTAATCCTCACAGTGATCCATTGATTGTGAGAATAAGGGATTATCCCTGTTTTTACAGATAAGGAAACAGGCTGATGAAGACTAAGTGACTTAATCAAAGTTATACAGCAAGTCCAATTTTGAGCCACACACACACAGCCCCAGATCTCTCTGACCCTCTTTTGGGTGTGTTCAGGTAGATTTTGAAGCAGCTGACAGCAAGGAAAGGCACCTCAGGATGGTCAGGGGGGTAGTTCTGGGACTTAGAGTTGCCTGGGGTTACCCCAGCATGTAGATTACCACTGCCCAGGTGATCTTGAGGTGACTAGGGATTTTACCATGTGCTTTGAGAACAGAATTTCAGCCTGAGCTAGGGGTTCTCACATCCACAAAATTCCTTACTCAACTCAGAAGTTTTCATCAGCAGCAGCTACCCATCTGGCTGTGCCCTTGGAGGCTTTGCAGATGAGGGAAATAGCTGTTAGGTTTCTGGAGAATTATGCTCTTTGAAGAATGAAAAAAGCAAGGTATGCAGGTTGGCAGTACAGAAAATGCTGAGGCTCCTTCCGGCCAGCACTGTGAAGGGATGGCTTCTCTGATGCTCCCGCCAGCCATGAGGATGTCACATTTGGATCCTGCTGTCATAACTCCCAGGGCCCCAAAGGCAAGGGAAAACAACTTCTATCCAGAGTGACTGGGAAAATGAGGGGCTGTAATCAGCTATGCTGACAACACTTCCTAGAGTTTGAATACAATAAAAATGCTTAACACAAATTATTAAAGATAATTTACTTTTTCTTAGGTGATTGAAAAAAACCCTCACAGGTATTTCAGGGCCTCTGAATAGTTGTCAATGACATTTTAGTTCAGGGGGAGTAACTGTGCTTATGGCAAAGGGTACTGGATTTGGATCAAAAGATCTCAACCAAGGGGTCAGCAAACTATGGTACAGAGCCTAAATTGAGCCCACTGCCTGTGTTTCTAAATAAAGTTTTATTGGAACACAACTACACTCATTTGTTTACATACTGTCTATTACTCTTTTCATGCTGTAATGGCAAAGTTATCATGACAGAGACTGGAACAGCCACCAGTCCTAAACTATTTCCTGTCTAACCCTATACATAAAAAAGCTTGCCAACTCCTGATCTAGACCAAGATCCAGTTCTGTAAAGTAAGGCAAATCACTATTTTCTCTGAGCTTCAGTTTCCACATCTGTAAAATGATGGTCATTGCTCCCATGGGGTTGTTGTGAGAGTCAAATGCCTAAGAATGGGTAGGAAAGCACTTTAGAAACTCAGAATCTCGGTGGAAAGGTGGGAAGGAATGGTTTTTATTGTTCACCAGTTCTGTGCTGGAGAAGACCCTGCCCAGGACATTTTTTATTTGGTCTTGTTTCCCCATCCCTGGTGTCAGTTGATTGCTGTGTTCTCCCTTTCTCACAAATGCAAAATGAATTCCACTGGTAACCCCTCTCTGCTTCAAACATTCTGGTCATATGCTTCCAGAAATGGATAATTGGTTCAAATCTGTATATCCATCTTTCACTTATCAAATATTTGTTGAGTATCTACTCTGTTCAAGGATGCAGACTCTTATAAGGCAGTTCCTGTGAGGAGAGGTGTTTCATTTCTAAGGGGAGAAGTTAAGTATACAAATTATTACAACAGAGATGTTGCCATGTCATGCATAGTAAGAGGACACATGGTGTGTTTGTATATGTGCGTGTGCGTGTGCACAATTTATAACAACAGGAATATTCAGGTTCAGATTTAAGAAGAGCTTGTTGAAAACAGGAACTTGTTTAATCCAAAATATACTGAAGTGCCTTAAAATGTAGCCATTATATATAAAAGTTTTCCCTTGGAAACTAACATTCTAAGTTTCCATTCCAGCTGCCAAAAATGTATTTCCTGCCCATGTCTGTCGGACAGGACCATTAATGACTGGTCACATGTAAGTATTGTAGATCACCTGGGCTTCAAAGAGCAAGGTAGCCTCTAAAGTTTCTAAGATTTGGAGGGAATCTTCATTTCATAATACCTCTTTTTATTGATGATTCAATAAACATAACTTTAATTATTTAATTTTTTTATTTATCCAATTTAACTATCAAAAATTGAGAACAAAAATAAAGTTCATTTAAATATAGTGTTGAAAATAGTGTTGCCATACCTATATGGTCAAATTTTGCTGTTGATGATAAAGGAAGATGCAGTTATTTGAAGGAAAAAAAAAAAGAAAGGATAATACGAGGGCCTTATCTATTTCCAGGATGCAGATACACTATACTGAGCTCTAGGCTCCAGACTGAGTCCCCTGGACTTCCCAGCATGGTGGCTCTCTTGGTCCCCATGGAAATAGTTTTGATATTTTTTGTGAATACATTTCATCTGTACTTTTTATGTACATTTAAATGCAGAACTGCAAATCCAAAACCCATCAGCAATGTATGGCCACCAAAATTAAAACATAAAATTCTTCCTCATTTTACTCTCCCCTACTACTAAAACAGTTTCTGAAAGAAATGAGGCATGGCTTTTTATATTTTCCACCTAGGGATTTAATCCTCTCTAGAGTTCTCTAAAAGAGAGTGCTTGGTTCCACCGAGTATTTTTTTATTCGACTTAGCTGGACCTCTGTGATGGGAGAGCACGTGAAGAAGCCTGTGCATGAACCAGGCAGGGTAACCACTGTAGAATCCTTGTGCTGCCAGGTGATTTCGTATCTTTCAGTTCACAGGCAAGTCCCTCCATCTCGGCCCTGCTCTTGCTCAGTGCAGTGTTCTGTTTTAGGGTTTGCAGTTCATTATTTTGTAACAAGGAGCATCTCCAATTACCTCTCCCTTTCCTTTCAGAGACAGTGATCATCTGGTTTTTAGTCTTCCCCAAAGCACCCTCATTCTTGATGTTAAGTGCAGTCTCTCTCTACACCTAGAGAAGGTGACAATAACATGGTAATTGCAGTCAGGTACTAAAGTGGTGGCGGATTGGGGACTGATACAGGTAGGTAGGTATGACCCATCTTGTTGGGCAGGAGTCCTTTCTTTCATTTGACCTTAAGAACCTTCTTAGGACCTGAGTTTATTTTCCGTCCTCCTGAAGTAGAGGTCTAAAATAAAGATAATATAAGAATGTAAAAATCATAGCAACTGTATTTATTTTAGAATTCCATAAATAAATGAATAATTAGAAAGAAAGATAATATATCAAGGAACATACACCACTGGTAGGTATGATAAATTCCTCCACATATCCTTCCATGTAATTCCATCAGTATGATGAATTATGAGCTGTTTGAATTTATGTTTAGTGTTTGCAGTAAACTGGTGAGTACTTTGTCTATATTCTTTTATATTTCACTCTAATTTTCCACAGATTTTATTTAGCTGGCTAGATTGACTGTCTGACCCATTTCCTTGAATTCATACGTAAGGTTTATCATTGAGATTATTGCTTTAAAAGTGCCCTTTAAAGCAACTCAACTGAGTGCATGACTGCTTAAAAGAAATAATTGTAAGAATATTTTAGTACAGCAATTTTAAGTCTTCTCTTATATACAAGGTAAATAATACTGATTAATTTGCATGATGAAAATGGATTCCATTAGGTGAATTTAGTTAGGCTTGATGAGGTGGAGCCAAATTTAGGATAAACGATATTTTTAAACCAATGAAATTAATCTCTTGTATTTTTGGATTTGCAAATGTTTCTCAGAACATGTCTTGCAATTCACACGTACCTCTCTCTCACACTCTTACTCAACTGCGTACGCACACAGTGAAATGCAAAGAGAAGGGTCCCAGCATCTGTAGGCTGCTCAGCATTCTCTCTTCCTTCTTCCATTGCTAATTCTGGCTGGGGAAGGGCATATCGGCAAGGTTTACTCCTGTCTTTCCTGTTCTAACCCTGTTATTCCAAATGACAAAGTAATAGCCTAATGGAATGTATTGCCACTTTGAGTTTTCCATTTTGGGGACAAAAATACAATTGAGTGTCCTCGTGATTCTCTTTGCTTCTATTGGATAAAAAATAACAAAGTCACCGTTTTCTGATCCAGAACCCAACTTGTTTTCCCAGGTTCCCTCCTACAACCAACACAAACACAGACATTTACCAGCAAAACAGAAGCTGTTGGAAAGATTTTTTGGCTGCTGAAATGGGCTCCTGTCACCAGGACATGGCAGGCTTTTGCTGTATTGTCTCCCACCCCTGGCCCCGGTACTCCAAAGAGAGCTTTATGTAATCAGTCTTCCCTGACATGTGACGTCCTGTCATTTTCCTCCCCTTCAGCTCTGCTGCCACCCACAAATCAATAACATTGCCTGGGAAGTTCAAGCTGGTTTTGCAGCCACCCTAAGCTCTGTGTTTCTTAAAGGGTATGTCAAAAAATGTAAAGTTTCCTAATGATATTTCTGGCTGATGACACATGGCAGAGCTGATGGACTATTTATAATCAGTGGCACGATCACAAGCACATTATTTTTATTTCACTTAGTGGGGAGCCCTGTCACTTGCTACCTCTCTTTGCAGACAAGTTGATGCCATCTCCACCGAAAGTAGCTAAATCCTCTCTGCAGAATGTGTTTTCACTCTCCCCTTTGTGTTAGGAGCTCCTCAGTTCTTTCCAATAGAACCCCCTCCTTTTTATTGTTCTTGGGCTGGGGGGATGCTCAGTGCAAGGAATGATTTGTAACAACTTCTTTAAATGCTGGCCCTGCCTTTACTATAAACGTCTCCAGTCTTTGCTGTTCAGCTCCTGCTACATTCCTCTTGAGTGTGGATGTGGCTGGCAAGACTGAGGCAGCAGACACAGCTACTGCATCCAGCGCTTGCCCCAATTTTACAGGACTGAGCATAGCATAGCTATATTTTGTTGAGCAGCTACTATGTTCTAGGCACTGTACTTGGTAAGCATTTTATATATAATATCTCATTAACCCTCTCAAGCCTGTCTGTGGCAAGGGAGTGCAGTTATCTCCAGAGAATAAGTGTTGGGTGGGGGAAGGGAACAAGAGATTAAATTACTTTTCTCCAAAGTCACAGAGCTGATCTGGAAAGCCCCAGGACTCCTATTCAAATCTCCTCCCAAAACCATACCTGCTCTCTTTCCACTACCCTGCCCCACCTCTTCCCAACTAAATGGACACCTGTGTACATTTGGTGTGCATGTGAAGGGGCCCCGACCCATTCCCAGCTTGGGCAGCTCCTCTGAGTTGAAAGGCTGATCAGAGTGAGATATGGAAGAACTGGAAACTTCTCAACCTCGGGGTAAACCCTGATGTAAAAGGAGCCATACAGCAGAAGAGGGCTTTGACTCACTGCGATGGGAAGTGTTACGCTGTAAAGATACTGAGTGCTCTCTCTCTTTCTCTCTCTCTCTCCCCCTCTCTCCCTCTTTTTTAAAAAATGTTTCCACAGGACAGAGTTTAGGGTATGGATTCGTTAACTATATTGATCCAAAGGATGCAGAGAAAGCCATCAACACTTTAAATGGACTCAGACTCCAGACCAAAACCATAAAGGTAAGAGGTGATATGCCAGCTCCTGATTCAGGAGGCCCTAGTTAAAGTCATCCCTTTGGTCAAATAAATCTAGGGTGTGAGGGAGCTGGAAGTAGAGTTCTTTATTGATTTGAAGGATGTTTACTGTCCACTAAGTGGGGAACACAGATCATTACAGCAAAGTGAGGGGAGAGCTGAGTAGGGGGAAGGGACCACAAGCTATGGGACACCCAATCCAGAGGCAGATGGGGTGTCAGGGATAACCACCCCTCCACCATGAAGGCCTATGAGCCGGAGTCTGCAAAGATGGCCAGAGCCAAGTCACAGGAGGAACTGAGGCAAGGAAGCTGCCTCAGGCAAAGGAACAGCACATGCAAAGCTGTGAAAATGTACGTAACATTGTGAGAGGGGAACAGCGTATAGAATAGAATGGCCTAAGTTTGGGTGGAAAGGTGATGAAAAGATGAGGATGGGAGGTGGACAGGCCCCTCGTGTTCCAGGTCAAGCAGTGTGGCATTACTTAAGGTGGAGGAAACCTCCCAACCAACACTTGATTTATGAAAAATCAATCATAAATAAATACACTAGTGTAATAAGGACAGATACTATAAAACTGAGGGGACTATAGTAAAGGAATGACAGAAAAAGGTAACATTTTAGCAATCCAAAAATAATCAGACCAGTAGATAATATCTCAGCAGGGGTTAAGTTGAAGACGAAAAACAATTACCCAGCGTCTGCTCCTCCAGACGGAGGTTTCTGTGGCTAGATTGGCCCTCTCTTGGTTCAGACTTCCCCTTATGGGGCTCCTTCAGGAGGTGGTGGTGTTTGCTTTGAGATGCCTCTCCAACAGCCAGTGATGGTCTCCTGGATGGAGCTGCCACCTCCTCCTCAGCTTCCCTTCGCCTCCTTCCCCCACCTCCAGGCAGCATCCTGCTTGGGGGCAGCTGCCAGCCGGTTGGTTAATGAGTCCCACCCTTCATAGCCTGTTAAACCACAGGGAGGCGTCTCCTGGGCACTCTTATCCTCACGACAGCACGTCTGACGCAAAATAAGACAAAAGAGAAACCTCTCCCAGAATGAAAATCTATAGATGGCACCAGCTCTCAGCATCCGAAAACACAAAATCAGAACTTTTTAGTTCAATAGCACTACTTTTCTAATTTCCAGACGGACAGAGGAGACTACTGATATAAGATAATCTTAGCTGGGAGGTAATCAAAATGAAGACACAAACAAAACAAAACAGAATTTTTTTGGAATATATTATGTGATTATCAACCTTCCTTCTTCCTTCTTTCCTTCCTTCCTTCCTTCCTTCCTTCCTTCCTTCCTTCCTTCAAAGCAGTTTTATTTTTGCAGATGAGTTTAGCTTATGTCTAAAGATGATTGCTTTCCTAATCTCACACAGTCTGTGCTACACAGACCCCAAAATGGCTTGATTCAAGGTTGCCTCAGTCTCAGCTTAAAATCAATCCCTATGATCTCTTTAAGGGGAAAATGAGTTGTTTAATTGTGAGGTAGCCCTCTGAGAGACAGGAGGATTAATTCCTATCAAGGGAAAAACAGACCTATTTTTATGCTTTAAGTAAAGATGGGGCCTCTGATGAGGCCACACCAGGTTGAAAACTATACTTGTGGGTTAGATTGATTTTTCTGTTACCTAATTCAGCCTGAGAATGTCAGACATTTATTCTTCCCTTGATGGACACCCTGACCTTGAATGGAACAAGGTACTTTTCTTTCCTCTACAGTTTCCTTGAAACCCAAACTTTCCCAAGAGCTTAACATCAAGTCAACAGCCATAAATTCTACTTTTTTTTTTAAGTATTCCGTGAAGCCATTGGAATTTCCCAAAAGACTTAGTGAACCCAGCTTTTCTGATCTCAGAATGCACCCCTTGGCCCATCATGCCATCAGAAGTAATGCCTTGTCTAAACAGATCTTAGAGATAGGAACATTGATAATGTTTTCCTTCTGTGAGAAGCCTGATCTGCCTCCTTCCTTTTTCTATATCCCTTTCCCCTTCCCCTCACCCACCCTGTGCTCAACTGCATCAAAAAGCTGACAACACATTTGCACCGAGCAGTAACATGTGCTTCCGAGGCGCTGTAGAATTCAAAAAGCATGATGCCACGGCTGAATCAATAATTTCCATTCTCTACTACGAATGAAAATTTAATGTGCAAACCTGGGGATTTCATCCGTTTCATTAAAGCAGTTTATTTGCCATACTAAAAACTAAGTTTGAGTGATAGGTTCCTTTATTAACTTTTCTCCCCTTTCCTAAAGGGACACAGTGTTTAAGGTAAAAATCGTATTAAAGGCGAGAAAAAAAAGCACACCCTTTTCATGTGCTGTTAATAGTCTCATCATTTATTAATTTTTTAAATTGCTTTTCTGCCTTTCAGGCCACTGTTTACTTCTGCTTCCTTTTGCTTTGATAAGTAACCTGAGATTTATCTCTTTGCTCTGATTCCCATGAAGCACTAGATAACTTGCCTATCTGGAAAAAACATATCTTCTTTGGAAGCATCCATTACAGAGAACTCCTCAGAACCATCTAGTACATGTATGCAAACTTTCATCAAGTTTGCCACTCCTTCTCTCACCTCTGGAAGGCTTCATGCAAAACACCCTAGTTTAAATGTAATGCACAGTGTAGATGCAGGCAAACCACGAGTGAATTCCTAAAGACTGAAGGTTAATGATTAACAGCTAGATTCAAGGATAGTTCTGGAAAGCCCTGAGGGAGTAGTAGAGACTGTAGTGAGCTAAAGGGCAGCTTTTCTTCAACTACTGCTAATTGTTGAAGCCCAGATTGTTGCCACATCTTCCAATTATTCAGTAGAAACTGAAATCTAGATTTTTTTATGCCAAATCTCCCAATTTTTAAAGGTTGCATCCCAGCTCAAAAAGTGTTAAAGCATTATGTAGGCAGGCCAAACGAAACTCAGTAGTTGACCTGTGGACAAGCAATTTGTAGCCTCTGTATTCAAATTTAAATGCACAAATGCTGTTTGGACTTGCATGATTCATTTCTGGGCTGCTAGTAGAAGGTGCCCACAGATAATGATTCCCTGTTAACAAATATTAATTTTCTCTTTATTAAGGGAGATGTAATGTGACTATATGCAAATATTGAGGGAAAGTGGAGGACAAGGCCAGGCCTGCATCTTCAAGGCGAATACAATCTTGGTGTAGACATAGCATCAAAGCAGAGAAAGAACAGGATTTGTTAAGTAAGCCCCAATGAGTAGTGTGGATGGCTGCAAACAACTTCCCTATCTTTAAAAAACAAATACAGTTGACCCTTAAACAACACAGGTTTGAACTGCACAGGTCCACTTGTACACAGATTTTTTTCAATAAATCTATTGGAAAGTTTTTTGGAGATTTGCAACAATTGGAAAAAACTCTTTTCCTCTGGCTTACTTTATTGTATGGGTACAGTATATAATATATGTAATATATATAGCATACAAAAGATGTGTTTATCAACTGTGTATGTTATTGTAAGGCTTCCACTCAACAGTAAGCTATTAGTATTTAAGTTTTGGGAGAGTCAAAAGTCATACACAGATTTTCCACTGCAGGTGAGGAGGGTTAGCACCCCTAACCCCCCTACCCCCCTGTGTTGTTTAAGGGTCAGATATATTTTTTTGGAAACATGCATTACATAGATCTCCTCAGAACCATCTAGCACATTTTTGCAAGCATGTGACTGTAGAAGAATTGTTCTTTAGATTATCAATTCTTTAGTAGGAGAAAGGAAGCAAGTCCCCACCCCTCTTGGAGATCAGGCTCAGAGGTAAAGTGACTTGTCGAAAGGCTCACAAATGGCCAGCAGTTGAGCTGAGTTAGCATCCAAAGGTCCTGCAAAGGATTTTGCCAGAACGAGAGATGCTTAATATGTAAACATGAGCTTGAAAGGAAATAGTAATGCTACCTTACATTGAGTATTTATTTGACATATAACAGTGCTTATATGCTTGATAGCATTTAATCCTTGAAATATCGCTAAGGCTACATACTTTACACACATCATCTCGAATTCTTAAAATAGCCCTGTAAGAAGGTACTATTCTCTACTTTATACAAATGAGAAAACTGAGGCCCAAAGAGGTTAAGAGACTCACCCAGGATCCAACATTTGATAGGTAAGATTTGGAGTAAGAAAAAAAATGCTTTAAATATAACTCTGGCAGTAGGTTGTAAGTGTTGGGATGTCACACTGCCTGTTTGCTCAGCAGCACGTGCATTCTGTGAGAGTGTGTGGGTGTATATTTGGCTCAGCACAAGCGGGTTACACTCCCTGGCATGGGAGGGAGATATAAAAAGCAAACAAATGAATTATGTGGCTCCTCCAAGTTGTTCAGTGAACAAACCTGTGGTTTGGGGCTTCTGCCATGAACCCGAGGAGAGACCTGACTTTGGATAATTTCTGAACCCCTGCTTTCCAGGCTCTGTGCTGGGTCCTGGGATTTAGGTGACCCAGAGACGGTAGTGCCTGGAGATTCTCCCATCTGCGTGTGTCAGAGAGGCATGGGGAATGGACCATGGGCTTATGCTGTCCTGCCTGCCAGAGCAGCCTGCTCCCCACTTGGAAACTGGGTCTTTCCTCAGCATTTCAACCCTGAACCTAATGGAGATGATTTGCCTTGTTTAGGGTTTGGGGAGTGTTGTTTGTTTAGCTTTTTCTCTCCTCTGCTTGTTCCCAACAGAGATCACTTTAGACTCTGGGAAGGATTGGGTGAAATGGCTGTGGATTCTGGAAAATGATTCCCAGCACTCCTTGTCTCCACACTGGATGCCCATCCCCGTTCTGAAGCTCTCTGTGGGCTCTAAAAGAGCAGCTTCTGAATTTACACTGTAATCCTGGCCTTTTAGTAAGAACACTCTGCTGAATCCAGTTGCAGTGGTCTATCTAGCTCTTTGTCACATTAATTAGGAACAAAGGAAATTAGATGGTTCTATAGTACCCTCAAAAGAGGGATATGTTTACCAAAAGTTGGATTGATGTTCAAGTTACACTGGAAACCTTCAGTAAAAAGTGACCAAAATGGAATTTGAGGGTTTGGAATCACTCCCTCTAAAGCTTTCAGAGTAGTGGGACACCTGTTCAGATTTTAACCTGAGTTTGAGGAGCAGAATTAAAGAAGTGTTCACTGCTCTGCCTCCAGAAGCCTCCATCTCATGAAGGGCTCAAACACGCAAAGGACCAATTTTAATGCTGTGAAATCGGGGTGGTCATGGGCTGCAGGGATTCCATTTGACTTAGGATTGGTGAGCAGGGAGTGAAGAGTTGTGCAAATCTGAACAAGAGAGGGATCTGGTCAAAGTACAGTTCCAAGAAGGTCCATCTGGCAGTGGTGCATAACTTGGGGTGTTACAAAACCAGTGACTTGCAGGCTGGTGCAGTAGGCTTTTGTCAGCCTTAGACATTGGTTTTCGTCAGCTCTATTGGTAGCTTTTTACTCATTTTAAAGGCGAGACAGGCTTCTTTATAAATAATTTGGAAACTACGTTATCATATAATGAAGGCAATATCAGCCATTGCTGAATCCATGCCATTAACATTTTAATGTTTCCTTCCTTTTCTCATTGCATTACCGATTTACAGATGATTTTGTGTCTTGTCTCCTAATAATTGCATTGAACTATTACTCAAATTATAAAAATAGGACTTTTAAAGAAAACATTCCCAGACCATAGCCCTTGTGCAAACCTGGAGGTGTGAGTGATTTGGGGACTAGGTCAGGGATGAGGGGACAAAAAGGCTACTCTGCCACTCTGAGTAGATTCCAGGAGGGCTGACAGTCAGGAAGGTGGGTGAGAGAGTAGATAGATGCTTTAGCATGAGGCAGCAGCCCATTCTCTAGGAAGCAGGAGCAGCAAAGGGGAAGGGGTGTGATTGAAACCTCCCTTCTCCGGGAAGGAGAGCGATCGCCTTCATGCCAGCCTCTCTGCACTGTGATGCTGCTTAGACATTCCACTTTACTCTTCTAATAGCACTTACGGTGCCTCCAGGGGGTCTCTCCACACTTGAGTTTTGCAGGTTCCAGTTTGCCCCTCCTGCTTCTTTCTCTTGCGGGAGGTCATCAGGGAGCCGCGTCTCCCTCCCTCTGCTGGCAACCCACCTGCCTTGCTAAAAGGCCTCCATTCCGCTGAGGCGTCCTTTCTTTGCACTCGGCATAAGCAATTATTTCTCCTATCACTGCTCTTAATGGTTCCTGGAGAGTTAGCAGATCATTTTTTGCTGATGGATATCACCCCACCCAGAAATGATAGACTGCCTCCCTTGGTCTTACTAATAATGAAAAGGCATTTTTCTCTCCTCCCCCATTACTGCTATCATCAGAGTTGGTGTGGGAGTACTTCCCTGCCAAGGTCAGCAGGGGCAGCTGGATCACTGATCCCCAAGGAGCCAAGAGAGGGCACATGGCATCGCCAGTGGAAACGGGAGATCCATTTACCCCAGGTGTGCCAGAGCTGCTCTTTCTCTCCTGTGAGAGGTTCTATTTGGCTACTCTGCTTCCCACTGCCCTGTTACCTTCCTTTGAGTGAATAATTCCAGATACAGATGCAGAAGTTTGAGATGTGGAAATACAGCTCCCCTGCTCTCTCTGCCCAGTCAGGTTGATATGATCCCAGCATCTTAAAGGTCATCCACAGTATCCTGTGTCTGGATTACAAAAGAAAATTGGACAGGTACAGGTTGAGAGGACATCTAGGTCTTCAGAAGTGTGTGGAAGGGGGGCTTTAGCAGTCTACAAGGTAAAAGAAGCCAACAGTGTTATATGAGCTACTTAAAAAAAAAATCAGCACACCTCAAATGTGTTAGGATTGTGGACTCCAGATCACAGGAAATGCAGTCCTTTTTTGTCCACTCTGCTCAACCCATCCGCAATATCTTGTGCGTCTCATTCTCAGCTCCACCTTTTGCAAAGACCTGACACTCTAAGCGTAGTCCGGTGGCATACAGGGAGACAGCAGAGATGGTGCTGCACTCACACGCACCCTATCCACAATGGCTGCTTTTCCATTCTAGGGGGAAAAAAATCTGCAGTGACTCTGAAGCTCAATCCTGTATTTCAGGAATCTTGGAAGACAACCTATGCAGCTGTCAGGGTAGCACTTTTGCCTTGGGCAGTAGTGAGTTTCTGGTTGTCAGAGAAATTCAAATGGAGTCATTAAGGATGAAGTAGAAGGGATTCTTATATCAGACTAGAGGACAACTAAATGATCCTCAAGGTCCCTTCTAACTCTGAGATGCAGTAACTGTTGTTTCTGGGCCTCAAGCTGTTCCATCCAAAGTAGTAGCCACTAGCCACATATGGCTGTTTATATTCATTCAAATCAAATACAATGAAAAGTTCAGTTCTTTAGTCACACAAGTTTGAAGTGCCCAGCAACCACATGCAGTTAGTGGCTACCATATTGAACAGAACAGATCTAGAACGTTTCCATGACTCCAGAAAGTTCTATTGGACAGTGCTGGCCTAGAACATCAGTGGCCCTGGAGAATAAAGAATCACTTCTCTATGGGTATCAGGAAGCCCCAGGGAAAATCAGCTGGTCTATCAGAGATCATAGAACCACATTCCTCTTCTCTTCCCTCTTGTTGTCCATTCAAAAGAGTTCTCAGTTAAGATGGAGAGTCAAGTCCCAGCCCTGTTAAAACCTACTAAGATGACCTTGGGCATCTCTACTCTCTGGACTTGTTTCTGTATCTGCAAAATAGTTCCTTGCAGCTCTAATAGTCTAACTAATAAAATATTGTAGTGTGATCTTTCCAGCTTGGTAACTTTGCAAGGAAAGGAACAGTTTGTGCCAAGCACATGGCTTTTATTTCACCGTCCACATTAGCCTGGCATAGTGGAAACATCCCAAAACTTGGAGTCATATCCAGCTTTGTCTTCAGTCGACTTTGTGACTTTGAATGAGTACTTGGCCTCACTGAGCCAGAATTTGTCATCTGGACAATGGAACTAACAATATCTCACTTATGGTGGGTTGATCAAGT
This sequence comes from Manis javanica, assembly GCF_040802235.1. Taxonomy (NCBI): domain Eukaryota; kingdom Metazoa; phylum Chordata; class Mammalia; order Pholidota; family Manidae; genus Manis; species Manis javanica. The sequence goes on from NC_133159.1 coordinate 39,588,991, forward strand.
AAATTCCCCAGAGCGAAGATGACCAGAAATAGGGGTAAGGAGGGAAGATTGTTTCCCATCTACTTGTTTCAGAGATGTGTAAGGAGGTAGAGAATGAGTCTGAGTCTTACTAAGCCCCAGGCAGTATCTATAAAGGCTTTGGAGAGTGGAGAGTATTACGGAGCTCCCAGGTGGTCACAGTAATCTTAGTCTTTGATAAAGCAAGTCAGGAGTTGCAGTTTAGTGAAGTGACTGAGTATGGAAAGCCCTAAATCTGAGACAAACTTTTCCACTAACCAGGCCATGAAACCTTTAGCACATCTCTCCCTTCTGGGGCTGCTAGGCAGACAGCGAGATCCTCATTCTAAGTAAGCTCCCTTGATGATTTGATGGCTTTTTTAAATAAGTTGTAAGGTGCATGAGTCTATCAAAACACCCTTTTTTTAAAAAGAAATATTTATCCAGCCTAACTGTGTATCACATATTCTTGGATACTCCTAAACTCCATGATTCATTCTAGCTCCTTCACACCAGAGTTAGCTCCTGGGAAAGGAGCTAAAATCCACTGCATACAGTATATTATGCATTGTCATTTCAATTCAGAGGGCATTTATTGAGCTTCTGTGACAGGGGGGTTGCAGAGACCACAGGAATGCTCAGACTGTTTGAGAAGATAGGTATTAGCAGAGATGGCTGTGAGAGGAGGCAGGACATGAGAACTGCTGCCATTGAAATGTGTATCATCTGTAGAATCTAAGAAGGGAGCCAGCATTTGGGCCTGGGCTTCATGGAGGAGGTGATATTCAGGCTGGGTCTGGAAGGATGGGCAGGAATTCGTTTTAACATCATGATGAATAGATAGCAAGAACAAAGACATGAAAGTAGAAACTTGAAGTAAATATTCATAAAACTGACCCTTTTTTGTTTGAACTGAGACATAGGTGCATGCAGGGGTTAGCAGTAGATGAAAGGTTGGGCTATATCCAAAAGGGCCTTGAATGCTTAGGTAAGGGATTTGAACTTCCATTACAAGGCTGGGAAAGCAATGAAGGTTTTGAGCAAGGAGACATGGCATTATCAGCCCTCATTAGAAATGTTATCATCAGGTCTTGCCCTTGATAAGAGAATATCATGTATCAGGCAGCAGCTGGGGGAAGAATGAGGAGTAGGGCCACATAGGACAGACACCTGTCCTAAGCCACAACACAGGGGTAAGCCGATCCTCACAGTCAAAGCTGCTGTTCTAGGAGCCAGCTGGCTTCTTTCTTCTACTCCTCCTGGAGGTAGGCTCTCAGGTCCCTGGAAGGGTTTGCTTGTAGAAGGCCCTGGCATCACCAGAGTCTCTTCTGTGCTGCCTTTCCCTGGTCTCTTTGGAATGACTATTCCCCAGGGAGCTGTAAGCTCTGGGGAGTTTGTGCGCACTTAGAGAATAGGGTGTTACAACAGATTGGGGAAAATCTGCAGCCTGATCTTCTGAAAGCATCGATCTCTGTGTATGTCTCCTCTGCTAGACTTACAGTCCTACATGCCAGGGGTTGTAGTATGCATCTCTGTACCCCAGTGTCTACCATAAGGCCTAAGTTACATAGCAATCGTATCAAAGCCACTGTTGATTGAGTGTTCCGAGTGCCAGGCATAGTGCTTGAAAATCTTACATGCTTTAGCTTGTTTAGTGCTCCAACAACTCTATTACAGAGTTTCTAAACTATGTAATTCATACATATTCATACAGCTCAGAAGGGTTAAGTGACTTGCCCCAAGGCCACACAGATGGTAAGTGGTAGGGATTTAAATCCACATACTTCCAACCCCAAAGCCCTTGCTCTTAACTTCCATCTCCTTTCCATTCCAGAATAGATGCTTAATTTTACTTAAAGTACCGTAAGAACTTCCTTGGAGTGTCTTATCTCAAAATAGAGTTGCCTGAGGTTCTAACTAGCACCTATGAGTGAGACCCCACAAGGTAAGGGGTGATGAGGCCAGGAAGCATGTCCCTGGCATATGGAGCTAGAATAGAAATAAGAAAAGGATGGAAGCTACAGGGAGACAAGTATGAACTCAGTAGAAGGAAGAACTTCATTCCAACCATCTGTAAAGGCCAGTGATGATGTAGTTCACCTTATAAGGTAGTGAGCTTCCTGTCTTTGGACATGTGTAAGGTAGGTGGCCAGCTATCTTGGATCATGTACCAACTTCTGAGGCTACTTTCAGCACAAAGTTTCTTTGAAGCAGATTTCAAGGATAATGCTTTCTGCTGGGGTCACCAGTGTCACCTGTCACTTTATTCCCACTTACTATGAATGCTGATTATAGAGATATCAGTTTTTGTGAATCGAATGCCTAGCTCACAAAAACATCCAGATGATGATAGAGGTCCTTATATAAACTAAAGGGGCCCAACTAATGACACCTGTTTTCCACATCCAAGTTCTAAAACAGTCAAGAGACAAGACAAAAGAGAAAAGCCTATTGAATCCTAAGGTCATCTCTGTGACTGATTAATGCTCAGGTGGATTCCATGGACACAGTGAGTCTCCCAACATAGAACCGCACACCTTGATGGACTGACTTGCCCTGTCACAGGCACTCTGGACCCTACAGCCTCTCCTGCTCCTGTAGAACTGAACGCCTGGCCCTGAACACATGCTTCGGGCTATTATCCGATTCCCAGAGGGGATGAAGCAGGCATCTGAGGCCCACAGATCCATTTCCCTTAATGAAGTCTATTCAGAGCAGTTACTCCACTGTCCCTGGAGAGAAGGGGTGAGGGGGTACAAAGGCCTAGACTATTACTCCAGGGAGCTCACTGGGCATGGAAAATGAGCATCCCACTGTCCAAACAGCCCTCTGTACTGCACTCTTCATTTGTTATCTTACTTCCTTCACTGTACTGTGGGGCACTTGACAAAGAGACACTTCCAGCACCAACACCAGGCCTGGCACACAGGAAGTGGTCCTGAAGGGGAAGAATGAATGAACGCTCATCTTGTAAGGCCAGTGTTTTCCTAAAGGAGCATATTTCCAAGCCAGAGAAGCCTGCCTTTTCCTCTCTTCTCAGCATCTTCACAGCATCCCAGACCACACCTTCCTCATCTGCCGGCTTCTCTCTCCTTTCTGTGCCCTGATGGGTCATACAGGGACAAGGTGTTACCAGATGATTCAGATATGTTTTCCCCAGGCCACGCTGCTCCTCCCACCCCACCCAGGCCAGCCCTGGGTGTGAACAGGTGAAAGGACCTGGGTAGGAAGGGGCAGCCCTGAGCCCTGGTCCTGCTGCCCTATCTGTGATGAATGACAGTGCCTGCCTTACCACCTTGGTGAGAATCACTGAGAGGAGCCTTGTGAAGTCACTTTGGAAAATGGAAAGTACTTTGTGGATGAGAAGCAATAGAATCTGTAGGAATGTGCTAGAGAAAATTTGTGGCACTGAAGTGACAAAGAATGATGCAGACCCACAAGACTAATGCAGGAGGGTAGTGCCTCTATAGGCATTCATTGGTCATGTTTCAGAGTTGGCTTGTGTGGTAAAATTGAAAGGTGTGTCCCAACAGAGATGAGAGTCCCAGGCTGGTCCACAGAAGTCTGTATGACTCATCACATAATAATATATATATTAAGTATCTACTAAATTCATGCTAGACACTTTAAATCTATTACCTCAGTTCCTTACAATAACCCATTAAAGCAGAATTGTCCTCCTTTTTACCAGTAAAGAAACAGATTTATCAAGATCAAATTACTTGCCCAAGGTCACACAAGCTAGTGAGTGCTGGAGCCAGCCTGCAGTTAGGGCTCATGAGCTCCATGCTGTACTGTCACTCTTGCAGATGGCAGGGGTACTGTGAGCCTGCAGGGAGGGGGAGGGAAGGAGAGTTTGGAAGGACTGTAAATCTTCTGTCAAGATCATCTGTAAAGTCATCTGCCTGTGGGCCACCCTCTCCCAGACAGACAGGAGGGGCCTCCTCACTCCCAGCTGTTTCTGAGCTCCAGAGAAAGATCAGTGCTGACCTAGAAATGCCAGTCTTGTCTACAGAGATTCTGGGTGAATGAAGCCAGCAGGATCCTGACGGTCTGTGGCATGAGGTCCTCTAAGGCACTGCGTCCAGTGGTGGAAGCCCTGGGCTCTAGGCCACTGGCTCAGTGGCGTTCACAGGACAGCAATGCTGACTCTCTGCAAGGGCTAAAAGTCAGTGTATTTTTTTATAAATGTTTCAGCTTAACAAAGGGTCTGATACCTAAAGTCACTCAGATAGGGTTTAATAAATGTATGAGGAAACCTGAAAAGTTTAGATACTGGGATGAACATTTGGATATTGAATGTGAGATATTTTCTGTCATTTTTGCCCACTCCCACTTTTGCAGGTTTCCCAGACAGGCAGACAAGGAGAACAGTAGATTTAAGGTTTCAAACAGAGGAGAAAACTAAGCATGAATTATGCTCGATGAATGATGGCTGTGCTGTTGCCCTTTGGGACCCTCCACTGCTCTGTGGCTGGGGGCAGTTGCATAACTCCCCCCGGCTAAGATCCTGCCTCTGTCCGAATTATCTTTTGGGGAAATGGTTTTGGTTCTGTCATGGACTTTCCAGTGCCAGCTCCTTTTCCCTAGCAGGTCTGTCCCCAGCCTGCTCCCCTCTGTACCCTGGCTTCCCAAAACTAACTGCTACCCATTGTGCACTTATTGGGTGCCAGTCACGTACTGTACTAAGTTCTTGACCTTCATCATGTCATTTGTCTGTACAACAGGGGAGGGCTATCATCGGGCTGCCCTTCCCTCACCCCACCACACACTTCATACCACCTGTCTCACCACCAGTCTCACCTCAGCTATATCTCCTTCCTGGCCCTTTTAACCCTTAATTTAAAGAGAGATTAGTCTCCCATTCTCTGTGTTCCAGCCTCATCTATACATCTCTGGGAAAACACACATCCTGTGGCGTTATGATAGTTGGTCCATATGTATACCATTCTAACATTCAACTCATATTTATTGAGCACCTCCTGTGTGTTGCCTGTTGCCCCCATTGGACTTGGAAATTCTTTAAGGCAAGAGACCATGCCTTCTTCTTCTTGTTATATATCCCCAGCATATAGTACTGTGCCTGGCTCATAGTAGATCCTCAGAAAATGTCCTCTAAGAGAAGCTTCCAGGTGACATCTAGTCCTCCTACAATCTTTTTTCAGTCCTTCCAAACCCAGACACTGGAGAATGGGAAGCCTGTCCCTTAGCTCCTAGCTTAGTAGGGAAACACAGCTGTGATTCTGGATGCATAGCTCTTGATAATCCCCTAAGTGGAGAAATCCAAATTACAATTAACCCCAAAGAGCCATTAATGCCCACATGATTCATTATGAAATGTGGGTGTTGATTCATTCCTTCAGTAGCCTGCTGGTATCAGGCTTTATGCAGGGAGCTAGAGCCACAGAGATGAGTAAGACATGCACACAAAACCCATGACCTCAAGGAGATCAGCAAACTAAGTAAAGAGATGGTGAATCAAGGTCAGAATGGGTTAAGTACCACGGGTGTGGTTCATTGAAAGCACTGCAAGGGGGGATTTTTAGGGAAAGCTAAGATAGGGAAAGCTGTCTGGAGAAAGTAGCATTTGATCTGGGCCTCAAAGAGGAGGAGGGTTAGGACCTGAAGACGTAAATAGAAAAAATTTCCCCATAAGCAAAGGCATAGAGATAAGAGTGTATGTTTGGGAAGAGCAGCAAGGTCATTCAGATGATTAATTTGTCAGTAATGGGCGGGGGTGAGACAAGGGTGGCCCTCAGCCTGGATATATCACTATGATGTTTTTATTTCCTTCCCCCTATTGCTCTCTTCTCATGCCTAAAAGATAGTTCTGCTAGGTTATAACCTTAAAGACTGTCCATTAAAGGGCGGGGTAGGAGAGCCTTGTGTCAAGTGATGCCTGGTCCAGGCAGTCACATGGGATATTTGATCCTCCAGCCCCCAGCCCCCAAATGTATGCACAAGGAGCTCCATGTAAGCCCCCTCAGCCTGTCAGCTGTGTGCTGGGAAGGAGCCTACAGAGGCTACCCATGAGTTTCTAGAAAATATAGACACTGCAGATGCGTCGCCTTGCTCCACCTTCAGGAGGAGGCCAGTAACAGAGATTAGTCACTCATCATTTTATCTGTTGAGTCAACATCTATTTTTAGGTGTGGAACCCATACAGGGACAGCATCTCTATCCCAGAAAGAGAGAGAATGGCATGGGTGAGGGGGTCTGCTCATCCTTCAATCCATCATTCCTCCTTGCTAGATCCACTGCAAGACCCATGCTCAGATGCAAGGTCCACTTTGCTGCTGAAGGTGTGGTTCTTAATGCCAAAGGTTCAGTTTCCATGTACAATTCCTTTTGCATACATGCTTTTGTGTGTGCACAGTGCATATACACACACATACACACACACACACACACACACACACACACACACACACACACACACACACACAGTCACTCACCCCTTTAGTCTTAGCAGGCCTTATGAATTGGTCATATAGATTAAATAAAACTCCCAACAGAAAAATGCTAAGGCATATAGGTCCCTTCCTGTCCAGCATTGTCAGATGTACTCTGAAATAACTGTTTTCATCATCTATTCTGAGCCATAACTGCCCCAGAAATAGCTTTAGCAGGCAAGTGCTTTTGTTAGACTAGCTGTAAATTATATTTCAAATGTCTGATGTTGTTTTCTTAAAAAATAAATAAATAAGTAAATGAAAGTCTAAAATTAATGACTGCTGGGGTTTGCTTTGCTTATGTGTACGGCTACAGATTTGGCTTCTTACAGATGGAATTTCAGATCTGTTTACACTGCTGTGTTAGCTTTTTGGGGAAAAAAAAGTGGTTGAGAGATCTGGGAGGACAAATTTATAAAGTCGAACTTACTATAACCATTGATGAAGCTTGCCTCTCTCTCCCACTGCCCTCTCCCTCCCTCTTTCCACCATGCCCTCATTTTGTTTATTGTGGCTTTATCTGCTCTGCCTTAAAGTTAGAAGGCAACTGGTTCTTGCAGATGTTACGACAAGGTCACATATCCAGTTTCACAAGCAGATGTTCATTCAACCCCATTTCATCAGCACTTTGTCATTCAGCAAGAGCAGACCTCATGGGAGCAGACTGGAACAACACAAAGGATAGGACATAAAAAAATCTTGCAGAGAACCTGATTGCTTTTATGTGTTCAATAAGAAGTGGGTGGGGGTAGGGAGGGTGGCGAGGAGAGAAATCTGCAGAGCAGAATTTCATAGGTTCTTTTTTTTTTTGGTTTATTCAAAGATTATTATGTGTTGGATACAGTAAATCATCTATACACCCACATCCAGGAGGTAAATCTTCAGAACTCCATGCGTGGGTAGTTCTGCATTTAACAGCTGCCGTACAGTAGCTCTTTTGTTCTGCACTTAGAGACCCTTATCTGTGCATTTGTTTTAAGTTATCTTCAACCCTCCTTTTGTTCCTCTATTGCTGTTCTCCTGGTTCTCAGTACTATTACAAGAGTAGCTGCAAATCTGAACTACTGAGTTATTTAAACTGACACCATGAGTTGGAATGATAGACGAGGGGCGGCCACCTCAGTCACTGACTCAGGCTCTACTGGGAGTTTGCTGCCAGCAGTGGATTCAGCTCCTCTTGCCTCTGCCTAGGTCTCATACGCCCGTCCAAGCTCTGCCTCCATCCGGGATGCTAACCTCTATGTGAGCGGGCTTCCCAAAACGATGACCCAGAAGGAACTGGAGCAGCTTTTCTCGCAATATGGCCGTATCATCACCTCACGAATCCTGGTTGACCAAGTCACAGGTTAAATGCCTTTTTGTCATTTCTTTCCTTGTGTCTCAGGGTCACCAGCCAGAGCCCTGTGACCCATGGGAGCAGAGGGGTAATGGTTACGTAGGGTAAAGGAAATGGGTCATAAGTGGATAGGTTTTTGACTTAAGAGAAAGCCTTCTTACCCATCCACTGTACAAATTTAAAATGGGCCAATCCTGGGAGGTGGGAGACCTCCATCATGGGAATTGTTCCCGCAGCAGCTAAACTACTTGGCAGGGTTGTTAAGAGGATTCAGGCATCAGGGTGAGCTGGGTCTGAGTGACCTTCAAAGTCTCTTTCAACCCTCAACCTAGTAACATTACTTTTGTACTTGAAAAAGACCTGTATGTATAGATCTTGCTCCAGTGATAGCGTTGGAGAGTTAGAGGGAAACTCCAACTGCCTCATTTCACACATGAGAGAACAGAGATCCAAAGTGGGGCATCTGACTTCTGTCTGGCTAGTTAGTGGCCATGTAGGGACATGAACCCCAAGATCTGGGGCTGCGGTACTTTGTCCATAATAAAGAAGGGCAACCACCATCTCTCGGTAAGAAATGTAAGGCACCCCAGGTTGCTTTTTTAATGACAAAATGTTTTCACCTACTGCAAATTTGATCCCAATTTAAAACACCCCCTGAGAGCAGTTTAGCATGTGTTTATGATTTGATTCATGCAACATACCCTCACTGAAGCCAGCTCCGCCTCAGACACTGCAGAGGGATGCAGGAGACAAGGGAGGAAGGAAGCACAATCCCACCCTCTCAGGACTCCAGTGGGCTGAATACCTGCTAGGGGCTGTCCAATGCCCTGTCAGAACTCCGGAGAAGGCATGCTATGCCCGGTTTGGAAGGCACCATCGAGCAGGTGATGTTTGGACAGAGTTTTGGAGGATGACTTGCAGTTATCTGGCAAGAAGGAAGGATCGAGCATTCTAGGTAGATAGGACATATCCTAAGGCACGGAATCAAGGAAGAACACAGCCTATTCAAGGAATATCCAGTAGTTCAGCATGGCTAGCATGAGGCTCAACAGGGATTTGGGGCCAGGTCATCAGGGGCATTAAGTGCCATTCAAAGAAGTCTGACTTCATCTGTATGCAACATGGAGCTATAAAAAAGGTTTTTATGGGTTTTCTTGGTTTGTTATTCTGTGTTTAGAGTAGGGAGCAGTGAGGAAAAGGTACCATGCACAAGGTAAAAAATGGAAAAAGTACAAAAGAGTTATAAAAGATGTTTTATGTAGTATAATGGTCAAAGAGTAATATGTGGTCAGATTTTGCTTTTCAAATAGATTACTTACTTACTAGGTATGGAAGACACATTGGAGGACTAGAAACTAGACAGTGGGTGACCAATTGCAGCAACTAAAGGGAGATGAGGACTGAGTAAGACAGTGGTGAGAGCTGGAAGGGACAATGTGAGAGATGCCTGTGCTTTGTGACTGGGAGTTACCTGTCCAGAGCCACGATGGCAGAAAGACAGGCAGATATGTTGTGAAGGGTGAGAAAGACTCAGGAAGCCAGGCTTAGCCCTGGAGAAGGCATGCTATGCCTGGTTTGGAAGGCACCCTTGAGCAGGTGACATTTGGACAGGGTTTTGGAGGATGACTTGCAGTTATCTGGCAAGAAGAAGGGATCGAGCGTTCTAGGTGGATAGGACATATCCTACAGAATAGATGGATTCTATAGGCCCCAAAGGTGGCCTGACTGTGCACTCTTCCCAGAGACCTTTACCAGTGTGGTTTGCTCACTCTTTATGAAGGCTCTTTGTCTTTCCCCAGGAGTGTCCAGAGGGGTGGGATTCATCCGATTCGATAAGAGGATCGAAGCAGAAGAAGCCATTAAAGGACTGAATGGCCAGAAGCCCAGTGGTGCTACGGAACCGATTACTGTGAAGTTTGCCAATAACCCCAGCCAGAAGTCCAGCCAGGCCCTGCTCTCCCAGCTCTACCAGTCCCCCAATCGGCGCTACCCCGGCCCACTTCACCACCAGGCTCAGAGGTTCAGGTAGGCAAGCCCTCAGGGGAAGGAATCCTGCTACATGAGTACAGCACCGGCGAGGGCCAGGGAGGCCCACGGCCCTGAAGGTTGGGGTAAGGGGAAGAACCTCCTCCCCAGAAAATACTGTGCAAAGTAACCCCCTGAGACTCAGTTTCCACTGCTGTAAAATGACATAATTGGACCAGATGCTCTTCCAAGTCCCCTTCAACTTACCACTGTGACTGGCTCAACAGATTCTTTTGCTGAAACAAAATTTCTACATTTAACCAAACAAGAAGGTTCAGTTTCAACAAGAGCTAATCGCAGATAAGTGACCACATTGAGCAGCTTGGGCTTTAGGCTAAGGCAGTGGCTTTTAATAAAGTTAAAGAAAAGAGCAGGCCAGGAGGCAGATGGAGGGGTCTGGCCTGTTCTGCCCTTTCTCCTGCAGGTAGCTCTACTGGGCTGGGGAAGGGACAGGCACTCCTCTGTGTGTTTGGTCAGCAGACTCTGGGAAGACAAGGAGGATTTGTCCAAGCTTTGTCAGTGTTTCCTTCAGGTACTCAGCCCCCAGGAAGCCCCTGGCACAATGGGGCATTTCCCTTCTCCTGAAACAGCTCTGAAAGGCAGGTTTCTGTCCATGAAGCCAGTCTGACCTCATCTGGCCTCTGTTTTGCAAGAGATAAGAATTTTCTTGACCTACTCCTAATAATTGTAAATAATTTTTTTATTCCACCTATGTCCCAGCCTCCCTTTAATGAAAGGATTTTTCTCCTTTTCAAACATCACATGGGAAGATAGTAGGCCCTTCCGTCTAGCCACAATGAGGAGAAAAATCAGCCTTTATTGTGTCTGTCCTCCCATGCCCCAAGAATTTGAAATAGTTAATGATTTTATGAAGAGTCCAAGTCATCTAATTTTTATTTTGTGTGAGAGCACATGCACTATTTATGTAAAAAGCCTTTCCAGCAGGCTTCTAATGGTAGAAACTATGGTTACTACTGCCCCATGGTGTGAATAGCTTGTCCTCAAGCAAGGTACAGAAGATGAAGGAGATTACAGCATAACGGTAGTTTGCTTTTAGGTTGTAAATAGTAAGCTAATTTTTAAAAATCTTAACCGTGCAACTCTCCCCACCCCCAAAAACATGTGTATGGTAAGATTTAGTTCATGTAGTTAGGCTAAGAGAAAAGATTCATTCTGATATGCATGTGTGTGCATACGTATTGTTAATCTGAAAGAGAACTTTATTCACAAGATTAATTGTAATAAAAGATGAACAGCTTAAGAAGCTGCCCCTTTTTAACAGTTTCACACACAATATAAAATACAGTCCACAAAAATGTTCTGAGAGGTGGGAGGAGTGGGATTAATTCGTACCTTGAAAGAAAGGGAGATTCATTAGACTCTTGCTTTTAAACTCTAGCATTGACCTGAACATGAATTACTTCTAGTTGGAGGCAGGAAAGGAAAGGGGGACACTACCAATGGATAGACTCCTAAGCACTGGGGAAAGTTGTTGAGCTTTTCTTCTTTGAAAATGGAGCATTCTTATTAATAGTTCCATTGAGTGATCTTGCCATCTGTGAGGCATTAACCCAGAGACCCTCCTTCTCTTTGCAGGCTGGACAATTTGCTTAATATGGCCTATGGCGTAAAGAGGTAATTAAAACTCCACAGATTGCCAGATGTCCGTGTTGGCACAGACTGGGGCTAGAAATTTTTTTTTTTTAATTCACTAACTTTACTTTTTTTTTTAATTCTTCCTTTTTCCTCCACCAGCATGTCAAATTCTTAATTTTAATTTCAGACCTCAGTTGATTTTGTTTCTTTTAGGGCATACAAAGTGTGTTTGTGTGTTTCACTTTTTCTTTCATTTGCAGGTGGGCTTCTCCTATGGTTCAGGTGCCACAGCTACCAAGCTCTTGGTGATCTGGTCCTCTGAATGGCCTCCCTAAGGGGGAAGGCTCAGACTCTGTGCCAGCTGATTTTGCAAACTTGCAGAGCAACTGTTTTACATTAGCAATGTCAAGATTCAGTTAAGAGGGCAGATTCCAGCAAATCAAAATGAGAACATTTTGCTAATCATGGTTGACAATCTTATGATTGTCAGTGGAAAAATTAGATTTTTGGACTACTAGCCCTGGCCAAAGCATGAATAAACCTGTGGATGACCTTCTGACTCCCACTCCCACCTCAGTGTACATTCCAGGGCACATCCTGAGAATGAAGTGTATCTGTGTGCACCTCAACCAGGGGTTTCTTTTGTTACAGGTTTTTAACAGTTATTATAAATCCTCCTTTGTTATATATGTATGTATGTTTTAAACTTACTGTTTCTTTCATTTCAAGACCTTTAATGGGGATAGGGGCACAAAGTCAAGGTTTTGGGGGCTCTCTGAATGCAGTCACAAAGGTGTTCCAGACCTAGTCTGAAAGCTGAATCTCGATAAGTTCAGTGTGTTAAGCCACAGTATCCATGAGATTCCCAAATGTGCTTTTGATAAGCTCCAGTGAGCTGCTAGGGACATAGCATCTTCATCATCCTGCTCAGTGGAGCTGCACACTTTAATTCCCCTTCCTACAGTGAAGGGAAAGAGATGTGGTCTTTAACAGTCCGAGTCACACTGCCTGTATGAGGCAGTTCTTTCACCATTTGGTCGTGCATGGTAAGTACCCTGACTCTGAAAACTGGAACACCGTGAAGTAACTTGACTGCAACTTCACTATCAGAGCGCCAGCCTCCCAAATCTCAATCCCAGCCCTAGTGAGGATGACTGAAGTATCTCTACATGTCTAGCACACTGCTTGCCTGTTCCCACACAGTTTACATTTTCCCCAAATCTGTCCAATACCTTTGCTCCTCTCTAACTTTAATGAGGTAGCACCAAATATTCTAAAAACAGTGATGCTTACATACAGGTGAGGCCAGGGAAGGCTCAGCTGCAGCGGAGTTGTTGCTGTGCCCTCCGGTTCCCCACCCATGGTCAACATCACTAGTCACTAAGAGCATTCTCTTTTCCTATTAAACTCAGATTGGGATCCAGAATCCCTCCTACCACAGGGCTCCAGGCAGCCATTACCAACTAGAATTGAAGCTCTTACTTGAAACCTCTTTGCTGGCCTTGACTTTGGCCTTATAAGAAATGCTTAGCTGTTCTCTGCCTATAAACTCAAAGTAGTCAGTTCACTCAGTTGGAGGAGAGAAGGTTAAGAAGACAGTCTTCAGAAATAATACAAAAGACCGACATAGCTTTGCCCTTCTCTGAATCCATACCACGGTATTTTTTGGTTCTGTCTTACTTGTTCTTAAGCAAGAGGAAAGACTAACTTAGTGAATAATACCAAAAATAATTCTACTAAATTGTTATGTTTAGCATATCTTGAGCAGCCATTTGATTATCTAAATTCTAGTTAGATACACAACAATTCTTTCATAGGACTTTCAGATCTCCAAGAGTATTTGCTTATTTTTGAAACAGTCCTAGATGACACTTTAGCCGTCCTCTTCTCTGTTTTTCTCTTCTCCTATTCCCCTCTTCAGGAAACAAGCAACTAAACAAACCAAATGAAAAGCAAAATACTAGTTAATGTGTAGGGTCAAATGCCTACATAAGTTTGGTATAAAACAAACGTTAACCCATATTTTCCTGCCATAGGCACTGGTAACCTAATTATTTCATCTGATGCATCCGTTGTAAATCACACATGGATATATTTTATCAGACTGAATAGAATATGAAAGGTTGTTTTTCCTTCCAATATCATATGAAAACTAAGAAGATTTTGAAGGGCTTATACAATAGTAGTTGTAATACAGCAAATAACAGTTTTCTGCTTTTCTAATGTACAGTGATTCAAGATACATAAATGCACAAACCACTCAAAATCTCAGTCCTGTGACTCTTAGAAATAATAATATAGCTTCAATGAGTGATACATCTTTATTGTTATGGCCTGAGTTTTTTTTAATTCTTGAATAAATGCTAACTAAAACATGAGCTATCCATCTGATTAATAGCAAGACATGTCTGTCCATTCTCATGTTTCTCCATCTTCAATTACAAGAGATCTTTGACAACCACAAGTCAAGGGACTGCAAAGATGGTAGACTTGAGACTACTAGGACCGTCCCCTAATCTGCCTTAAAAAATAAATAAAACTGCCCAAGCTTTGACATCCACCAATGTGATTCACTTATTCAATCAATAAACAATTGAGTGTTTTTTTATGTGTCACTATATCTGTGAGACATATGTGCACCACTGAATAAAAAGTAGAGCAACAGAATAAATGAAATAGAGCCCCTTCCCAAAGAGCTCACTGTCTATTATGGGGAGGGAGGATAAGGACCAGGTGGGATACCCAGGGAACATACGTGATAGGACTGTGACAGAGCCTCACTCCGCCAGTTTCTTGTGGGTTTTAAGAATTGGCCTAGAGCTTTCTCTTGGCATCTGTGTGCCTTAGGCAAGTCTATCCATTCCCATCAGAAGAAATGCCACAAATACTAGTTTTTTGCATTTTGGTTTTTAAACCCAGAAGACTGCCCTGCAAACACTTACTCAGCCCTCTGCCCTATGTCTGTGTCTGTGCATCTGTGTGTTATCCACGGTCAGACTGATGTCTGGACCAGTCCCCCCTTCTGCATATTCCTCCAGGTTCTCCCCAATCACCATTGATGGGATGACAAGCCTTGTGGGAATGAACATCCCTGGTCACACAGGAACAGGCTGGTGTATCTTTGTCTACAACCTGTCCCCCGATTCCGATGAGAGCGTCCTCTGGCAGCTCTTTGGCCCCTTTGGCGCAGTGAACAACGTCAAGGTCATCCGCGACTTCAACACCAACAAGTGCAAGGGATTCGGCTTCGTTACCATGACCAACTATGACGAGGCGGCCATGGCCATCGCCAGCCTCAACGGGTACCGCCTGGGAGACCGAGTGTTGCAAGTTTCTTTTAAAACCAACAAAGCTCACAAGTCCTGAATTTCCCATCCTTACGTATTAAAATATATATATAAATATATACGAACAAAACACACACGCACACACACGCACACATGCACACACACACAAGAGAGAGAAACAAACTTTTCAAGGCTTATATTCAACCACGGACTTTATAAGCCAGTGTTGCCTAAGTATTAAAACATTGGATTATCCTGAGGTGTACCAGGAAAGGATTTTATAATGCTTAGAAAAAAAGAAAAAAAACACAAAAAAATACCTTTGATGCATTGAATGTTCTTTCATAGCTGTCGTTGTTGAATATAATATACATAGATAGCGATGTGCAGGGATTTTAACCCAGCCAGCTAACTTTACTACCTTCCTTGAAGGTGGGTCTTTTTAAGATGACCATTCGCTCATTTGAAGAAGAAAAACAAAAAACAAAAAAAAAATAATAATAAAAATAAAACAATTTTTACAAAGTAATGGGATTCAAAGAAAGAAAAAAAAGATTTTTCTTTTTTGTCAAAATGTTGATCCAATCAGATTGGTAAAAAAAAAAAAAAACCCACACAAATTAAAGAGGAATAATAAAAATTGCAAAAATGAAAAAAACTTTTGCAAATTTTTTTATTTTTCCTTTTTTCTTTTATATCATGTGAACTAAAAACAGTCTTCTGTTAGGGGATGGGGGCAAGGGGGATACCTGATGACATTAACAATTTAATATCATTAACATTGTTGCCAAAGAGGTGGTCTCTTTGCTGAAAATGGGTTTCAAGAAAAATCTATTTTTATAAAATATAAAGAATTTTTACAAGAGAATCTGGATTTGAGAAAAAAATATTTTGACTGGCTAATTTAGGGGAAATTGACAACTTTGTCACGTTCATACTGCACTGGTAACTTTTTAGAGATCAAGATGTGTGTTTTAAACTGGATTCGTAGGCTGTTTTTTGAAGGATGGGCTATAAACAGATGATCTTCATATCTTTTCATAGCATGTAATAATAATAAAAAACAATTATTAATTACTAGGGGAAAGGAGTGTTCGTTCTACCCAGGGTACCACAGTTCCCCACAGTCAAAACCCAAAAGCAAGGAGATGAGTTGAAAGACAGTTTTTCTTTAAGTCATCAGTATGGGATGTCAGCAGAACAAAAAGTCAAAAGATTAATTTTCCTTCTGATCTAAAACTTCCTTAGTTTGAGCAGTAGGTGCTACAAATTATTTACATATCTTAGTACCATAGTTAAATGTAATGTGTTTAGGAGAGAAAAACAAAAGATACATTTGCTTTAAATTCATTGAGGAATTTTCAAATTCACTTTGTAGCCCATGCTGATAGAATTGGGCTGTGTTGGTACATTTGAAACACTGTTTATGTTGCTTGAAACACTTATTTATTTAATCGCCGATGTGATGATGCCTATGGCCGAGATCAAATATAGCTAGATTGGCTAGACTACTTATTTGTTTACTTAAACTATGGGAAGAAGCATATTATTGTGTCATTCTGTTGTGTGTGTATGTGTATATACAATATAAATATATATATATAAAGTTATTTTTTCTTTGGGTTAATTTATTATAAGTTGTAACACTTGGCTAGTTTTGTTTGTATATGTCTTAAAATGTTTTCTTATGATATTTAAGTGACAGTTAAAGAGGTATCAAGGTAACTTGTGTAGAACTATTGTTTGATATATTGTCATGTTTGTTGTGAATATTTTTTCTTACTGCACAGTAGAAAAATAAAAACAACTGGGTCTTTATTTTAATGTACTTCAGATTGGGGAAAACAAAACAGAGCTAAGGGAACAAAATGACTGAGGGAGCATTCTCCCACGTCCAGTGCACTGATCCTTTTAGTATGTTTGTGCTTTGTACGGTTATATATTTAAAACAAAAACAAAACAAAAAAAATACAAGGGTTCATGCTCTTCCCTGGGTAATAGAAACAGTTACTCGCTATGCATAATCTAGTTGATAGTTAAATTTGCTATTGCTTTTCTTGTCTTGTTATATAAAATCTTTTCAATACAAGTTTAGTCTTAATGGTAATAAAACGTTATGGTTATTTATAACTTGTGCTTATTTTGTGCGTTTTTTCCCATGCTGAGCCCACTAAGTGCATGTAGACAGAACTGTTGTTTTCACACTGAAGACGCATACTTTGTAGTAGTCGTCGTCGTCGTGGTAGACAGGTGACGGAGACCAAGGCTGCATCATAGACTCCTCCTTTACATTTTTTTTCTGGTTTTTTTCCTCTTTTTCGTTTTGGAAAAAAAAAAAACACCAGATTTCAGTTCAGAGAACACTCATTCAACATTCAGGGAAAAACCTTTTTACATCACCTGCTATGAATGAACGCAGTTTGCTGGCAAAGTTTTGATGCATTTGCTAAGCATTAGTGGGAAAAGCATGCCAAAATCTCTTCTCTATAATGTGTTCACTCTTGGGGGAAAAAAAAAGGAAAAAAAATCTTAGGACCAGGCAGTTGTATACTTTAGTTATAATGAATGAACTTCATGTTAATCTTGCTAGCTTAGATGAATTCTGAGGGAAAGAATTGTAAATGTTTTTTTTTCCATAATCTCGTTGTGTTTGAATTATTTGTACTTTATCTGTCCAGACAATAAATGAAAGTGTGTAGAATGGATTTGAGCTTCCCCGATTTTTAAATGTGTTCATTTAAACTTTTTTTCTGTAGCACCTTCCTATTGCCCCAGTATTTTTATCATTAAACAAAGGAAGAGTAAAATTCGGTTTTGCACCTTAGCCCAGTCTCTCAAAGTCAACTCAGTATTCAAAAGTGATTGCCCTAGTTCCATAGCACTGAAAGTGTGTTCTCCAACCAGAGGTATCAGTATCTTGGGAGCTTGTTAAAATGCAGAATCTCAGGCTGAATTCAAAGCTATATTTAACCCAAGCCCCAGGTGACTCACTGGTACTTGAAAGTGTGAGGGACATTGCCCTGGTTGATAACAAGCTGGCACATTTGGCATTATGTTTGTTATTATATTAGTGTCTGTTTTTCATAGCATAGTTGTGACTTGTTCGGAAGAGAAGGAGGCTGTATTTGCAGAGCATCTACTACGTGTCAGACAGGTTGTGGGGGGTCCTCTACGTTCTCTCACTTTGTCCTTATCAATCTGTGAGACGTAGAGAGCACTCTTCTCTTTTCACAGATGACAGGACTGAGGCTTGATGAGATTAACTTGAAACAGCTAGCATGTTTCCAGCTGTGATTTGAATCCAAGTCTGATTCTACCCATAGCACCTCAGCTCTGAGATGGCAAAGCTTGAGCAATATTAAGAAACTGACCCTGTGTATCAGAAGTGACAAGTAAACAAGAAAGGTCACCTTTTTATTAACACTCACTTTTGCATAGAAGTGGCAAATATATGACTTTCTTACCTTTGAATAGAAACCCTAAACAAGACCTTATCCATGTATATATGAATAAAGAACATAAAGAACATGAACATGATTTAAGCTAACCTAGGGGGAATAAACTGCCTAAGGTATCATGAAGTCATATTAAAATATGCCCTGAACTTTACAGATGAGCTTTTTAGTGATTTCCTAATGCAATCACTCATTGATGATCTACTGTCTATCTTTCATTTTCTCACTAATTGAAATATACCCCATAAAACATCACCATCCATAAACTGACACTTGAAGAAGAAATGCCCCCACTGAGATAGAGAAAGGAATAGTCAGATTCTCTTCCATTTCTCATTATCTCCTTTTTTATTATTATATTAAATTACCTTACTGGTTGGGATAATTAAATTCAGGGCGAAGAATGGGATTTAATTAACCAAGCTAAATACTAAAACTCTTAGTCAGCTGGAACTTCACCTGGTTGAACTTTAAGGTTCTTATTTTAGTTTTATCAAAAATACAAGCTCCTATGTTCCTTTTCTGAAGAAAAGTGGGCATTTAAACTAATAGTTGCCTCCAAGAGCAACAGAGCTTCACAAATATGTATAGAGGGTCTGAAAATGTTACTGCCAAACCTATGATAGTTATTACCAATCATTACCACTCTTGCTCCTTAAAGGTATCATCTTAGTGCACTTTAAACAAATGGATACATTATTTTGGAATTGGGAGTTGATGGAACTTACCAGTTCATATAGTTGTTTCCCCAGCCTCCAACAGATTTATTCTGAAACTTTCACAAGTAGCTGTAGGTGTTTAAATAGATCTTTAAACTACCCATAGAAGGATATTCTACAAACACTCTCTTGGCAACACTTTCCAACATCAGCACCATGTGTCTGCCTAACATCTAATAAAAAATTCATCTTGCTGTGAGTGTAAGCCTGTTACCTTAAATCTCCAGGCAAACATTATATAGTTTCTGTAGGTGTTTGTGGGAAAGGTCTAACAAATCACAAGAATGCAAAGATTATTAAATTTCCTTTAGATCTTAGGAACATTATGTTTTGCTTGGATGAAAAATTGCATGCCAGAGAGGGCTGAAAGCATTTACTTAGTGTTATTTCTGTCAAAGTGATAGGAAAACAAGAGTGAAAAAAAAACATGTGCTGTGTCTGTAACCATCCCACATCATCACCACCAGCATCAAAACTACTTACATCTCTTACCAAGGCTCAGACACTGCCCAAATGATGGTTACAAGCCAGAAGTCCTTATCAACTTGAGTCTTGGTTAAATTTCTGTCATCAAGATCAATCACTATTTGTTCATTTGTAAATAAGATATTTAAACCCCAAAGAACAACATTTAAAAGTACATCTGAAACTCACAAAGT
This sequence comes from Manis javanica, assembly GCF_040802235.1. NCBI lineage: Eukaryota > Metazoa > Chordata > Mammalia > Pholidota > Manidae > Manis > Manis javanica. The sequence goes on from NC_133159.1 coordinate 39,608,517, forward strand.
CTTGCAGGACCCCTTCTCAGGATTTGAGTTTAGCAACCTTAACCTTGTCAAAATTGGGCACTTAATTGCCTTCTGCCATAGATGATTCAGGAAACTCTCAGTTCTTGAAATTGTTCTGCCCTTGCTTTCTGTAGGCACTATGCATTTGTTCCTTAGCAGATATACACATGCAAACACAGAGGCAACCATTTGTACAATTGAAAAGGAAATGAGTTTTTTCACTTTCACTTGTAAATTCAGAAATCATACATGACAAGACAGCGTTACCGGCAGGAGTGTGTTTTCTAAATGGAAGAGTCTTCAGCATCTTAATTCGAGGCCATCCTGCCTGGATCCATTCCACAGCCCTAACAAGAGCTCACAGAACACAGCTGCATAACACCCCTACATCCTCCACTGCCTTTGTTCTACCTGGAAAAGAGAATAATAAAAGGAAATTACATTTTATTCCATGAGCTACAATCAAGTTTTAATATTGTCCAAAAATGACTCGTACCATTCCTTTATCTTATTAGCTTTTTGGCATTTTAGGTAATAAGATAATTTCTCATGGTACAGTATTTATGTAAGAATCATATTTCTTCCTGTGCAGATCACTTACAGAAGTGTCTAACAGGAGAGAATGATGCATAATCGGCACTTAAGATTAAAATAGACCTGAGAACATAAAAGTGTTCCTTCAATTAAAGGAATAGCATTTCTCCAGTCTTATCTTTTTGGTTTCTGCAACAGAATGAAAACTGGCTGAAAATCACCCAACCCTGGATTAATTACCAGAAGGCTTTCCTACCAAGTCCAGCTTAATCTACTAGTGGTTCAAATGCAAAGTGGACTCACATGCCACCGCAGGATGCCATGTAATTATTTTAAACAGTTTCCACCAAAGTCCTTGAGGTCTAAGAAATGGTCTCTAGAAAGAGCGCTAGCGTTTATCATCTTTCCAATAGGCCAGGCACCATACATTTAACATTTAGTCCTTCTGCCAACTCAGTGAGGGATATCATCCCCCTTTCATGCTGAGGAAAAAAAGACTCAGAGAGATTTGGTATCTTGTAAGAGTGAGTAGGCAGTGAAGACAGAATTTAAATCCAGGCCTGGCTGACCCCAGATTTCCTGTTGTACCACCATGGCTACAAGCCAATCTCCAGAATAATCCTGGGAGGCACACAGTGCAATCCCCACTTAACATCTGACAAAACAGGCTCAGAGACATTAATATCTTGCCTAAAGTTGTACAGCATGTAGCAGAATTGAAATTTACACCCATGTCATCTGCCTCCAACCCATTGTCTTTCCATTAAAGCGCACTAATGGCCTTTCAGTGTGACACTACCATTCACTGAACACCCACCTACCTGTGAGGTATAGGAGGGCAGGGGTGAGGGAACCAGCCTAAGTCTTGTCTACACTAGAGTCCTTATTTTGAGCATTTGCCTTGTACCAGGCACTGAGCTAAGGCACAAGAATGAACAAAAATTCATCTTTTTTCTTCCACCTATTTTGTGGACAACACTGTGTAATGGGTTATGACAGGAAACAAACAAACAGAACAGGAATGGAAAGTTAGAATTTTGTTATGAAGATAAGCCATGCACAACTATTTAGTCATGCCAGGTAGTTGCTGTGCTAGAAGGAGAATTACAGGAAATTTCAAATATCTGTGAGAATTGCAAGGAATATTCCAGGACCCAGAAAGGAAGAGAGTGTAGCCTGAGTGAAAGAGGACAGACTCTTGTGAAGGAAAGTTCTGGTTTTGAATCCCTGGACAAATTGCATAATGTCTCAGATTCCTGATAAGAGAAGAAAGGAGTAGAAATAAAACATGTCAAGTTTCTGGTACTTGACAGTTTAGGAATAAACTGTACCCAGAAAGTTGCCCAGAGAAGAGCTTTGGCCAGGCCCTCTGGCAGGGAGAAGGGGGTTCAGTGTGTGCCTCTGGATGTAAAGAACAGAGGAAACCCTCAAATAAAGGAGGGAAAAAATAGGGATAAATGTGGGAATAAGCTCTTGGAAATCTTACGTGGCCTCACAGAACTTAAGCTGCTTTTGAAATATAACAATAACTCCAGCCACACACAGGAGAGGTTCTAATTGTCCCTCAACAAGCAGACTCCATTGATCCCTCCTCTGGTGCCTGGCTGCTGCAGTGACCCAGCCATTCACCTCGTCCTTCTGACCCTTCAGTGATCAGCCCCCTTTGCCAGCAGCCCAGTCCTCCCTAAACGAATGGTTCCAATTCAAGAGAGAGGTTACTGTGTCAGCCCTGGTTAGTTGGCATTTACAAGTTGCTGGCACCATTAAGTCTCCTTTTCATAGGCCAATCTGGTCCAAATAGCTGAAGCCAAGGCTGGGGTCATGTGCTGCCCAACATGGTCTGATGGTGAAGAATGGCTTGGTGGAGTTACCTGGGAGAGGGGGCTTGGGGAAGGGCAGGCAGTTTGCACAGCCTGTGTAGCACTGTGGGGAGTGGCTCCACAAGGTGGAACTGAGGCAGGCCTTCCCCGAGTTGGAGGAGGGATACTGATGTAGGCAGCAGTGGGAAGATAGCAAAGGAATACGAAAAAGGGTTGGATACTCAGGCCAAGTCAGGGGACTTCTTTAGAAAAGCAGGGTTCCAGAAGGCTTTTGAGTGGAGAAATGAGGCCCTTGCATTCCTAAAAAAGCATCTGGGAAAATACTGATATCCCCAAGTCCCCCTCTTGGCTATAAGCATAAAATAGAGTCCTAAGTTCTGTCTCACCTAAGATGGGAAATGGATCCAGTCAGACCATCTGTAAAGGGCAGCCCTCCTGTGCTCAACACGCAGTCAGCTTTATCACTGCCTGCTTGGTTACCTATGGAAAGCCCTTGGAAGTCCGTTTGACATCTTCATTTGAACCCTTGGGAGAAAAAAGGGCTTTGGGGTGTCACCCCCACCCAGCCACACACCCATGCGGCTAGCTTGACTAGCGCATTATTCCATTCCACAAACATTAGGATTCCTCTTAAAATGCCCCAGGCCTCATCTACCTGAGGCACACACAAACACACAGGCACCATCCCCATGGCTAATCCTGCTTGCTCATCTCATGGCTCACTGCCACCTGAGCACCTCCCCTGACCCTAAGGCTGGGTTAGGGATTCCTGGACAATCCCACATCCCTCTGCTTTCCTATATCACAGCACCCTTCACACCTCACATTTGAATGTTGGTGAAGGTGCTCAGCTGCTGAATAGTGTGCGCCCCCCCCAAAGATGTTCACATCTGACTCCTTGGACCTTGACAATAGGCCTACGGGGCAAAGAGGGTTTGCAAATATGATTCAGTAAAGGATTGGGATGGGGAGGTGATCCTGGACTCACCTGGGGACTGAGAAATCAGACACAGTGGCTGCCCTGGAAGAGATTACACGTAAGCAGACAGCTCAAGGGCCAGGACAAAGCTAGAGGACATTTGAGGGGAGCACAGAGAAAAGAGAAGTCAATTCTAGCTTCGGCAGGGTGGCATGAAATTGAGGTGTAATAAGAAAAGCTTCCTAGAGATGTTAAGGAATCAGCTTTCTCTGATGAATCATGCTTGAGCAGGCAGGTTGGCCAAGCCAGGGGCATCACCCGGGGAAACATGAAAATGACCCAGCACTGGGAGGCAGCTTCCTCAGCTCTTTCCCTGATGTACTTTGTGACACTGGGCGGGTCACTGCACCTTGCTAGGCCTCCGTTTCCCAGAAGTCAAAGAAAGGTGTTGGACTAGATGGTCTCTGATGATCTTGCTGCCACTAACTCATAGACTCTTATCTTCCTGTATGTTTTTCATTGATTTCAGCAAATATTTATTGACCACCTACTATATGGAACTGAGGATACAATGAGGGGACAAAAAATATGTTTCTACACCACCAGGGGTGAGTGCTGTTGAGATCAAGGACAGGTTGTGAGGAACAAGGACATGTGCCCAGCTCAGGACAAGGAGTGTCCTGGTACTTTTAGGCTGAGATCTGAAGGATGAGGTATGTGTGTCCCGTCCCAGGCAGAGGGGGAATAGCATGTGCAAAGGGTCAGAGATAGAGAAGAGTGAGGCTCAGCTGAAAGGAGCCCAGTGTCTCGGCAGTGGAGGCAAGAAAGGGGCTAGGATGAGAGTGGGAGCAGGGACCTGACCACCCAGGGCCTCGCAGGCCACAGAAAGAGCTTTGCGCTTTACCTTACAAGCAGTGGGATGGACCTACACTCCAGCCAATGGATCATCTTCTTTCAGCCTCAGTTTACTCATTTCTAAAGGAGGGGTGATACAGTGCCCACCCACATGGCACTAAAAGGAACAAATGCACTAATACATTTGTGCTTCAAACCCGACCTGGCTGTTAGCAATAACCACGCAAATGTTTGCTGCTGTCATCATCATCATTATTCACATGGCTAATGCTTACACAGCCCTCAAAACTTAGCATGGGAACTGTGCTTCTAGAGCTCCTTCCCTGACCTCCCAGACCAGATTACGTGCCACTCCTCTGGGATCCCAAAGGCCCCTGTGCTTCCCTCTCTCACACTGCAGAGTACTTTGCTGTTTACTTCTCTATCTTTGCCCCTAAGCTGTGAGCTCGTTAGGGCCAGGACTGTGCCCTATTCATCAGCATAATTCTGCACACAAAAAGAACGTTGGTGAAGGTGCTCAGCTGCTGAACAGTGTGCCAATCCCCAAAGATGTCCATGCCCAACTCCTTGGACCTTGACAATAGGCCTACGGGGCAAAGAGGGTTTTCAAATGTGATTCAGTTAAGGATTGGGATGGGGAGGTGATCCTGGACTCTCCAGGTGGGCCCAGAGTGATCCCAGGAGTACTTCTAAGAAGGAGGCAGGAGAAGTCATGGCAGGAGCCAAAGGCTGGGCCCACACACCAAGGGGCTCAGGCGGTTTCTACAAGATGGGAGGGTTAAAGAAACGGATTCTCCCCAAATGCTGCAGAAAGAAAGAAGACCCATCAACATCTTGTATTAGACTTCTGACCTCTAAAACTGTGGAAGAACAAAGTTGTGTTGCTCTAACTTTGTAGTATTTGTAAGAGCAGCAATGGGAAATAAGACTGCCAGCCAAGCACAAAGCAGGAGCCAGAGGAAGAATAGCTGTGGGGAGAAGCTAGTGCTCAGTCCGGGTGGTCCCTGACCCCTAGCGTCCGCAGAGCAGGGGCGGCATTTATGACGGCCCCTCTGCTCACCCTCTCAGCGTGCCCTCATCAAACTGGGCCCTCCAGAAGCAAGATGCTGCCCCCAGATTAGCCTCCTCCCTGGGCTCTCAATGCCTTGGTGGGTGGAGAAGGGGAGAAAAATCAGCGGGTCCAAAGACATTAGCGGACTGCGTCTCTGGCTACAGAGGATGGAGGTTAGAGTATAAAGCAGAGCAATGGAGGGAACTCCCCACCCAGGTGAGCTGTGTTTAATTTCCAGCTGTACCACCAGTTGGTCTTCAGACCCAGCCCGGATGCCCATGGCCACACAAATGTCTGCTGTCCCCACTTTTAGGTTCGATACGGCCTGCTGTCCCCACCACCCCAAGATGCTCATTGCTTCATAGCTGCCTCATCAGTCTGCAGTGCATCTACAGCTCCTCTTGGCCACCCACCCAATGGCACTGACTTACCTTTGACCTTAGATGTTACTCGGGGCCTCAGTCCTGATACTGATGGGATCTCTCAGCTTCTTCACTCACATCCAGGTCTCCAGGGGCTCACCTCTCTCTTGCTCCTCACCCTCAATCATCATGAGGGATGCACCCTCCCTTTCTCTTACCCTACTTTGCTGGGAAGGGAATAGAGCTACCACAGAATTTCTTGGACCCTGAGTTACTTAGTGAAAAGGTGTTCTGGATTTTCCCTGGGGGCTGAGTCAGAGTAAGCCAAGAGGAGCTTACACTAAGCCCACAACCAGCGCTCCTCATCTCCAAGCCTGCTGCTGGCCTGGCCCTGTGCGCTGCACTCCCCCCTCACAGTGATGGCTTTTCCTCGAGACGCCATCGTCCTCATTTCAGTCTGGCTTCCCATGCCCCTAAGCCCCATAACCTCCATGCTCACCAGATATGCTTATGTATGTCTGAATCTCAGATGTGAGAATCCAGGTTCGTACTCATGGGGTCGATGTCAACCCAGGGGTGTAGCTAGACACCAGAAGGCCATGGAATACATATAGAGTCCTGAGCCTCCTGCTACAGAATGAATGATTCAATTATATAGGCCTCCATTTCCCTATTTGTAAATGTGGATGTAAACCTCCACTTCATCTTCTGACACCAGGAAGAACCTCAGGACAGGCTTGAAGCCCCAGAATATATTGAATAAGTCTAGGAGCCGGGGGAGGGGAAGAAATGAGAGGGAGAGGAAGTTTTCAATCAGGTGCTGAGCTTCCACTGCCAAAAAATTCCCTGCAAACAAACCCACCCCAGCAAAGGAAGCTACTGTCGGCTGGCACACTACAGAAGAGAAGGCGGGCATGAGGTCTCATTAATCCGGCAACTGTGGGATCAGTCACAGTTACCCCCAGCCCACCCACTCCTCACCATCCGCTCCTGTGCCGCTGAGCTGAAGGTGTGCCCTCCGGTGGGAGTCCAACCCGAAGCTGGCAGAAGCCTGGACCCTAGGCTGCTGCAGCCTCTGCAGCAGGACCTGTGCATTCCTTTGAGGCCGAGCTCAGGCCCCAAGTGTGCTCCAACCCCATCACCGCCCACAGAGCAATGCACAACCCTCCACGAAGCTCCGCTTTGGAAGCACCTGAGGGAGAAGCCACAGTGCTCTGAACAAACAGTAGGCAGAGAAATGGCTGAACTGCCCTAAGAACCCACTGTGTGCCGGGCACATGAGCATCCTTCATGATACTCCCCCAACCCACATCAAGACTCTCCAAAAGGAATCCATCCTAATTCCTGACAACTTCCATATATGCCTCGACGGCCCTTCCAATGCCCTGGCCTCTCAGTCCCTCAGCCTCCGCTCCCCCTTCCCCCCATTACTCTCCCCTTGCAGACACCTCAGGCCTTAATACCTGAATTTCCATTTCAGGCATCTCCTTATCATGCCTACTTCCTCGGCCCCTCCCTTAGTGAACCGGCTCGACCCACCCACCGTAGGACTTCAACCCCTTCCTCCTCCCCCCGCAATCTCCTCCCTTGCCTTCTTATCCAGTTTAAATTCTGTGGTCAGACATCTAATGACCGCCTTGCATGCTTTCTCCGTTTCCTGCCCCTCCCTCATTTCACTGCACTTACTCTCTTGGCTCCTCCAGCACCCGCGCCTTCAGAGTTGAACATGATAAGAGAAAAATATATTTTAATGTTGATCAGATTCCCTTTAAATTAATGACCACCCTCCTTCTACGGACCCTGAAACCGCCTGAAGGTCACCCTGTATCTCTGCAGTTCATCCACTCTCCCTCTCTCTGTGCTGACAGTTCCCCATTCTGTCCTCTTTCTTCAAGTTTCTAACACCTCCTTTTCAAGCCAAGACTCTGCTTCCCATTCCCACCTTTCTGGCCATCTCTGTTTCTTCCTTGTCTCCATGACATCTAAATATTGAAGGCTGAGTTCTTGGACATTTTCTCCAACTACGTTCACACTCCAGAATCACTCATCCAGGGTCATGGCTTTTAATATAATTTATGCTCAGATGACTCCCAAATATATTTCCAGCCCAGATCTCTCCCCTGAACTCTGGAGACATCACCACCTAACCATTCAAAGGGCATCTTATACATAAAATAACTCCCTTTTACCCTCTTATCCACCCAACCTGCTCTCTTCCACATTTCAGCACATAGTGGCACCATCCTTCCAGTCTCTCAAGCCAAGACTCTTAAAGTGACACTTACTCCATTTGTTTTTCTTTTACCCCCTAGAAAGTTCCCCCACCATGCAGAAATTGTATCTGTTTTGTCCACTATTGTAACCTTAGCTCCTGAAAGAATGCCATAGTAGATGCTCAATAAAAATTTGCTAAGTAAATGAATAATTAAATTAATTGAATTGAGTAATTTATGTACCAAGCCATTCATCCATCTGTTTAGTAATGAAGAATTTCAGATTGTGATAAGGGCTAGGAAAGGAGGTGGTATGGAAGAGAAGACCAGAGGGGCTTTACTTAGACAGGGTAGGGTCTTTTCCCTGAGAAAATGAATTTGAAATGAGACCTGAAGGTTGAGGAGTCTTGTGGAAGAGCCAAGTAGAGAACATCAATGCAAAGGAGGTGGGAAGGAACTTAATAGGCTGTAGGAAACAACAGGTGGCCCTGGGGGAGCAGGAGAACAGTGAGGGCAGGGTCAAAGGTGCTATAGATGGGAGGGAGGCAGGCCAGATCATACAGGATCTTGCGGACCCTTGTAAGGAATGCTGATTTTATTCCAAGGTCACTGACTTCTGCATGTTGTCAACTTTCTAAATAAAAAGTATGGAGAAATGTTAAGACCTGAGAATTCAGCTCCCTGTTCTGCCAGGCTCAAGCTATACAAACTCTAGCAAGTACCACTCCGTCTCTGAACTAGTCATAACCGTTTCTGACCTGCTTACCTCATACCATTGCCTTCAGGTTCAAGTGAAATTATCCAGGGATCTTCAGAGGTGTCCTTATAAGAGCTTAAAGAACATTTTAACCAGATTGTTCATGACATGGACCTAGAAAAAAGAAAGCTCGCAATGGCTTGCATTTAAAGAGGTTAAATATGGTTAAAATCAGCAATCCCTGTCTTGCTCTGTACTTAAGTTAAAAGGTATTTCCTAGCAATGCCTGAGGGTTTCCAGCCAAGAATCTAGCTAATTTCCTGGCATTTGAAAAGGCAGTTGATTAGTGACCTGCTGCCAGGAAAATACCTGGAAGCCAGAATTCTGCCATGGTAAGGCCACAAAGCCAGGGCTTGCTTTGCCTCCCTGACCCCTACCTTAGCCATAACTCTCACTTCACCTTCTTCCTCTGCTAAGTCTTGTAGGGCCTCATCTCTGTGCTCAGGGAGGGTTAAATATAAACCTGGTGTGAAACTGTAGTCACTGCTCTCTCGAGGTCAGGACATCCCCAAGAAGAATCACAAAAGGAGTAGGACATCTGAATCAGGCTGGCCAGTCGTACGTGCTTTAGAGAACTAAGAGAACCAGACAAGCCCAGGTCCACACAGGCTGAGCAGGGTCATAGCTACAGGTGGCTGCAACCCCTCCTCCATCTCCAGACCATTGCCTAAAGCTGTTTAAGGGAAACAGAGGCAGGTCAGGGAAAAGAATGGACTTCCACACACTAATATGGCCAGGCCTGGCCTATGCATGGGGTCTGGGAACTTGGAGCAGAGATAATAATAATGACTGCTTTTCTTGAGTACAGACTAGGGGCTAGGCTTAAATACATTCTCTATAATCCTCCTAATACACTTTTGAAGTACATAGTATTTTTCAGATTTCATAGGTAAGGCATCAGAGATGCAGAGAAGTCACATGACTTTCCCAGAATCTACAGTTTGTCTGTGGGGAAGCTGGGATTCTAGCCCGTCTGTCTGACTCCAACGCTTATAAACTCTTTCTACTAAGTCTCAGGACTTTGCCCAGGGATATTTGCCTCCTGCTCCTCTTAAAGAGCCAGTGGCAGGACACATCTAAGGTACCCTGGCAGCAGAAGCCTTTGCTCCCACAGGCAGAAATTTAAGAATAGTTTACCTTCTCAGACTGTTGGAAGGGTTCAGTGACTCAGAACACAGGCTGCACAAAGTAAGCACCTAGCAAAAGTGAGCCTTATGTCACTGCCCTCGTCATAGTGATCCTCATCATCGTCACCCAACCAAGGTCCCTTCCTATGCAGCTTAGGAGACCCAAAGTCAGTCCTCTCCCACTGGGTTCAGAGTGAAGACAGTGATTCTCTACGTGTGGCCCCAGACAGGCAGCATCAAGCATCATTTGAGGACTTGCTAAAAATACAAATTCTCAGGCCCACTGCAGGACCTACTCAATTGGAAATTCAGAATGGAGCCCATAAATCTCTTTCTTAACAAGCTCTGCTAATGATTTTTGGTAGATGCTCAAGTCTGAGGATACCTAAATAAAGGTATCTGCCAGCTAGGGTAACAGATAATCTCCCCCACTCAGCGGCTTGACACACAGGTTTATTTCTCAACCATATGAAGTCTTAATGGATGTTTCTAATAAGTAGGAAGTTCTTCTAGAGGAAATCTGTAGACCCAAGTTTCTCCCATCTCGTGGCTCCACTGTCCCTACAGCCCTGGACTCCTGTGCATCTAGTCAACAGACATGGGAAGAGAGAGAGGGGACCTTCAGTTAGGAGTTTCTGTGGGGCAACACCAAGTGCGTAAGAAACTGAGAATGAAGGCAAAATGCTCTGGAAGCAATTTGAGATTCTGGTGGACGCGGCAGTGACCACACCCAGCCCATGATGGGGAGCAGCAGGTAAGAAGAATCAAACTGAAGAACAGAAAAGGAAGATGAGCTGGCAGCCCAGTGGGTCAGAGGAGCAGAGTGCTCAGAATCAGATGAGCAGAGCGGATCGGCATGGTGGTCCTGACTTAGGCTTTGGAGGTAGGTGATGCAAGAGCTCCCCATGCAGTGATTGTTTCAGGTGGATCTTCTGGCTTCCAGAAGCTGAACAGACTGGACAAGAAAACTGCAAGGAGATTCATATTTCTGGCACCAGAGACTCCTCCTGATTCCAAGATTTGTAACTCCTGCTGTGTAAGATGCCAAGGACTAGAGTGGCTCACTGTCTTGCTCCAATCCAGGGCTTTACTTAGACAAAACAAAATGAACTGAAGGTGAGAGTAAATGTGTCCACAGCCTACCCAGCGATGTATCTAGTAACTGCTTATATTTGGCTTCATGCCAAAATGTGGCTGTCTCTGTGGGCACCCCAGAGGGCAGGGACTGTCTTCTCTCTATCAACCACAATCCTAGGCTCTTCCACCCCCAGATCTGGTGAAACTAACTGCTCAACTGAATTCACAGAAGATGGGATTTTACACCAGCTGCTCACACACTGTAAGCCCTGTGTTCTACTGTGGAGCTTGGAGCCTGAGCAGGTGTGGGAGAGGCTCCATCCCTGCCTCCAAACTGGGAGCTCCTTTAGGGCAGTGGCCAGAGTCTGCACAGGGCACTCAGGCTAGGACTCCGCCGCACCTCCACACCAGTGATTGTGTCTCTTGACAGGACCTCTAGAATGTTGGGTCTTGCTTTGGTTAAAAAGAGGCCCTTAGACCCCTGAAACTTAGTGATTTGCCCACCTCCATAGCAGGCCAGCAATTCTCTCTTTCAACTCCCCCTCTCTGCATCCTAGCCAGTTGCCATTTGTTCCTTCATCATTTCAAAGAACCTGATGGAGTCCCCAGCCCCACCCCACACACATGCACTGCCTCTCCTCCAAAGTGAGACACAGGCTCTGGGGAAAGACCATGGGCTTGGGATCAGACCTAAGCTCAAATCCTGACTGTGCCACTTACCAACCTCACCACAGTTGGTTTCGTTGTCTAGTAAAACAGAAATAAAACTTTCAACCTGAATGTTACTCAGAGGGTTAAATGAGAAAATGTATATAATAACACTTAGTAAATAGAGAAAGCTGCTTTTTGTTGTGGTAATCTAATGTTCACATGTCAAATCTTCCCTACTAGACTAAAAGGTGCTGGAAGGCAAGGACATGGCTTTTTGTGAACACTGACTTCACAGCCCCAACACCTAGGGCAGGTTCTGGAACCTAGTAGGTATTTAAGAAATATTTGTCAATGAATATAGAGAGTTTTGTTAATATTGAAAAAGATCCTGATATAAGGCAGGTAGCACAGACATGCCAAACCAAACCTGATCCATCTTCTCTGAAACTGGTGTCCAGTTGTCATCATCCTTACATACATCAAGAACTGGACACATATTAAAATAACACACAGTAACTTCCCCTCCAGCTGCCCTTCAGGTTACAATGGGATGACAAAGATTTGACATTAAACAATTGTTAAAACATCCTTCTTGAGTTGCCATTTTTAAATAGTTGCCTAATTTACCTGGAGTTTGGGTTTAATTTCAGGAAGAGTGTGGGCTAGAGTTTGGTTGAGTTGGATCTATGAAGGCGGGACCAGAGAGCTAGGTCCCTTCCCCTCACTGAAAGACTTGCTGGCCAGAGAACTCCCAAGCAAGACTAGGCTAGTCAGACAAAGCAGCACTAAAGGGCACTTGGAAACCTCTTTGCAAAGGAAGAGGAAGTCATGGAGCAGGAGTCAGAGAAGGCCCCACTCCAGCTAAAACTCCCCCAGCATCTCTTAAGGGCCTCAGGACTCAGGTCAAGATGGTCGGCCCGGTAGTCAAACCTCCCAGGATCTGGCCACACCTCCAGTCTCTGCCGTCTCTTCTCCCTTCCCAGCTGTCACCCCCACCACTAAGCACTCCATTGACTTTATAGACCTTGGGGCTCTTCTGTCTTCTCTTGTCCAGGGCCCAGTTTTATTTCTTCTCCTAGGAAGTAAGTGGCCTAGACAGGGCTGGTCTAGTCCATGAGCCAACAGATATTTATTGGGAACTTACTTTGCACCCAACATGGTTCTAGATGCTGGGAATAAAGCAGGTAACAAAACAGATAAAATTCCCTGGCCTCAAACAGACAATAAATGACCACATAAATGATATTGTCTTTTAAATAGTGATGAATTGCTTACTATCTAAGTTCCTTTTCCCTTTTTGCTAAGACTACTGAGTGAAGGTAGCAAAACAAAATTTGTCCGTGGTTTAATATATAGTTTGTGAAACATCTTCGGTGTTCTAAAGACACAAGAAAACACCCTGTACCTTCCCCTACCATTGCATGGAGACCCATTAACTAATATTTTAGCACATTATATTATCTTTCTGCCTAGATAGGGAGCTGTTTGAGTACAAGGACAGAGTTTGATTTTCACAAAGGCACTAGAGAGTATCTGCTGAAAGAATAAGGGAAGGATTATGCCAACTCTGGGCTGTCTGTCCACTGACCCCTAGTTGTAAAACCTTCTCATCTCATTTCAATCCTTCATTTCTTTTCTGCCCTACAAATTTTCTGATACTGTTGTAGTGGACCTGTCCTGGTTTCCAAGAGGGTCTACTGGAAATAAAGTCCTTTGAGCTGAGATCCCTGAGGACATTATAGCATACTGGAAATAAGCGTTATTTTCCAAGCCAACTCTGTTAAATAATTATTGCAAAAGTCATCATTTACTGAGCACCTTCTATTGCCAGGTACCATGCTAGGTCCTTGACATAGAGTATCTTTTTAATGAATAAAAAGTTCTCCTTGGTAATTCTCACAGTGCCAATAACTGTGAGAAATACATGGAAATTACTAGCTGCTATCAATATTACTGTGTCTAGAAGTACCATTTTCCCCTGCATTAGAACAATCTGAACATTGTTAAGCAAAGACATCTAAGCAATTTTAAAATTATTTGAGTCATGACAAAGAGACTCACAACTGAAATATTTACCTTTCAATTCCAGGTGAGGATGTTCCCAGAGATGGAAGATGTGACAGGTTCCCACATAGTGTGAGCATCAGAGAAACGTTCCCCTGACAAGTCACGTGCAGAGACAGGAACTGCTGATTAAGGAGAGGATTAATTCTACTTCCTAGTATTTCCACCAGGGAAATATTCTTAGATTTGTACAATGGTGAGGCTGGAAGGGTCCTGTGAGATCTCCTGCTCAGCCTCTTTGCCTTATGGATGGGGAAACTGAGGCCCAAAGATCAGACTTGAGCCCTAATTGCTCAGACTATCTCCTTATACTCCCCACCCCACTCCATCCTCCACACTGGAGTTTATTGAATAAACAAATGGATAAAAGTGAAGGGGGTATTTGGATCTTGATTCATCCATTCATTTACTCAACAAGTATTGAGTATTTACCATTTGCCAGACACTGTTCTAGGCACTGGGGATAGAGCAATAAACAAAGCAGACAAAAATGTCTGCCCTCGTGGATCTCATATTCAAAAGAGAGGAAATAGAGACTAAAAATAAATTCATTCATGCATAAATTAATGGACTGCTAAAAGGTCATAAAAGCTGGAGAGAAGAATAAAGCAGGGAGGAGACAAGGAGGGCCAGTGGGGAAAGAGGGTGTAAACTGTGTAGGCTGGTCAGAGAAGGCCTCACTTAGGCAGCAGTGAGAGCAAGCAAGGGAGCCATGTGGATATGCAATGGACAAAATCCAGGCAGAAGGAGTAGCAAATGTAAAAGCCCTGTGCGTCCAGAGAACACTGAGGCCAATGTGGCTGGAGCACAGTTAGTGAAATATAAGATTTTTGAACTTGAGTCCAGAGGGCTGGGGAGGGGTCCTATGCCTTCAATAGCTGGTTTCCTCTCATATTCATCCTTGTCTGTACTGCTCTCTTACCTCTGGCTTCTGGCTGGTTTGGCCATTGGGAGGCACTGGCAGGAGATTAGAGAGGGAGGAAACTAAAGCCTGGTGTATCTCCCACTCTTTCTAGTTCAAGTGATAACCCATCAGGGGCCACAGCTCCCCACAGCTCCAGCTCCTATCAGACAGGCCTCCTATGGTTCCGGCTCCAGTGGGGCAGATCCAGCCCTTGGGCTCTAGTGTCATGGCCTCCTCCCTTCAGTCCTGCCTCCCTAGGGGCAGTGGCAGCATCTGCATTTGCTCATTGCAGACTTGCCTCTCTTTCAGCTCTTCTAATGCCTTTGTAACTAACTCCCTGTATTAAATAATCTTTACTAAACTACCTGGGGTGGGTTGTGCTTTCCCAGCTGGACCCTGACTGATACAAGACCTATAGGCCTCTGTAAGTCTTGAGTTTGACTCTGAGTGAAATGGGCAGCCATTGAAAAGTTCATGAAGGACCTCAATGGCATTCGTGTTTCCATAAGCATTTCTTGAATTGAAGACATCTGTACAAAGTCACTCAAAATGTGGTTTTAGGGTTAAAATTAGCTACTGTACTGCTCCTGGAGTTCAGTAAATGGTTTTGAGGATCCAGACATTTCAAAGACAAGGAAAGGTATTTACATACACTTAAGGAGTTTGCCCAAGACTCCAACTCTTTGAAAACTTTAGGGGTCGGAAGGGGAGATGACACTGCTAAGAGAAATGCTTTTCTCTGTTTGATTTCCCAGGAGTGCCAGCAGAGACAAAGAAGAAAAGCTAACCCTTAGGAAGCCCTTGGAATACCTGAGGCACCCTGCCAGGCAATTTCATATCCAAAGGCTCATTTAATCCTACAAGGACACTACTCAGGGATATTACTGTCTTTATTTTGCAAACAGAGCTTCTGAGTTTCAGAGAGGTTAGGTAAGGAGTCTAAGGTCATACATCCTATTCCACCAACAAGTGGCTCAAGGATCAGTCCCTCAGGGTGGCCATCAAGGAAGGGGAGTGCAGGCATCTTTGGGCACAGTCACTGGACAAGAGGTCAGGTCTTTGAACTAAGAGTCATTTTGCCTTTTTGAATCTCAATTTCCTCATCTATAAAGTAGAAATAAATATCCATTTCAGAGGCTAGTTTTTAGGGTTAAAATTAGCTACTGTATAATAAAGACTTTGTATTTTTAAAGCTCTATACCAAAAGTTCTTAACCTGAGGTCCATACCTAAGCCAATGAACCGCTTGAAAAGAATGCTAAAAATTCTATTTACAGGCATAGATGTGCTGATCCCACTGACTTCCTCATGCTTACTTTACAGATAAGCATTTTGCTATGTGGATAATGATCCCATTGTTTAAAGAAAACTTTTTAGTACAACATGGTTCCCAGCTGTAAATCAACTAACTACTGTGTTAAGTATGTACTCTGGACTTTAGTGGTTATTCAAAGGATTTTCAAGGGTAATTTCAATTACATGTGATTTTTGCCTCACAGATTGTATTTAGAATACACCACATAAAGTGTGACTCCTCTGTGCATTTGTGGCAGGAGGGACACCTAGCAACAGATTCTCAAAGGAGAAGGGGGCACAAAGTTGTTAGGGAAGCACCATTCTAGACAAATACTGCAAATATTACAATGTTAACAATGATAAACATGCTATGGTGACCATCACTGCATATACATTTACTGATACCCACTCCATGTCAGGTATAATTCAAGAATGAATTAGAGAAACCCATGGCCCCACAGATTTCCTAGGGCTGTGAGGATAACAAACTATATACAGCTGTCAGGTTTCTTAGAGGAGGTAGAATTTAAGCTGGATCCTAAAGGATTCTAGGAATTTTAATGGGTGAAGATGACAGAAGGGCCTTCCAGGCAGAAGGAGTGTCTTGAGGAAAGGACTGGAGAAGAGAAGGCAGCAGGGCCTGCTTAGAGAATGCTTGGGTGTGACTGGGATATAGGCTGAGATGTGAGATGGTTAGGGAGGAAGCTGAAGACAGAAGTGGGGACTGACTATGGAGACCTTCAGTGTCAGCCTCGATATAAACTCCCCTTTCCCTCCCAATTTCCATGACTCAGTCAGCCCTTTATCTCCCCCAGCACTAATCCCAGGGCTGAATACCTACGGATGCTCTGGGAGAGGAAGACCCTTAACCTAGGCAAAACAAGACAGACTTGAATTCTAGTCCTGCTCCATCCATTATGCATCTGTGTGACCTTGTGCAAGACCCTCCCCATCTCTGAACCTCAGTCTTTTCATTTATAAAGTGGGATTAGCCATACTTCTCCTGCCAATAGTACTCAATTGGGTGTTTGGCACTTAGTAGGAGCTCATTTCATGTTAGTAGAACTGGGCTTTTGAAGGACATCAAGTGAAGTAGCAAATGGTCAAGAGACCAGGAAGAAAGACTAAAGACAGTCTCAAAGTCCTGAATTACTGCCCTGGTCACTGACCTTGCACAGCTCTCACTCCATCTGGAGGCAGCAGACTCTCAGCCCTCTCCCATCACACCGGTCTCCCTCTGCTGCAAAGGAGGCAGGATTCATCCATTGCCTGGGCTGACGCCAGACATCAAAAATCTCCCAATGCATGGTAATGCCATTGACCCTTGCTGAGATGTCCCAGGTTTTCAAACAAGTTTATTTGCCTGATTCACCTCTGTTGAAAAGAAAGATTACATTATTGATATGAAGAAGTACCAGTAAAAAGTCATCCAACAACAGTTCTCCCAAGGCTTCAACTTTAACAGCTTCTGTTTAGGTTTGGCTGACATACCCTTCTTAAGCCAGCTGGCCACCATTTACTCACTTGATTATTTAACAAATGCTCATTCTGAGCAACTCCTGAGCTAGGCCCCCCAAAAAACAGAGCAGACCCTGAACTCATGAAGCTCCTAGTCTAAGGGCAAGAAAAGGGCTGAATCAGGGACTCAGACAACTGCAGATATTAAGGGGTAAGAGGACATATGATGGTGTAGCCCAGAGTGCTGTGCGAGTCACAGAAGAGAACACTGACTAGCTTGAGGTGGACAAGGCCATAGAGGTTTTGAAAATACCAGGCCCTCTACAAGCTGGGCCCAGCTACAGCCCCAGGGCTCCCTTCCACGGCACCTGCTCACACCATCTGCACCACCAAGCAGACAGCTTGTAGCCTCCCATCTGCACCAGGCCATTTCATGCATTGACACCCACAATAACATATGTAAAATAAGACTTGGAAATCAATGAGTGAAGCCCCTTCCTATAAAAGGGTCCAGACAGATTCTCACAGGGAGATGCTGGAGCTCATGGAATGAGTAGCAGTTCACCCAAGGAGGGGGCCAGGGGCTCTTTTGGTACATGGGTAGGAAAGAGAGTGTATGCAGGGAATAGTATGAACTTCAGTATAAGTGGAGCATAAGGTGAGTGTGGAGGAATGTGGGAGCTGAAGCTGGGTGCAGGTGCCAGGTGGCCAAGGGCCTCAGATGCTAGGCTAAGGAGTTAGGACTTTATCCTAACTCCTTATGGGGTATCCTAACTCCTTATGGGGTGTCCTTCATGGGTGTTAAGCATGATAGTGACTTGGTCAACCACCATAAAAACCCCAGGGTCTTTGAAGTAATTTCAGAAGAGGCCAGGCTACTATAACTGGTGGAGAGAGAGCTGAAATGTGACCCAAAGGCAAGAAAGTGCCGTTCAGGCCTCCGCAAAGCCCCAGCCAGTGAGCAATGCCTCCCACTGCTAGCCCGCCAGGGGCCCAGAACTTCCCAAGGTCACCCTTTCTTGATGGCCTTTAATGTTTCTGGTATTTCTCCCCCACCCTCCAAAACCATTACCTTTCAGCAGGTTCTATGCCAAGGACAGATTTGACGGCAAGCAAATGACCCACTGGAGAAATAAAATTCTTGTGTGTCTTCAGCAGGGAAAGCTGTTGGGGTTTAATATTATCATTACTATTATTTTTCTCTGAGCTGAACAAGTGACAGGACATAATAATATCATTTATTCTAACTTGCTCTTGCAAATCAGAACTTTTTAATGTTTTCCTTTCAAATGAAAATGCCATTTATCATTATCAAATGAAGTGCTAATGAAAACAACATGTATAAGAAACACATTCACACAGCAGAGCATGATGGAGCACCTTGTCAGCAGTCCATAGTATTGCCGTTAATTTGATTTCTGCCAAAATTCACTTAAGTGAGACTTGGGGATTTTTTTTCTCAATGCTCCAGGCCCTTCTATTGAGGTCTGTTTATTTCCCCTTCCCAAGAAAGCTCTGAAATCCCAAGCCAGTTTTAATCTGACTTTTAATGGAATTCCAATTGATTGCATGAGGGATGTATGCATGTCGGGGAGCACGGGGGATTATGCTCACTTGTCTGTATGTTATTGCTCATTTCTTTCACCCAACACATATTTGGCCAGTGAACTTTGGTTGTGTCCTCATTTAGGTATGTGTGTGTGTGCATACCTCCATCTGGGTGTGCCTCTCTAGGAGATTGTGTTTGTGTCCTTAAGCCACAAGGACAGTAACCACATCTATTTGTTCCTTCCTGTAGACTCAGTGTCTGGCCTATTGCCTGACACATAGTAGTTGCTCAGTAAATATTTGTTAAATGAATGCTAAGTGAATGTGTCTGCATGTCTTCATGAGGCATATGCTTTTGTCTTTATGGGTTCATATCTATGTCTCCATGGACTCATGTGTTTCTGTTTACACGTGTGGTACCTTTGGGGCAGAAACTACTCCTCAATTTGTACTGATTTGTACACATCCAGAGTGTACAGTGCCCGTCTTTGAGTTTCCATATATGTTTCTCCAATTGAGATAAAATTTACATAACATAAAATGAGCCATGTTTAAGTGTATAGTTTAGTGGCGCTTAATACATAAGTGATGTTGTGTAACCATCACCTCCATCTAATTCCAAAACATTTCCATTACCCCGAAAAGAACCCTTGTACCCATTAAAGAGTCACTTCACAGTCCCCCTCCCTCAGTGCCTGGCAACCACTAATTTGCCTTGTCTCTATATGAATTTACCTACTCTGGATACTTCATATACATGGAAACATGCAATATGTGATTTTTTGTGTGTGGCTCCTTTCACTTAGTATAATATTTTTAAGGTTCTCCATACATGTTTGTGCATCTGTGTGTATTTAAGTCTGTAGGTGTGTATTTGTGCGTGGGATATTCGCCACCACTGCTGTGTCCCTAGGACCTAGCATAGGGCCTAACAAAGAACAGCTGGGGCATGAGGAAAACTTCTCTTGCCATTGCTCCATCCCCTGCCCAGCCCCTATTCCTCAGCCCAGTCACCTTTTCTCACCCCGACCTCTGCTGTTCCTGGGCTAACTGTGAATGACTCCTTGGAGATCTCCCAGGCAGCTTTTCCCAACCCCAGACTGGGTTACAAGAACCCCAGACTCTCACTGCCTTCGTGCTTTCTTTAGTCACTGTCCTGCCCGCTGTGCAGTCATCAATTTACTTGTCTCTCTCCTACTAGGTCTATAGTGCCTAAAGGACAGGAACTGTACCTTCTTCCCTTTTGCTGTCTCAGTGCTTAGATGATGTTTTTGTTTATAGTGGGTGTCCCATAAGAGTTGGTTAAAAGAATGAATGAATTTTTAATAAAAGGCATTCCACGTATAGAGAACAGCCTGTGCAAAAGCCCTGAGGCATGAAAGAGTGAATTCATTTTTTTTTTAAACAGCAGTAATTTAGTATGACTTGAAGCATGGTGTCTGTGAATGAGGAAGAAAGTGAGAATTTAAATAGGAAGCAAGAAGTAGGAAGGGGCCTGACATGAACCACCCTGAACTCAATGGGAAGTCCTGGAAGAGGTAAAGCAAGGCATGACACGGCCAGATTTATGGGTTTGAGTTATTCCTCTGGCGCATAGGTAGAGAGTAGGTTGGAGAGGACCAGAATGCATGAGGAGGACCATGTGGCAGACTACTGCAGAGTCTGGGCAAGTCCTGAGGGTGGTTTCATCCAGACTGATAGGAGTGGAATAGGAGACAGGGACTTGAGCAGTGCTCAACAAAGTGTGGCCTGTCATCTGGAACTGATCAGGGAACCATCACCAGTCCACAACAGGAGAAGTACAAAAAGGGGAAGGTGAGAGTAAGGACTTAGCAACATTTGCAGCAATTTGACATTGCTGAGACATTTCTACTATATTTTACACAAGTACTGATCCAGAACATATTGGAAATGGAAAATGAAAGGTCTTGCACCACAGATAGTTTAGAAGACATGCTAATGAATGGGATGTGTTGGGGAGTGGCAGAGAGAGGACGCAAGGAGGCCCCCAGCGAGACTATCACTGCCAGGGGCCACGTCTGAAGCAGCTCTGCATCCTCAGGGAGGAAAGGTTCGCAACACCCCCAGTCCGTCAGGAGCCGACAGTCCTGAACAATGTTAAGGCCCCCACAGGATGCCAGGAACAGTATATCAGCCCATTCAGGCTGCCATAAAAAATCCCATAGGCTGAGTGGCTTAAATTTTTAAAAAATTATTTCTGGAAGCTATAAATCCAAGATGAGGGCACCAGCAGGCTTGGTGTCTGATGACAGCCTGCTTTCTGAGTCACAGACAGTCAAATTCTCACTGAGTCTTCACAGAGAGAAAGGGGCTCAGGAGCTCTCTGGGGTCTCTTAATAAGAGCCCTAATTCCATTCATGAAGTTCTGCCCTCATGATCTGATCGTCTCCCAAAGACTCCACCTCCAAATATATTCACATTAGGGGTTAGTTTTCAAAATATGAATCTTGGAAGGATACAAACATTCAATCTATAGAAAAAGTCAGGACAAAATGCTGGGTCCAGAAAGAAAATGGGACCTGGGCCTACATGGCCATGAGCCACAAAGGCCTCCAGCGATGCTTCCTTCCCCAGCTCCCTCCAGCTTTGCACTCGCTCTGTTTGAAGGCACAGGACAGTGTGAGTTTCTATGGAAACTGGGAGTCATGATGGACTCCTCCCCATCCTTCACCCCAACAATCAGTCACCAAGCACGTGGCCTCAAGAGTGAGTACAGTGGAGGGTTGAAAGCACAGACCTGGAGCCAGATTTCCTAAGTTTGAATCCCGACAGCACCACTTGGTAGGTATATGACTTTGAATATGATACACACCCCTCTAGGCCTGTTGCTTCGGGGTATTGTGAGAGCTAACTTAGACCAGTGCTTGGCATATGGTGACAGTTCACTGTTATGGTTCCTGTTACTATATTGGCCACTTCTACTTCCAAAGCATCTCCTGAGCAAACCTGCCCCTCTCTCCATTCCTAGTACCACTGCCCCCATCTAGGCCACCACATTTATCCCCGGACACAGCAGCCTCTTCCTCAGTGGCCTCCCTGTCTTGCACTGGCCACAGAACACTTTTTCCAAGTGGTGAATCCAAGCTCACAGACAAAATTCACGAGGCCCTTCACCATTCTGCCCTTTCCCACCTTTTCCAGCCTCAGCATCTGCCACAACTGCCTTTGCCTCCATGTGTCAGCCACATGGGCCTTTCTCAGTTCCCCAGATGGCTTTTGCATATTCGGACCCCTCCTCCTGGGCCAGCATCCCCTACTCCTTCATCAGACCAGCTCCTCTGCCTCCTTCAAGTCTCAGCTCAGTGGCCGCTCTTTCACAGGTGCCGTCCCTGGCTCCCCAGGCAGAACTGGGAACCCATATTCTGTGTTCCCACAAGCCCTGTGCCTCCTTAACATGGCACTGACCACACAGGGTTGTCTTTGCTGTTACATACCTGCCTCCCCAGACTGTGAGCTCCTCCAGGGCAGACCCTGGGCCTGACCCATCTGTGTAGATGCTTAATAAAACCAAAGGAAATGGGATGGAATTGGAACCAGCCCAGTATTACATTTTAAGAGCCAGTAAGCAGAACGGAGTGACTGGATCCACTTCCGCACCCGTGCGTGGGCAAGGGGAGCAGGAGATGTTCTTTCCTCACACCATCCTCTTCCTGCTGCCAATCCCCTCCTGTCTGCATCAGTCTCAGGAGTCAATTCCAGATGGGCTGAGCCTGGCAGTGGCTGCCTGGCTGTGTGCCCACCACTCGTGGGTGCCCAGAAAACACTTGCTGAAAGGAGTCGAACACCACACAAGCAGTCCAGCTCTCCGACTTCTACCATGGAGCCTTGGAGGCAGGAGTAGCCGGCAAGCAGAAGGTGGGTCACTGGAATCAACAGTATTTCTGGGCCCCAGTCTTCTCCTCTACGAAACAGAGTCAATAACTCCTACCTTCATGGTTGTCATTGGGAAGTCAAGGAAATCACAGATGTGAGCCTGGAGTGGGCACTTTCTACTCCTACTTGACCCCTGCTAACTTTCTTGACACCCCAAGGGAAACTGAGATGGTAGAGTGAGGGAAACCACAGCTTTGGGTAAAATCGCACTTCAGTGCAGCATAGATAGAAAGTTCTCTGCAAATGTGTAATATCTTCCAAGGATCCAGATCATTTTTAAAAGCCTCTGTGGTTGGTGAATGTGGACACTGATTTGTAATGGTTAGAAAGAAGAGATACACAGTTCAAGAAACACAGATTGTGTGTATATGGAAGGAAAGTGAACTGAAATACACCACTGCCAACAAGAACTAACATTGTAGAGACAACTGACTTTGGACAGGGACTGTGTTAAGTGTTGTTATTTAAGCTTTACAACAGCCCTGTGAGGATGGTATTATTATTATTCCCACTTTACCGATGAGAAAATTAAGAATGAGTTAAGTAATTTGTCCAAGGATCCATTAATGCAGAGTCAGGATTTGAACCCAAAGCTATCTGATTCCTAAGCTCTTGCTCTTTCCATTCTGTGCTGGATGTTGTCATTGGTCTTTAGTCCTATATCTGCTGTTTTATACTCTTCTGTGCGCCACAAGGGGCTGAAAACCTGAGAACTACATTTCTCAGGCTCCCAAGCCAGCTGTGCTCCAGTTTGACTCTGCGATTGAAAGGCACACAAGAGCCATACAAAGGCAAGGGGAAACTGAAGTCATTTTTGGCTCTGTCAGCTATGAGAGTATGGACTCTTGGGTTGTAGAAACTGAACTGACATCAGTTCCAGTAACGACTGTGGGGGTGCCGCCTCCACTTTCCCCCTTTTACTTCTCCAGACCAAGGAGCAGTAGTGCCTTCCTTTCAGTAATGGTTTCTGGGGACCACCCCTTTTATTTCCCAGTTTGCTTTCCATCCCATCCAATAGCTTTGTAATAAAGTCTCTCTGCTTGAAGTACCCAGAGGGGTTTGTTTCTTGACTGGATACCTGCTGACACAGTATTGCTCTTTCTACTCCTTCAGTCAAAGGGAAGAGCCAATTATAAGATCAAGGTGTCAAGCTAAGGGCAAGACTGAGGTCTCTGTTAGACACCAGAGATCCATCAGGGAAACTGAGGCAAGCATCATTGGGGCCAACATCAAGAAAGGAGGATGTGAGTCAGAGGGTTCCCAGCAAGTATCCAACCGTCTAGGCTTGGGCTGTGAGCCTAATTCCAGAATCTACCCACTCTTGAGGCTGAGCCCAAAAGCCATCCTCCCAGCACCAGGGTGGCTCAGGGCTGTGATGCAAGAGAGCCTTGAGCAGGCCAGGAAATGCAATAACAGAATATGCGTCTTCTCCCTGCCTCCGATACCGCTAGCAGCCCATATACTTTGTGTTGACTGTTCTCTTCATTTGGGAACTTGATTGAGAGCCACCTTTGGAAATTAAACAAACCTGGGTCCACATGCCTTACCAGCTAGTTCTGTCAGTCACTTAGCCCCTCTACTGAAGCGTCAGTCTCCTTGTTTATAAAATGGGGCTGTCATGCCCACTGCAGCAGTGTGAGGACTGAGTGAGATTATGTGCGTAAAATACCTAGCTCGGTTCCTGGCCCATTGCAGATGCTTAATGACTGTGTATCCCCCCACCCTTCTGAATCATAAGCTCTCTTATTTAGTTATTTAACATATCCTGTATGTGTGCTTTTCAAGCTCCATTATAACTTCTGGGAAAGTAAAGATCATGTTCTGTAGCCTTCTTTGCCTTACTCAGAGCACCTGGTTCACTTAAAAATAATAAACGCCTTTACTAATAAATAAACCTTCACATTCATAAAAAGAAAAAAGAAAAAGATGGGAAAAGAGAAATGAGGTTTCTCCATTCAGCTTGAACATGGTGCACTGAGAGAGATTGTAACTTTAAAATCTGCTTGATTTATTTTAGTATAATTCACTCCTCTGTCCCTATGTTTCTCTTTCCTTCTCTCCCCAAATATTTATTTTCCAAACCTGGAGACACAAAGATAAAGAATGTATATACTCCTGAAAAGTCCAGATTCTAAGGTAGGAGACATCATGTAAACAGATGACAGCCCCTGGGTGCCTGTTTGGGGAACTGCTACCACACCCATAGCAGAGACTTGCACCATGACAGAGCAGGCAGAGGCCACAGGGGACACCTGAGGAGATAGGGGAGGTCCCTTGAAGAACTTATTCACATGCTGAGTCATAATGTAAAACTGGAAAGGACCCCCAAGCAAGGGCAGGAGTAGGAAGATACAGCTAAGGAGCCAGGCAAACTGGGATTCAGAGCTTTCTCACTATGTGGCCTGGGATGACTCATGTATCTGCTATGGGACTCAGTTTCCTCTTCTGTAAAGTGGGATAATAACACTTGCTAGACAAGGTTGTCATAGGTTCAATGGCAATGCATAAAGGACCAGGCATAGTAGGTGTCAGTGGATACTGGGTCCCTCCCAGCATGACAGTGACAATGGCCTGTCCAGAAGGAGATAGAAGGTCAAAGTTAGAAGTGTGTAAGGCCAAGATACCTCTTGAAGACATTCTGTTGGCTTCTGCATGTGGAACGGATCCCTTCCTTCCCCAGTGCATCTCCCTTCTGAGCAGAGTTTATGGCTAAATACAAAACAAAAAACAGAAAATAATGAAGAACCCAATCCCCAGCTCCACTCCAACACACACATCCCTGAAATAGAACCACCCAGAACACACAGTCAGGCTAAGAGACAAACCAGGTTTCTGTGAGCCCCACTCAGCTCATCATGCCTCTACTGCTTTTTTATACTGGGGATGCCACAACACAAGAAGAAACCATCCCTGACTTTCTTTCTCCCTTTTAAAACTAAACAAGTTTCTGAACTTGCCAAACATAAATGCAAAATCATGAAAAACAATCATAAGTGAAAACTCCAGTTATTAAAATATATGGGGACTAATTATTGATCTCATGATATGATGAATAAAAAGAAAGCGACATGCTTGGATAAACGGAAATCTTTTAAAGTCATTAATATACAGGGGTTTGTTTTTCCTCATCTGCTGGAAGCTGCCATAGGACTGTATTGTCTAACAAATTAGAGGGGGTGACAATGCCATGTTCAGCCTGACATGCAGTGTCTCTCCATTCAGACTTTTTAATTACTGCCAAATTAAAACTAGGGCACCCTCCCCACCACAGGCCGCAGGAATGTGCAATGCAAACATGACTGCTGTTAGGAAGACTTTTCCAGTAGAGCCTGCACACTGGCCTGAGTTGTTTCGGCACAGGCAAGAACTGCTGGTCCCAAACTGGGCTAAAAAGGGAGCTTCGGTGAGAGGGGTGGCACCTTGGTTGTGTCCCTGGAAGAGTGACCCTCCCCACCTGCCACTCCCTCACTTTCCCCCAGGACCAGTCCTCAAGTCCCACCCATGACACCATGCCCTGCAACTCCATCCCAAAATGACTATCACCCTGTTGAGCCTTGGTCTTCCATCTGCAAACTGGATCTCCCGGTGCCAGGAGCCCTAGAATGGTGGTGCAAAGATAAGACTCTGGAGCCAGGTGGATATGCCATTCTAGCAGTGTGGTCCTGAGCTATGTAACCTTTCCCTGGCTCCATTTTATCAGCTAAATGGGGAAACAACAGCCATATAAACTTCATGGGATTCTCTGAGGATCAAATAAGATAATATATGGAAAGCACTTAGTTGGAACATGCCTACATAGTAGATCATCAATAACTTGTCAGATATCCTTACTATTATTGCCTTTCTCACAGTTAAATTAAATCACATAAAGCATATGAAGGCAATAGACACAATGTCTCCTCAAAATATTTTCTCAAATTAAAACAAATACTGGCTATAAAGTCACTTCCCCCAGTATTGGCTGGCGGGGCTGCCCTCTGACTACATACACTCTCTCTCTTCAGATTCCTGCAGAAGACTTGGGCTCAGGGCCCTGGCATCCAGGTATTTGGAGCAGGCTTAGGTATCTCTGTTCATGTGTGCAGTGCCCACCGCACAGTGCCACATGGCCAGTCCTGCCCGGCTCTCCATGTGGCCTCCTGGAGCAGCCCTGCAGCCTCCTCTGGTACTCTGAGTTAAGACTGTTCCTGCAGATACCCATCTCCCCAACCTGAGAGTGAGCACCTGGAGGGCAGGGCCTGAGTCTTACCCAGCCCTTACCCAGGGCCTAGCACAAGGCCCAGCCCAGGAAAATGAACAGAGTAGCTAACATTTACCAGGCATGTGCTCTGGGCTAACCGATTCACAACACAATCTCATTGAATCTTACAGTACTTAGTACTTTGTAAAGTAAGAAACAGCAACACATGGTTTTACACCAGCTCAGAAAAGTGAGGTCCTTTGCCCAAAGTCCCAACACTGGTAAGTGTTGGATCCAACCAGTCCTGTGTCTGTCTGCCCCAAAGGTTAGCACTCAGAGCCTACTCTGGACCACTGCTGCTCAGAAGGGAAGGGAGGTAGGGGAAGAGAAATTGCTTAGTTTGATGCTCTCAGCATCGGCTAGGGCACAGACATCAGCTAGGAAGCTGCTTCAGCATCCACTGAAAGGTGACAATAGCCTCAGCAGGGAGGGGGAGAGGAGAGCAGGTGATGGGGTGGAGATGCTTAGGAAGGGCAGCTTTGGGATTTGTTCACTTGCTGAGTGAGGGAGGGCTGAGGGAGAGGGATGGATGGATGGGTACAGGGGTACTGTGGTCAGAACCGTGGACTGTGAACCATTACTTTCATTACACCATCATCATAGATAGAGAAAAGTAATATCACTCCAGGCACTATCCAAAGTGCTCTACACATATGATCCCATTCAGGCTTCACAGCTACTCTGAGAGAAGGTATTATTGTCCCTATTTTATAGATGAGCAAAGGGAGGCCTCCAATCACTAGCCTATTTCAGATAATCTACACTGAAAATGACCTGAATCTTATCAAATAAATATTTACTGGCCCTTTTTAAACCATAAGATACATGCCCCAGTTATTCAGTCCCTCCTCCCCTTGTCATAAAGGGGCTGAGGTGTCTTGTGAGCCCACTTTTGCCCCAAAGTCACAATCCTGGGACATGATTGTCAATCCTAAAGCATTCCACAGACACCTATCTCAGCAAGCTTAATAAGTCTGCCCACAAATACAGCTGTGGAATCCAGGAGTTCTCGAAGGGAGCAGGCAAACTACATCCCCCCATTGACATACCCAAATTTCTGATGTCACTGCAAATGCATCCCCAACTTTCCCACCCCATCGGTTCAATGACTCACTCTGGCAGCCCAGGCATCAGGCTCACATGGACTTGGAGCCCTGGCCCATGGAGAGCTATCAGAATTGGGTAAATGCAGCTGTTCTTTTGAAAGAGTAAGTTGAGGGCACTTATCAAATCAACTTCCTAATGAATCTTTTCAGGTCTGGATAGAAGCCATTCTGTTACTATGGAACTTGGCTTGATTTGGAAATTAATGTGATAATTTACAGCCACTCTGCCAGGCAAGAAAATTAAAAGAGGGAGAGAGAGTGTGAAGACAGAAAGACCTGCAGTGGCAGAGCCTTAAGAGGCACCAGCCTGGGGCATGTCTGGAAAGCTGGGTCACACACACACTGGTACAGCAGGTGGCTGGGCCTACGTGGGACCCAGGCAAAAAAAGACCCTCCTCAGAGCATAAGCAAAAACCAACTTTAGGGATGAAAGAAAGATAGGAAAAAAAGGAAAGAAGAGGGAGAAAAAACAGATATAGACAGACTTCTCTTTGCTTCTAAGATTCACTTTATAACTTCCATGATTTGTTTCCCAATATCACCATTTTTGCCATGTCCATTAAGTCACCAATACCATTACTGACCTGACTGCAAAGCAAAATCACTGTTGGAAAAGATGTATGCACTCCTATAATTGTCAAAGAATTATTCACAATAGCCAAGATATAGAAGCAACCTAATCATCCATCGATAGACAGATGAAGGAGAGGTGTTACCTGTAGACAATAAAATATTACTCAACCATAACAAAGAATGAAATCTTGCCATTTGCAACTTGAATGGACATAAAGGGTGTTATGCTAAGTGAAATAAGCCAAGCAAAGACAAAGACCATACAATTTCACTTACATGTGAAATCTAAAAATCAAACAAACAAAACAGAAATAGACAAACACAGAACAGACTGGTGGTTGCCATAGTGGGGAAGGGTGGGGGTGAAACCCCCCGGTGAAACAGGTGAAGAGGACAAAGAGGGACATACTTTCAATTATAAAATAAACTCATCACAGGGATGAAAGTATAGCACAGAGAATATAGTCAATAATATTGTAATATCCAATCACAATATAAATTAGTCACAGGGACAAAGGTACAGCATGGAGAATATAGTCAATAGTTCGGTAACACCTTTGTCCACTGACAGCAACTACACTAGTTGGGGAAATTATTTAATAATGTATATAACAGTTGAATCACTATGTTATATACTTGAAACCAGTATAATATTGTATATTAACTATAAGTCTATAAAAAATAGTATTGCAACATCTTTGTATGTTGTCATATAGTGACTACACTTATTGTGGTGAGCATTTAGTGAGGTATATAACTGTCACATCACCATGTTGCACACCTGAAGCCAATGTGATGTTGTATATCAACTATACTTCAATTAAAAAAATATTGCTTACTTTATTTTTTTCTCTAAATTTATCTTTGTATTTTATAGAGTGTTTATATCACTATCATAAATGGAAAATTGATATTACATACCAGGAAGGAAAAGTAAATGTAAAATTGGAAACAAAACAAAATTATTAAAGTGTGGAATGGCCCTTGCTTGCAAGAGGTTCTGAGTCTAAAGCCTGCCCCCCATTTGGGAAAAAGCAAGTATTAGAGAGATGCCTAAGGCAGTGCAAAAATGAGGTGTATGCACCTCTTGATGTACTCAGATTGAAAGAGGAATTAAATGGAATCCACTTTCGTGCTGTATGAATCAGTGCTGTTTAATGCTGTGACCTTTGCAGTTGATTTATTTAACAAACATTTACATGGCAAGGATTATGTGTCAGAGGCTGTGCTAAAGCTTTTTAAAAAATAAACACCTTCAACCTATTTAATCCATGAAATAACCTTATGTGGTACAGCATTATTCCCACTTCAGAGAGAAGAAACTGAGGCACTGAGCAAGAGGTTCAGTAACTTTCTAAAGGTCACCGCAAACCACCCTACCTATCATCTAAAATCGTGTGCACTTTGGCGAGCCAGAGTGGCCCAGAGCTCCTGCAGCCTGCATCCAGGCCGGAGCCACAGGCTCATGGCAAAGGGCGCTGTTCACGCATGGAGGTCTGGGTAACTGCAGATGCCTCAGGGCCCCGCTCTGCCAATAGTGGCATCTGTGGGTGGCCACCACCAGACCACTCCTCCCAGCCCCTCTGGCACCCTCCATCCGATTGTGAGTCCGGCTCTATGGCTCATGTGAGAGACAGTTGGATGCTGATTCAGAGAAGGGTTTCCAGAAGGAGAGAAGGGAGTGGTTTTTTCTTTTGTTTTTGACTTTTGTTCTGAAAGAAAGAAATAGAACACAAGTCCCTGGAACTGCTGCTTTTCCCAATTGACTATTTTCCAAAGAAGTCTCTGCTCTGAGACCCAGACCAGGGCTGCAGTGAGGATGAGGTGGCTGGATCCGAGAGGTACTGGGAGCAGCAGGTGCAGATGGTGCCTGCGTAGAGACAGGGG
Organism: Manis javanica; assembly: GCF_040802235.1. Lineage (NCBI taxonomy): Eukaryota > Metazoa > Chordata > Mammalia > Pholidota > Manidae > Manis > Manis javanica. The sequence continues at coordinate 39,638,852 of NC_133159.1, forward strand.
CCGTGTGCCCAGGGCTTCTGTGACCAGCTGCCTCTGCAAACACAGCCAGGTGCCTGCAGGGGCTACTCCAACGGTTCCACCCTGGATAGCCAGTGCCTTGATCTAGCCTTGAGTCGTCAGACAGGCTGCCGTCCTAACCACAGCTTGGAGTGAGTGATGGAAGCAGGCAGATCACATCGCCCTCACTGCATCATCATTAGGAGAATAAAAGAGTAGCAGAGGCAATATTCTGGAAATTGTTAATGCATTATTCTCTTTTGCTTCTCCATGTACATTGGCCTTGCCCAGTCTGACTAATGTGAAGCTGAGAATCTTCCAGAAGGAATTCCAAGAGAATGTTGAAGTAATATGTAGCCTCTGACATTTAAAAGAAGTAGCCAGAATTTCATCCTAGCTGGAACCGAAAGCTAGATTTCCCCCCACTAGCTAGTGTGGGGAAGGAGAAGGCAGCTCTAAAGGAAGGGCAGGTAACAGTGAGGAAGAATCACCCAGCCCTCGGGCAGATTAGGGCAGTGACGCAGGTTGAATCTGAGACCCCACGGGGATAGTTACCTCTGTGCCAGGTCATTCGTCCGCCAAGTGCTTTACATGCAGAGCCTCATTCAGTCTTCTGAATAATCCTGAGGCTGGCACTATTATCATCCCCACTTTACGGATGATGAAAGGGAGGAAAGTAAGTAAGTTGGCCAAAATAAGACACCCAGTAGGAAGAGCAGAGATTTGAACCTTGGTGCATTTCTCTAGACTGTGACATTGTCCCCAAGAAGCTTCTAGTCCTTTTGGCCACCATGACCCACTTCCCAGGAGCAATCAGAACGCATACGAGGAGAGAGTCCATCTCCAAAACCAACATTCTTGGGTTCACGTCAACTAAGGACGCAGTCAGGGCCCTTGCTGCCCTGTAAGAGTCTCTGTCCAGCACTTCACAGGTGCCAGAGCCCAAAATGCTTGTAAAGGCCATTGGAATTGCACAGGGTATGTGGAATGTGGAGGTATCGGCCTCTTCTGGGTGCCTCCTCTGACCTTAAACACACCAGGCACCCACTCCCAGTCAGATTCCAGATCTGCAAATAACGCAGATCATTCATCCTCACCAGAGCCCAGTGCTTGACTCCTGGACTCAGCAGCTCAGTGAGCCCCTCGGCTGCCAGGAGCTCCAAGCACCAGCCCCCCATCTCAAATGACAGTCACCACCCGCTCTCCCCAGGGGGCAGCTCAAACGGAGGCAGGGCCTGGCTTTCCCTCTGCCTCCTCAGAAGATAGAGAAGGCCCACCTCACCTCTCCACCTTTCCCGTGCCCTGTGGTCTCCTGACACAGCCCCAGCAGAGCCGGCTAAGGCCATGCTCATCTGCAGGCCCTGCCCCCGGGGTATGCAGGGCTCTCCTCTCCCCACAGGCCTTGTGCCTAGGGTAAACCAGGCTCTGCTACTGCTTTTGTCACATGACCTTCAACAGGGAAGTTGCCTTCTCTGCACCCCAGTGTCCCCATCTGCTAAATAAAGGGCTAGAGCCCCTGAAGTTTAGCACCTACTGTTCCCTCTATCTGGGAAGTCCTTCTTCCACTTCTTGGGCAGGCTAATTTTTATGTCTTTCTAGACTCAACTCTCATTATTAGATCCTTCAGGAGGTCATTTCCCCACCTTCCATCTTCTAACTCCTATTCCAAGCAGGATTGTATCCCTCCATAATAATAATTGTTTTATTAAGCACTTAACCACTGTTGTAAGCATGTCACCTGCACTGATTTATGTAGTCCTCACCACAGCTCCACTAGGTGGGTGTTATTAGTGTCCTTGTTTTACAGAGAAGGAAACTGAGAAATAAAAGCCAAATGAATTCGTTTGACTTACAGTCACCTAGCAAATAAGTGGCAGAGCTGGGATTTGAACTCCTGCATGGTTCTCAA